>NC_138861.1:15148162-15683148 GCF_965194805.1 Balaenoptera borealis | reverse complement strand
CTCCTCCTAAAGAAATCCTTGCCAAACTCTTAAGGTCTGGTTCAGATATTATGTCTTCTCTAGAAAGTTTCCTTACTCTCCATACTGATATAATTACTTCTTTACTAGGTTATAGAATTTATTTAGCAATTAGTTGTGGCTAAAAGTTGTTTGTTTTTTGTCCTCAGCTCCCAGTAGAGTAACTGGTACATGTTCAATAAATCCTTGTGTTCAATAAACGCTTGTTAAAAGCACACATGTGCAAATAAAATAACTCAGCTATGAGATCAGATAAAATCTCACCTCATATAAATATAAGTCAAACCTTGTATTAAAGCTTCCTAAACTTCAACATGTATACGAATCAGGTGTGGAGATCTTATTAAAATGCAGACTCAGATTCAGTAGGTCTGGAGGGAGACCTGAGACGCTTATACCCTTCTAGGAATCTCTATCAAGCGATGACATTACCGCTGGTCCTCAGATCACCCGTTGGGTAGCAAGGACATAAACTACATACCAGACTTGGTGAACGGTTTGGAAAGCTATACGTTCCTCTTGAACGTTAACTTCTGTTTAGACCTGGCACCAAATCTCAAGTTATTAAACCTAATAACTAAGAGCCATTATGTGTTTATGTGTATTTCCCTAAATGAGACACAAGGTTTTCTGAAAAGGACCATTTTTAATGATGTTTGTATCTTCAGTCCCAAGAGACAGGAGAGTACTGTATATGTAGGAGGGACTCAATTTAATACTGGTTAAGTAAATACAAAATTAAGTACCCAAGGGTAAAAGCGATCACTGATTTGTCTGTCTGTCACAGTGCTTGACATGGCGCCTCAACACACAGGAGAACCTCAGTAAATCAATTTTGAATGAATGAATGAACAAGCAAAGAAACCACTCCTTCTCTGTAAATCATCAGGTTTTTATCACCCTGATCAGTGCCAACTTCTGGTACTTGATAAAAATTCAAACTGATCTGGTAAGCCCTAGATATTAATGAATACAAAAGATCTCTTTGCTCTTCTATTTCTGAATGCTACTTCTTTTTTCCAAAGGTTACAAACACTTTCAACATTTCCTTTTTGCTGTGTCAGGATTAAAATGTGTGGCCACTACTGCCTTGTTTTAGATTCAGGATTACTGCCACTTCAAAAACCACTAGTACCAAAAAGATTAGTGTGAACCATACGATGGGGACCACTACAATCATCCCATTTATCTCTTCCCACTTACTTTTTAAGTATCAGTCTTAGCTTTACATGCACACAAAAATTATTAGTCTAGGAAAATATGAAACTTTACATTATTTCCTAAACATACCTTGTTAATCAGCTTTTGCTATCAGAGGGGAAGAGAATTATCTGCAAAATATGTTTCTCCTAATAATTGAGAAGATGTGACTGTTTCACTGAACCAATTTTTATTGGTTTAATCTTCATATATTTCAGTAAATTAAGATCTATGTGGTATGTACTGTAGGAAAGTGTTAGACGTTAAGTTTTTAACCAAACAAGTACATACAATGCATACATTAGGGTACTGTGAGGACTGTAAATATAAATATCCCAATAAAGCTTTGAGAAAATTCATATAACAAAACTTCACAAAGACAATAGAAAAAGATAAAAATATTACTCAATTTTTACTTTTAGGTTATTCAATTATTACCTTTCAAGTAAATTTTAAAATAAAGTTTTAAGGACATACACTGGGCTTAAAAAAATGCAGTATTTGTTTTTTCCTTTAAATTCTTCCGGTATGGACTGAATTGTGCTCCCCCCCCCAAAATGTGTACGTCGAAGCCCTACCCCTCAATGTGATGGTATTTGGAGATGGGGCTTTTTGGAGGTAATTAGGTTTAGATGAGGTCATTGGCGGGGGGTGGGTGGGTAGCTGAGAATAGGATTAGTGCTCTTATAAGAAGAGACATCAGAGAGCTTGAGTTTAGCTCTCTTTCAATCTCCCCTTCTGCCCCTCTCCCACCCCCAAGTGAGGATACAATGAAAAAAAATCATCCATCTGCAAGCCAGGAAGAGAGCCCTCACCAGGCCCACCATGCTGGTATCCTGATCTCAGACTTCCAGCCTCCAGAACTATGAGAAAATAAATTTCTGTTGTTTCAGCCACCAACTCTATGGTATTTTGTTATGGCAGCTTGAGTTAATACAATAGCTCTCTGGCTGCCTTTTATATCTTTACATAAGAATTATTCTAACTTGTAATTATGTACTTTAAACTTCCATGAATGTATTTTTATGGTATAGTAATTAAGAGTTTTAGAAGTAGAGTTGGAGTTAGTAAATAAATATTCATTCTTCAATTGCCAATTGTTGGTAAATTTCAGAGAAAGAGAGAGAACTCTGAATTTATTTTAACAAGTAACTCAGAAATATGCTTTGGGTGACGGGTTACCTCATTAGCAATAAGCGCAGACATGCAGACATTCCCCTACACAAAACCTCTTTCAGCAGCATCAGAAAGAGAATGCTTTTCGCATGTATCACTTCTCAGGTCCAAGCCTCTAGCACGCTTCTTGTTATATGTAATTAGCTCCATGCCAAGATTTAGTACATTTCATAATAAATCCCTTGACTACATTAACTGCAGGCTTGGCAAAGATGGAAAGGCTCTATTCAAGAAGGCAGAAAACAAGCCACAGGACTTACCCCACAGCAAAACTCACTTGCTAGACGCCAACACGCTACAAATTTCAACAGCCTGCCATACCCTCCCTTCATCCCTCCTCCTCTATTTGGGGTAAGGAGGGGGCAGAAAAATACAACCTTCCACGTGACTGTGGCTGAAGAGTATATAAGCGCGAAAAAAGCCTACAGACAAATTTGGTTTGTTTACTTCTTCTTCCTTCTCCTCCTCCTAAACCTTGTTACCAGCTTGGTTCCCTTGAGTAACCCTCCAAACCCACCCACCTGGCAAAAACCTAAAATCACTTCGTAGATGAGATCCAGAGTTTACCCTCAGTTAAACAGTAACCATCTGTTGCTTACAGGAGGACTGTGGCCTCCTTCTCAGGTTTCCCGGGGGCTGTGGTACTTGATGGTTACTCCGTATGGGAAAGCTCTCTGCAGGACAGCAGCATAAGTGGAAATAACTGGGGGAGGTTTCGAACTAATAAGCACTTCCTCTGTTCACATCAGAAAAAAAGAGTAAAACCTTCTATTTTTTTTTCAGTGACCACTTTTTGTTCTGAAAGAACCAGACCTTCAGCACCACAGAGTACAACATGCATGAGCTTTGGAGCTGCACAAACCTAAATTTTAATCTTAACTTGTTTTCACTGTACTAATTTGAGCCTCAGTTTCTTCATCTGGGAAATAGATAATACAGAGTTGTCATAGGACTTAGAGATGTTTGGCTCAGAAAACGCCTGTCATGTATAAGATATTTGGTCAATTCTAAATATATTATAACACCATTATTGAAAATACATTTTAATCACAGGCAAATTAAGATAAAAATATAGGAAGGCAAGGGATAAAATATCTTTATTAAAATTCCACTAAGTTCACTTCTGGATAACATATTTGGAACATCACCATTGTACTAGTGACAATACAAATTCATTAGGAGAGAGGTCTCTCTTGGATTCCACACAAGAGACTTCTGGTACTGACATAGTAAAAGGACTTCATTATAAATTTCTTTCTCATTCCTTGAGGTTCAAGTATACACTTAAAATGAGAAAAATAAGGACTCTGAAGTCTATATTTTTTTTAACTACTCCTATTTCTGTTTAGTATTGTGTAGTATAAAATTTAGAATGTTTTAATACTGGTGAAAAGTGAGGTTTACAATGTAAGAAACAATGGAGTATGTGGTTTTCTTAGTAATCCATCATCAGTAGCTTTTCTGACAATAAAATGCAATAAAATAATCCAATCCCACGTAAATAACCTTATAACAAAACTTTGAAATTGGGACAAGCCCAGAAATTTTGGTTCACTGGTTACTTTACTTATGGGTACAAGCACAAATCTACAGTCAGCCTTCCTCTGTCTGATCCCAGCTTTATCACTTCCCAATTTTGAACCAAGTTACTACTTAATCCCACTAGGCTTTTGTTTCCTTATCTGTAACATGATTAATAACAGAACCTACCTCAAGTAACTGTGACAAAATTAAATAATGTTTACAAGATTGGAATAGTGCCTGGCCCATACAAAGTACTTAGTATTATCATTAACTATTGTTATTATTCATGCTTTTATGATAGTGGACAAACATATAGTCACAACTATTTGCATTTCCCAAACACAGTCTAAATTTTCCTGCCTCTGTGCCTTTAGTAAGAGAACTTTATCTACCATGATCTCCCCCACTTTTGCCTGTCAAAAATCTTCCCCAGTTCTCTGAAACCCAGAAGCTACAATGGGGAAGAACAAATCTGACTCCGTATTAGATCTGCTTCGTTTACTTGAACATTTGTATTCTATTGCTGTTGCTTGGAAGAATGTTGCCTGTAACCTGAACTATACAGGATAGCCCATTCTCACGGCTCCCACCTCTAAGAGTATAACACTTTTCCAGTCATATAGAGATAAAATGTTGCAGAATAGAGCATAACATTTGCCTTCAAGGAGGTTTACAAGAACATGGTGACCTGACCTACATGGACGGCTGGAGAGCTGCAAGAACAAAGGAGTCCAACGTGAAGAAGTTTGCAACAGCCAACACACCCCTCCCCCCCTCACCCTGTCTTTAAAAATGCTTTGTTGAAACCCTTCAGGGAGTTCAGGGCTTGGTGAGCATGAGCCACCCATCTCCTTGCATAGGCCTGCAATAAACCTCTCTCTACTCCAGACTCTGATGTTTCGGTTTGTTTGCCCCCAACTGCACATCAGGCATACAAACTTGCATTCAGTAACAAAGCCACCATCTCCAAGAAGGCCTTCCTCAATCTGCACACTTGTAATTTATCTTCCCTGGTACCACCATCACACTGTGTAAAAGAACAGTAGATACATACAATATTTTTAATTGTACACATAGAGAAGGTGCAAATGAAAGAGAAGGAGAAAGAAAGAAAGAAGCTAAGGAGGAATGGGGAGATGGGAGAGAGAAAAGTGCAAGAATATGGACCAAAGTACGAAAAGTGCTCATCTGGGTAACAGTGTAAATATTTATGTTCTTCTTTTTGTACTTTGCACTTTCTAAATGATGTAAAATAAACAGGTCTCACTCAGGTAATTAAAAAAGTAAAAGTTATTTTGTACAAATAAAAACAAGACAACCAGCCATCTCACCGCTATTCCAAAATGAGAAAAGGGATTGTACAGCAGGAAGCATCTCAGAAAAGACCTCTTCAGGCAAAGATCCTCATGTATGAAGTGGAATTATAATCTCTTATTTTAAAAATTATCATAATGTGTAAATAATAAGATGATATAAAGTACTTGTAAACTACAGAAGTGAGATCAATAAAGATCATTAGTTGCGCTTTAATTGTCCTGAACACCTACTGTGAGCAGTCTATGAGCCATGATTTGCATGATCCAGGCCACAAGGTATAGAAGAAAAACAGCACAGGGTTTGGAGAGCTTCCACCTGATAAGACCCTGCTCCTCCACAAGCAGCAAAACTGTAGAAATATTAAATTAGATGCTGAGTATTTTCCCATAGTACTTGATTAATTCTGCCACTGTAATAATGATCATAATTACCCACCTCTACTGGGAGTTTCTCCAAGGCAAGGAAGAGTTTTTCATCTCTGAACACCCAGTATTTTGCACAGTGTAGGAAAAACAAAGTTTTGCTGAATTGAGCTTAAATCCAACACTATCACTTTGACATCAATGAAGATTCATGCCCCCACCATTCTACAAACTAGGTGCATACGTTTCTGGTCTTCCCCCTGTAAACTGATCATTTCTATTTCCTTCAAAGCTCCTGGTATGCTTTGTTTTTGTTAGAAAATTCTATTTTTAATGCATAGTGATCAGAGAATGCTATTTGCCATATTCCTACTTCATAAAATTAACATTTTCTTTAAGAATGATACGTGATCGATTTTTGTGCATGTGCAATAAGCACTTAAGAAGAATGTATAATCTCTACCGTCATGGTGTAGAGTTTCTATTATCTCCATAAGACCCATCCTACTGATTATGTTGTTCATATCTTCCAACTCTTTACTGATCTTTTGTCCACTTGATCTGCCCTGTGCTGAGCGTCATGTATTTGAGTCACCTATTTTTTTTTTTTTTAATAAATTTATTTATTAATTGATTGATTTTTTGGGTGTGTTGGGTCTTCGTTTCTGTGCGAGGGCTTTCTCTAGTTGTGGCGAGCGGGGGCCACTCTTCATCGCGGTGCGTGGGCCTCTCACTATCGCGGCCTCTCTTGTTGCGGAGCACGGGCTCCAGACGCGCAGGCTCAGTAGTTGTGGCTCACGGGCCTAGTTGCTCCGTGGCATGTGGGATCTTCCCAGACCAGGGCTCGAACCCGTGTCCCCTGCATCGGCAGGCGGATTCTCAACCACTGCGCCACCAGGGAAGCCCGAGTCACCTATTATTTAGGGGGTTGCTACCTGCCTTCTTATATCTCCTGTAGTTTTGTTTCAGAAGGGCTGTTGCCGGGTTATTTGGAACATACACACTCATAAGTATTATAGATTCATCGTGGATCATGGCTTTTAGCATTGAAAGTGTCCTTCTTTGTGATGTTTAATGCTTTGAGGCTTGCATTACACTTTGATATCAGGACCCCTGCTTTCCTTCTGTGCCCTTTTGCTTGATATACTTATGTTCACCCCTTTATTTTTGGCCTTTCTGAATCACCTTGTTTTAGATGTGTCTGTAATAAAATAGTATATGGTTGGGTTTTGTTTTAGGTGCCAAAATGAATCTCTTTCTCCTTGAACTAGGTGAGTCAACCCCATCTACTGTGGCTGATGCATTTGGTCTCAACTGTATCATCTTGTGTAATTATGTATAATTTACTACATTTGCTGTTTGCTCTTTTAAAAGATTTGCAGTAGTATTTAGGAAGGACTATATTTTTGTTACATTCATTGAGACTAATAATGATAATAATAACAATAATAAAACAGTTCGAGCTTCCCTGGTGGCGCTGTGATTAAGAATCTGCCTGCCAATACAGGGGACACAGGTTCAAGCCCTGGTCCAGGAAGATCCCACATGCCGCGGAGCAACTAAGCCCGTGCTCCACAACTACTGAGTCCGCATGCCGCAACTACTGAAGCCTGGGCACTGGGAGCCCGTGCTCCACAACGAGAAGCCACCGCAATGAGAAGCCCGCACACTGCAACGAAGAGTAGCCCCTGCTCGATGCAACTAGAGAAAGCCCGCACGCAGCAACAAAGACCCAACGCAGCCAAAAGTAAAAAATAAAATAAATAAATTTATTAAAAATAAATAAATAAAACAGTTCTATTGTTGCCCTTTCTTTGTATGTTGGTTTTGAAGTCTGATACTAGTCTAATTATTTTGCCTTTGTATATTACTTGCTCTTTTTGCCTATTATCCTTGAGAATATCCTGTATCTTTGAAACAGGCTACATCTCAAGAGTTAATTTTTCAGGTTTAATTTTCCCTTATAGGCACTTTCAATGTGTAGAGATTCAGGATTTTTTCTATTTCTGAAAAGTTTTATTGGATTATAGTTTTAAATATTAATTATGAACACTGTTTTTCTTCTTCAGAGAGTCAAATAATACAAATATTATTCCTTCATTGCCTATCTTACATTTCTACTAATTTCTCTGATCTATTTTACTCCTTTATGTCGTTTGTATTCTCTTGAAAGTTTTCCTATCTTTCCTTGATGCTTCTTATTAATCTTCATTTGAGTCAATTCTCCCTTGGGTGCTTTGTAATTCATCTTTATTTTTGAGGTAATTTTGCCTTTTCCTTCCATTTATTTCCTGAGCTCAATATGAATACTATTTTTCATTTTTCTGTTTTTTTTTCCAATTTGTTTTTGGTTTTCAGATTTCTTATTAAAGGTAGGTTTTCATATACTTATATGCTTTATATTGAATTCTGTTTGGAGTGTAGACATAGTTTTTCTTCTACTTCTTGGTTGTTTTTCAGGGCAGGGGAGGTATTTTCCTCTACCTCATTGTGTTGATTTGTGTGAAAATTAATTTCCTGATTTTCTTCAATGTATCTGTATAGATTTTATTCTCCTTTTGTTCATTGTGTGACATTGGACAATTTTTGGTGCTCTTTTCTGTCAGTCTGGCAAAGTCCAGGTACTTCAGCTGGTTTATTTGGTTCATTTTTCTGTTTATTTGATTTGGAGGTAGGGAAAATGGTTCTGAGTCCTCTAAGACTGTAGTTTTGTTTTATAGTCCCTTTCCTTCTTCTCTCCACCATCCAATTGCCAAAGAACCCTTCTTCATTCCTTTTTACCCTTTTTTCCTCCTCGCTGAAAAGCTATGCATTTGTAAGACTGTCCCATCAAATTGCTGGCCTAGCCCTATAAATAACACTTTAACATCCTTTTCTGATTTGCTCAGTTTCTCTTTTAGTGTTTTCAGATTCGGGTTGTATTTACTCTTCGTGGTGGTCTCTCCAGCTCTTCCTCAACGTCCCAGTCAGCGTCCCTCTCTTTCCTAGCAGCAGTTTTCCTCAGTCTGCATTTGTACCCTGCAAAGCTCTGCCATGAGCCTGACAGGGGAGGAACAGGAATGTGTAGGACTGCAGGGCTCATAGTTATTTTGCAATCTTCACATCCCCTGTCTTCAAGCAATGTTGAAGGTGTACTTCTGCACAGAAATTTAGTAGTTGTGAATTTATTTCATACCATTTGAAGAGGAGATCTGGGGAGGCTACTTAGTATACTACTCTCTGTTGTCTTCAGCTACCGAGAAGGTCTATGGTCATTTATTAAAACATTTTCCATTACTTTGAAAAGAATGTGTATTCAACAATTTTGTAGTGCAGTATACAACATAGAGGGATTATATCAAATGTAGTATTTGCATGACTCCACTCACCAATATTCTTATTGATTTGGGACCTGCTTGGTCAATCAATAACACAGAGCATTACATTCAAATCTCCTACTGAAAAGGCTGATTTGTCAACTTCTACTTGTAATTCAGTTCATTTTACCTAAGTAAAAAAAAAAAAAATTTAAGCCATGCTTTTAGATACACACAAGAATTGTTTTTTCTTTCAGGATATTATGCTTTTTCATCTTAAGTGTTATTTCTTCTCATGTTAAATCTCTCCAAGATATTTTTATTATTATTTCGCTGATATATTGATATATTTTTCAATTTTTATTTTCAAAGATTTCTTAACTTATATTTTAAGCATGGCACTTATAACCAGCTTATAGCTGGATTTTTTTCAATGTCATGAGACAACCTCTGTGAACTAAAAAGTTCAGTACGTTTACGTTTATTGTGATTGCTGATACATTTGGACTATTTCTATTGTCTTATTTTCCTCACTTTTACTAAGCTTTCTTCTCTAGGCGAAGTTTTGGTCCAAGTACATCCTTTCATTGAGAATACCACATTTTCAGGGTTGGGTCACTAAGGCTGTCAGATTTAGAGCTCTCTTTCTTATTTTTCTGGATTCATGTTTTATTTTTGGCTTCTAAAGATTTCTCTTAGTATCTTGCTAGCTTAGCAGTGCACCTAAAAATTATATTTAACATTTGATTGTGCTTTTTACATTATGTATTTTTTAAATCTTGAAAGATTTTTAAAAATATTCTGCCATAATATCAAAACTGGAAGTGTTCTTTTTTCTATATAAATTTAACATTTCCCTCAAAAACCACAAGGCAGACATTTTGGCAAAATGTACTAGTTTGTACTAGTTTCTTCTCTGGTAATAATTGTGTTAGCTCTAATGGTTCCAGTTAAAAAACAAAGATACTGTGTATGTCCTTTTTATGGTTTTTAAAATAAATCTGAATAGAAAAATGCTTAAACTCCACCATTCTATGCAAATTCTTAGGAATAGGCAGACGCATTTGTCAGATCCTTCTAAACATCAATAATGATTATTTTCTAAATACAGATGTAACATTTTCTATTTTTTTTACTGAGTCTTCTTTTCACTAACTGGATGGAAAAGGCACTAGTATCTGTACCTATTAGCAACTGCTACAAAAATAAACTACCCTAAAACTCAGTGACTCCAAACATGAATTACTGCTCATGAGTCTATGGGTCAGCTGGACAGCTCTTCAGACCTCAACTGGACTCACTCAAGATTGTGTGGTAAGGCAGAGGTTGGGTAGGTGGCTCCGCTCACCTCTGTGGGGCTGCCTTGTATGTTTCAGGATCAGCTGGCTGGGGGCTAGTCTAGAATGGCTGGTCTCAAGTATAACAACTTAGCTCTCCACTTGGCTGCTCTTCTTCACCAGGCTAGTCTGTCCTTGTTCTCCTGGCAGTGGCAGGGTTCCCAAAAGGGAACAGAAGCAAGCAAGGGTTCTTGAGGCTAAGGCTGAGAATTGGCCCACCCTTACTTCTGCCACATTCTATTGGCTAAACCAAATCACAGGGCTAGCAGATTCAAGACATGGGGAAATAGACTCTACTCCTTAACGGGAAGAACTGTAACGTCACATTGCAGAGAATACAGACACAAGAAGAGAAGAACTGGAGCCATTTTTGCAATTGATAAGTCACAACCTGTAAATATGAAATTTAAGTTTGCAGTCAGTATTTCATGAGATGTTATTAGTGTCTAGAAATTCCATAACATGAAAATAAGATTAGGTAAAAATTTTGATACAACCTTGGAGTAGTCACAACTCTAATCTAAATTGGAGGGATCCTCTTTTTAGCTGACCTGAGGTCAGATTTTTTATATGAGGCTTGAAGATCAAGCAGCTAGTTAAGATTCTACCCTAAGGGCAAGTGAAAATCTATTAAAGGCTTTTTTTTTTTTTTTTTTTTTTTAATTTTTGGCTGTGTTGGGTCTTCGTTTCTGTGTGAGGGCTTTCTCTAGTTGCAGCAAGCAGGGGCCACTCTTCATCGCGGTGCGCGGGCCTCTCACTATCGCGGCCTCTCTTGTTGCGGAGCACAGGCTCCAGACGCGCAGGCTCAGTAGTTGTGGCTCACGGGCCCAGTTGCTCCGCGGCATGTGGGATCTTCCCAGACCAGGGCTCGAACCCGTGTCCCCTGCATTGGCAGGCAGATTCTCAACCACTGCGCCGCCAGGGAAGCCCCCTATTAAAGGCTTTTAATTGAGGGAATTATAGTATTAGTTCTGAATCCTTCAAGGATCACTCTGGCTTCAGTGTGGAAAGTTTGACATGGACCAGAATAGAGTCAGAAAAATTCTTTTGGTAAGTTATAAGTTACAGTAGTGCCCTAGATGAGTGCCTAGATTACTGATGGTGGAGATGCATAGGAATAGGCAGATTTGGTGGGGAATCAGGGGCCAGAAGTAACTATACTACTAAATGTGTTTTCAATACGCTACTATGGGCCAAATACTCTGCTAGGTTCTGAGGGGTCAATAGTTCATCTACTCATGGAATTTTCAGCTTAATGAAGAACAGAGATCTGGATCAAAAAAAAATCACATGTTCCTCCAAGTATGACTGAAAAATCATTTGCTTTACGCTGTAACAGTTTAACTGCAAATGTATCCAACTTATTGACATACCTTTAGCCCTACAAAGGGAGCAGAACAGAGGTCACAGACATCTGCCCTTGCCCATGATTGTTAGGCTATCAGCATTTTTCCTACACTGTGAATGTAAATGCTTTAGCAGTGCAATTATCTTCTATTTTGTCATAGTTCCCACTACTCCCTATTGTCCTGCCCTCAACCCACTCTACTCCCAATCAACCCTCAAGGCATTCAAGTTTTCAACCTCTGGATTAGAAAAATAGTCAAATTAAAACTTGGCAAAATCATTATAATGAAGCAATAATAATTTACAAAGAAAAAAACAAGCTAAATAAATCCTATATTCTGCACCTTAAATATTCTATATTTCATATATATTGACCACACCACAATAAAGAATACTCCATCTAGAAACCATCTTTTAAGTATATTAGATGAAAAGCTTATGAAATGTATTACATTATGAAAAGCATTCCTGTTGGATAAAAATCAAGTTATTAATAAGCTGTTCAATCCTTTACATGAACAATCTCAAATACTTTGTGAAAATACAGGAGAGGTGCAAACAACAAATAAATGAGCATGTGAATTAGCAATGAATAAGAAAGCCTTGGGGAATGAGCTATCACATTAATATTTGATTAGTAACAGAGATAAAAAATATAAGATAAGACCATCTAGAACATCAACGTGATGGAATGCAAAAACTCTTTGTTCCGTCTTGTTTTTTGAACACAGACTCCTTGGAAACTCTGAGGAAGTTATGGACCAGAAAATGTACACACAGACAAATCTGGCATGTAGTATCAGAGTTTGCAGACACTCTGTCCCAAAAAGCTACCTCATATTCACGATCACCTTATAAAAGAGCGAGCTCTGGACTGGAATCCAGCTAACACAGTTGCCTCATCAGTGGAAGAAGGGAGGTAAACTAGAACCATGTTACTTTTCCAGGTCTAGTTTTCAGTGTTTCTAAGGGACCTGCCAGAAAGGGCAGATCAGTAGAAAGAACCTTGCACTGAGAACTGACTACTGCCTAAAAACGTCAAGATAACTGAAGAAGGAAAAGGAGGAGGAGAAGGGCAAGGAGAAGATGACCCCAATGAGTCTCGTATTTTTGCCTGGTGCCAATTCTGATTCTACATATTAGCAACTCTGAAGGCAAGGAGCTCTTCATTCAATTTGCATTGCCAACCAAATTTGAGCGGTGATAACATTTTAAACTTACTAATTTCTACATGTATAATTATGGTATGATAGATGCCTTTTACAAAAACCAATTTATTTTACCTATATCTCATGATCCTTGAGGAGGTCTGAAGAAAAGATCTGAAAACCAGATACTGTATCTTTTAAAAGTACTGACAGTCAGACTGACCTAATTACAAATTCCAATCTCCACTCTACCAATTCTAGCCAGGTTCTCTGGACCAGGTAAATAAAGTCTCTGCTTCTGATTTTCCTCATCTCTAAAAAGAATAGATTAGAGCAGCGGTCCCCAAGCTTTTTGGCACCAGGGACCGGCTTCCTGGAAGACAATTATTCCACAGACGGGGCGGGGCGGTGGGGTGTTGGCGGGGGATGGTTCAGGCGGTAATGAGCAAGCGATGGGAAGCAGCAGATAAAGCTTTGCTCGCTCGCCCACCACTCACCTCCTGCTGTGCGGCCAGGTGCCTAACAGGCCGCTGACCAGTACCGGTCTGTGGTCCCGGGTTAGGAACCCCTGGATTATAATATCTTCTCTCCCTTAAAGAGTTGTTGACAAGATAAAATGAAACAATGTATGCTGAGTATTTAGCATAGTACCTGACAAGTAGAAGACAACTTTAACAGAGGACAACAACAAAGGAGAGCAAAGGCAAAAGCGCAAATCTTCAGCTAAATCTTTACGTATCTCCACTCCTACTCCTCATCCCCAAGCTAAACTCTGATGAGTGGAACGATGTTTCTTGTTTCCAAGATAAGGCAGAGTTATACGTGTTCCCGTATGAAAACATTCATCTGGTGATAGAATAGTTCTTGCTTCCTAGAATAGAAAAGACACAAAAGACTATCCACTTCCCTCTGCAGGCTACTAAAAAAACTTCCTCTATGGAAAGGATGACAAAAATTAAAAAATGAAAGAACCCACAGAAAGATGTCCTCCTCCGCAGCCTTTCAATGGAGAACGGATAGAAAGGGACAGCAACAGAGGAGGCTTTTTTAAACGAGTAGTTCAAAACTTGGCTATCCATTACGTTCACATGACAGTGTTTTGTTCTTAAACACACAGTCCTGAGTCTGGAATCCGGAATTTGGAATCATGATCTTCCAGTGCAGGGAATCAGCATTTTTCAAAGCTTCACAAATTTGGTCAGGTGAACAGCCAGGGTTCACTGTCATATCCTTAAGAGTTTTTCATTTCACTTATAAATTACTCCAGGATATCTCAGACTATTTTACAAAGGTTATATTTAGAGCTGGAAGGGACCATAGCCACCCACTGAGGTGAAATCAATGGCCTTATTTTACAGCTGAAGAAAAGGAGGCCTAGAGAGTTTTAAATATTTGCCTAAACCTAGAACTTGAACCCAGCTCCTTTCATTGCCAAATTCTTGTGTTGCATGTTTTTCGCCCTCAAGCCTTTGAAAGAAAGAAGAGTGGTATTCTATCTTTGAAAGTTGATTAAAATACCATTTTAATTCCTTGTATTGAGGGCAGATTAGCCCTTCTGCCTTGAATTTATAGAGACAATTAGGATTCAGAAAGTACTCTCTGAAATTCTGCCACTTCGTGAATGAGAACCAATCAAACATGCAGTCAAGTGTTCAGCTGCTACTTCTTTTTCTTTAGTAAATAATAAAAAATATACATACAACAGCATGTTACACTTTTTAAAAAGTAAAAAAAAAAACCTAATAAAATTAGAAGGATTTTTGTTGTTGTTTTGCCATTTTATATAACAGGATGTTTCATAAAAAATTATTTTGTTGATGTGATAATCACTTCTCTTAGACACGGGATGAAAACCACAAATAAACAACTCGAATTACTTAAATTCAAATTTAATCTAGGAAATCTGAATAGTCCATATGGTTCATGTAACTACATTTACAACATATGAAGTTTTCTGAAACGTATCAAACTTTGTATTAAAAACTAATTTTTCATTTTGTCTATTTAAGTCTTGTCATAACACAGTGATCTGATGACACTAAAATACATATCAAACTACAGCTAGACAGAATATTTTCCTAAGATATTGCTCTAATTCTATAATAATGTAATTGTCTAAAGATCTTTTGGAAAAAGATCAAAAGAAATCACTGAATATTAGAAAAATGAGAATCAAATTCAAATATTAGATAAATCAAGTATCTTTCATGACACTTTCCATTAATACCTGAAAAGTACCCTTGTCTGTTCTAGGGAAGTGCAGGGTGGTGGTGAAAAGCATGGGGTTTGGAGTCATACGACCAGTTTAAATGTCAGTTCTACCATTTACTTACTGGGTTATCTCAGACAGGTAACTAACTCTCTCTCTGTTTTAGTTTTGTCATCTGTGAAACAAGCTACTAACAGAAATTACTTCCTAAGATGGTTATAAAGAGTGAATGACAGAATAGGTCCAGAAATACAGTACATGCCCAATCTATTAACTATTTTTACCAGCGAAATCGCCATTTGGGGGCTTTCTAAATCTAAAAACTAGAAGAAGTTGTAAAAACAAAAAAATCATTAGACATGAATATACAATGTGAAAACTTTATGCTTCAATAAATTCAATGTGAAACCTCTATGCTTCAATAAATTCGTTTAAATGGAAGGTAAGCAACAAACTATAAAAATATTTGACATCACAGCAAAAAAAAATCAATCATCTTAATTACATAAGGATCTCATACAAATTAGTAATAAGCTAAAACTACAATAGCTAATTGGCAAATACATGAACAGGAAAATCACAGAAGATAAAGTGCAAATGTCTATCAAAGTAAATACATAAGAAGTAAAAAAGGGGCTTCCCTGGTGGCGCAGTGGTGAAGAATCCACCTGCCAATGCAGGGGACACAGGTTGGAGCCCTGGTCCGGGAAGATCCCACATGCCGCGGAGCAACTAAGCCCGTGCGCCACAACTACTGAGCCCACGTGCCCCAACTACTGAAGCCCACGCGCCTAGAGCCCGTGTTCCACAACAAGAGAAGCCACCACAATGAGAAGCCCATGCACTGCAATGAAGAGTAGCCCCCGCTCGCCGCAGCTAGAGAAAGCCTGCACGCAGCAACAAAGACCCAATGCAGCCAAAGATAAATAAATAAAATAAATAAGTTTATTAAAAAAAAAAAAAGTAGAACCTCAGAAGGGATCGAAGGATAGAACATTAGAACAACACAATACAAACCTTCCATCTAATTAGCAAAGATTTCCATAATACTACTAATCAGTAAAACCAGTCCCCTCAAACTCCTGAAATAAATATAAATCACACAGCATTCTGGAAAGAAATTTTGCAATATGTTTTAAGAGCCTTAAAAAAGTTCCCATTCCTTGATCTAGTTATTCTTCTGTCAGGAATATATTCTAGAGATATAATCTGACACAGTACAATAGAAGACTATACAGCCTTTAATTAAAATTGTTTCAGAAGACCATGCAACAACAAAGGCAATATGATTCCAACTTAGAGGGGGGAATAGATGGAGGGAGAATATAAAAATGCTAACACTGAGTGACAAAACTCCTTTTAGCTCTGCTTTCTCTACAGTAAGCATGGACTATTTTCACTAATAAAATGTTTCAATTGTCCTAATATTACATTTCTAGACAATGTATTAAATGAAATGCAACTCGTTTGATAGTTGATGTCTCTGGAAAAATACATATGCATATCAGTTTTCTACCTTTCTCAAGCTCACTGTTTTATAGAATTAAAATTTTAACTTACAGGCTAATTGTAATGAGCAACTCCCACGTTCTGGCATATGTTCACAAAGCCTTGTGTTAGAAGCCTTACACACTGGGGGTGTGGGACTGAGATTAATCCTGCAGTCTAGACTCTAGACTAATGCTACATCTAATTCCTAGAGAAAGGAGCCTGTAGGCACCCTCTTTCCCAGCAGAATTATGAGGGCCCAGTCCACAGGCTGAGGTTCTCCCTCTTTTCTGATTTACTCCAGCTCACTGACTAGCAGGAAATCCGAACTCTGAAGCCAGTGCATCTGACTAGTTCCCTGACGCCATCCCAAGTCCGAGTAAAAGACCATTCCCCCTCTTCCTTTGGAGTTAAACTCTGATCCCATCAACAACTGGGAGCATGAATCAAAAATAGACAGAAGGGCTTCCCTGGTGGCCCAGTTGGTTGAGAATCCGCCTGCCAATGCAGGGGACACGGGTTCGAGCCCTGGTCCGGGAGGATCCCACATGCCGCAGAGCAACTGGGCCCGTGAGCCACAACTACTGAGCCTGCGCGTCTGAAGCCTGTGCTCCGCAACAAGAGAGGCCGTGACAGTGAGAGGCCCGCGCACCGCGATTAAGAGTGGCCCCCGCTCGCCACAACTAGAGAAAGCCCTAGCACAGAAACGAAGACCCAACACAGCCAAAAATTAATTAATTAATTAATTAAAAAAAAAAAAAATAGAAACCTTTTCCAAACTCCACACCCTGCTACTGCAGGAGTTTCCTGATGCCCTGCCCCATGCCCCAGATGCCGTCCTTTGCAAAGAGACAGCAGTCACATCAAGACCTATTGTTTCTTGCTTGCTCTCCCACCATCTCTCCCCATGAGAGAAATTCCATGATTCTGGTACCCAAGTCAATGTGTATTTTTCAGTACAACGACATAAGGTAGTGGCTCTGGATTTTATCATGTTGAAAATTTAACCTCAAATTTTTTTCCTAGGTTAAGTGTTTTAAATTGTACTGATAGCCCAAAAAGCAGTAATAATACTACTTCTAAATTGCATTATTTATTCATTCTTACTTAAAATTATCCTGTCATCTTTTAAAATGGTCATTTTTAAGCAAGCAATGGAATCTTTTATAAATATGGATTAAGTAACTTTCTGAAAACTGTACTGAGTATATTTAGTAATGATTTAAAGTATAAAAATTTGATAGAGTGCACTGTAGTAAATTAAAGTCAAGCACATTAAAAATCTAATTTTTATTCTCCCTACTGCTCATTTGTTATCAGAAAAGATATAAGGAAATAAAGCACATCTCTCTATCATTATTATGAACCAGTTCACCCTATATTCACACAGAACAAGTGTCAATCAACCCTTTCATGATCTCATCTTTTTTCTTTTTCTTATGGAAAATGAACTGGCTCAATCTCACTGAAGCACCTGGTGAAAAATTCTTATTCTCTTTTCATGTTGCACTAAGATTTCACCTATTCTATAATTACCAAGAACAAATTAGCACTTCCCTAAATTGACTTATAAATTATCTGACATCCAGATCCTTAAGAGTTATTAATTTACATTCATTGTTCTCTTTCTTCATCTAACACCCTGTCTCATGCTGAAGAGGTGTTGGTTCGCCTCAGGTGTAGTTGGTTATCAAAATCAGGAGATTTAGGTTTGAAAGCTAATAGAGTCTTCTTATATCCTCCCTGTACTAGGTCTATAATTCAGGTTGCTGCCACTAGGCGGATTATGCTACACCTTTCATTACAGAAAGAGCAGAAAGAAGGGCACATGGTTTCTGAAGAGTTTACTTCCTTTTTTTTTTTAAGAAAAATATAAAAATACAGCAATTATACAATTACTGGTATCCATGAGCCTTTAAATAGAAGCATATTATAGAACACCTTTGAACAAAAAACAGCTCTTATGTGTAGATCTCCTTGATCTCCTACACTCTCTCCTCAGGTTTTCTAACCAACATGTCCTGCCTCCATAACCAGTCATGTTGTGAAAGTGAACTTCTTCACTCCAACAGTATTTAATTCATGTTCCTAAATATTTCATTTTCAAAGAAATATGCAGTGATTTCCTCTCAGAGAATCTGGCATTAATCTGGTAATGCTTTGTGCAAATATTCCAGAAAATATGAAATAATGAAGCCAATATTTTCCTGAGGATTTTTTAAAGAAAAATTAGAAAACATGATAAATCACTAAATCAAAGGGTGAAAATTATATTCTCCCTTACCGAGGATCATCTCACCTTTCATTACAACAATTTAAATCTTTAAAAACACAGACAGAACTGTGGAGATTAAATTAGAGGAGAGTCATTATATTGGTTATTTCCACAGAAATAATTTTTATACATTTCTTTTTGGCCGAAAACAAATTAGGCAGTCAAAAATTGAGATATTTGTGAAATACAGAATTTTACTTAAAGGTAGGATCTGACCAAAAATTTGAGTTTGCAGCTGAAGCTGTCACTTGTTGTGTGATAACCGAGGGTCTGCCTCAGGATAATTACTGAAATAGTGTCATAGGTTTTCGGTATAACATTAGCAGTAAAGAACATGAGGCCATGATTTCATCCCAGCTCTACCACTTACTGGCCATGTAATCTCAGACAGGTTTCTTAACCTTCCAGTGGTCAGTTTTATCATCTTCAAAGTAGGAATATTAACAGAAGAGTCCCCACAGAGTTGTCACAAAGAATACTGAATATCTATATCTATATATTTTTATATATGTGTGTTTATATATATAAACTGAATATATATGAAGTGTTTGTAGCATTGCCTGAACTATGAAGCACACTATAAAAAGTAACTACACACAAGGACAAACCGGTTAGAAAAGAGTCGCTAAATGAACAGTCGCTAAGGTCCTCGCCAATCTCTTCGGGGTTGGGGCCTCCGACGTCCTCACAGCTGTTTCACGTTTGCCCTCTCAAATGCGTGAAGCCAACCAGAACTATCAGTCCGAAAATATAATGGATTGCATTTGCTTGAAAACAGCATAATTCTGTAATCTAGTTTGCATTAACCTGAAAAATGTGATCATGTTGATATCAGCAATATTTGGGAAAAGGTTATTACCCAGTGTGTAAATGTTTGATAAACAGACTACATGTGTAAGCCAACATTTCAAATGAAAGGCACAGGTTACTTTCTCATTGTATAACAAGTCACATCTACTTTGTCACGTTGATTTATACCAGTTTCCTTATCTTACGTGTTCCTACCGATAACCGAAGGAACAAATGCACATTCCATTCTCCGTATAAAACATATTATCTTCCTGTTAACTTCAGCACACCCCAAAGTCAAAATGTCAAACAGCAACAATGATACCCAGCAAACATCCTAAACTCTTTAATAATTAATTACTATGACCTTATTCTTATCAACAAAGCTTGCAATGACCTTCCCTTCCTTTCACATCTAAGAAAGAGGAGGTTGAATTCCACTCCGTCAACAGAGGGGAAAAAAAATTGAGATATTATTTGTTTTAATCTATTGGTTTGAGAAAAGGGTGGGTGATCTTTTACCAATTCAAATGCAGAGCCAATGGTAATACATAATTAAATTGGGGAAAAAAATTTGTACTACAGCATTTCAAAGCTCTAACTTTTGAGCTCCTAGCTTGCAAACATAATACAGTACTCTACATAATAAAATCACAAATACCATATGAAGTTTGTGTGGCATCTTTCCAAAAAGAAGCCAATAGTAAGGCTAAGTAAGTATAAGTAAGACTAAAGATTTTACTTACATAAAAGGACAGCAACAGATTGAGAGTAAACTATATAAACTAGATTTTCATCTATAACATTTTTCTAACCAAGTTTATTTAGTAAAAAGTGGAAAGCAAGAGAAATAATTGTATTTTCATAGCCCTTTGTTAGTATTCACATCATCCGATTCTAGTAAAATTTCTGTAAACCACAATTAGATCTTAATTTGGTAGGAAATAGGTTTTCCAGTTAAAACACATAAACAAGAGAGACAAAGAGTAAGGAAGAAGACAAAAAGCAAAATGTGTGGTAAATAAGGTAAAAAGAAATAAGACTCTACATTTTTCATTATGATGGTATTAGATTAAGTAGGCAAACAAATTAATATCTGAATTAAACTGACAAGCTGACTTGACTGCCAGATTAGTGTAATAAAATTCCCACGATCTCACAGCAAAATAAAATCCATTTCTTATATAGTTCAAAAGGAACATTGTTAGAATACAATTGTATTTAACCCCAAATCAGTAGAGACCTTGAGTTGGATTCACAAAATAGAAAATATTAATAGTCTGAAAAACAAAATTGTATGAGATTATGATGCCAAGTATGAATTGGTGATTTTCTTTTTAATTAACCCTGTGTTTTACAGTTACTGCAAGCTTACGAGCATTCAAATCACACACAAAAAGTATTAATAAATGGCAAAATCAGCATAAATCATATCAGTCTACACAGAGCATCAAGTTGAAATGCTTAAATACACTAGGCAGTCTTGCCTGAAATGCCAACATGAGACCAATTCATTGAAAAACACAGTCTTGGTACATAATAGACATCTGTTAAGTAACTAGGAATTAATGAATTGATAAAACATTTCAATTTATCCTGGCCTTAGATGAGTTACTGAACTTCCTTTGTGCTTCAATCTCCTCACCTGTAAAAAGCCACAGTGTTTCAAAAATGCCTAACACTCAGTGATAAATGTTAGCTTCAGTATGATTAATGAGTAAATTAGACAATTTTCAAGGTCTAGTTTACCTATAGTCTCTTCAGCAAATGGTGCTGGGGAAACTAGATATCCACATTTGAAAGAAGGTGGATGAAGCCAGACCCTTACCTTACACAAAAATTAACTCAAAATGGACTAAAGACTTAAACTGAAATACCTAGAAAAAAACATAAAGGGAAAGCTTCATGACATTGGATTTGGCAATGAGTTCTTGGATAGCACTGAAAGCACAGGCAACAAAAGCAAACAGACAACTGGAACTACACCAAACTTAAACAGCTTCTGCACACTAAAGGCCACAATCAACAGAGTGGAAAGGCACACTATGGAATGGGAGAAAATATTAGCAAATTAAATATCTGGTAAGGGTTTAATATCCAGAATATATGAAGAACTCCTACATACCAACAACAGCAAAAAAAGGAACCCAATTAAAAGATGGGCAAAGGACTACAATAAAAGTTTTCCAAAGATGATATACAAATGGCCAACAAGCACAGGAAAAGACGTTCAACATCACCAATCAATAGGGAAATGAAAAATCAAAACCACAATGAGATACCACCTCACACCTATTAGAATGACTTTGACTACTATTAAAAAAGAAAAATAAAATAACAAGTGTTAGAAAGGATGTGGAGAAACTGGAACCCTGGTGCACTGTTGGTGGGAATATAAAATGGTGGAGCCACTACAGAGAACAGTATGGCAGTTCCTCAAAAAATTAAAAATACCATATGATCCAGCAATCCCACTTCTGAGTATATATCCAAAAGAACTGAAAGCAGGATCTCAAAGAGATATTTGTACAACCATGTTCACAGCAGCATTATTCACAACAGCCAAGAGGTAAAAAGCATCCCAAATGCCCACAGATGGATGAATGGATAAACAAAATACGGTTTATACATAGAATGGAATATTATTCAGCCTTAAAAAAGAAGAAAATTCTGTCACATGCTACAACATGGATGAACCTGAGGATATTATGCAAAGTGATAGAGGCCAATAATCAAAAAAACAAACCCTGTATAATTTCACTTATATATCTAAAGTGGTCAAACTCATAGAAACAGAAAGTAGAATAGTGGCTACCAGGGGCTGGGGGGAAAGAGAAATGGGAAGCTGTTCAGTAGAAACGGGAGCAGAGAGCTTCAATTTTGCAAGATGACAAAGCTGTAACAATCTGCTGCACAACAATATAAATATACTTAACACTACTGAACTGTACACTTAAAAATTGTTAAGATGATAAATTTTATGTTTTCTATCACAATTTTTTAAAGGCAATAAAACACAGGTAATAAGTAGCACACATGAAGTTACAAAGTCATAATTCATAGCCTTGAAGTATGCATAAGATTTAGAAAAGCAGAGAAAGAAGTGGAAAGACCAGGCAGAAGATCCAACCTACATAAAAGAGGAGAAATGCAAAAATCCAGGCAAACAGGCAAATAAGAGAAGAGTGGCCCAGATAAAACTAGAAACGTGGATTGAGGGTCATTTGGTAAGGTGGTCAGTACTCAAGGAAGAGTCTCTGAAGTGACAGAACAAATAAAGCGCTGGCCAGACAGACCAGAGAGGCAAAAGAATGCCATCAGGAATACCTGTTACAAGATTGCTCAGTGATGACCCAGGAAGTTTGACTGAAGGTAAATAAAATTCAGATTGACTATTTCTAAATATAGCCTAGGTACATGTGATGTGGGCCTGGGGGACCACAGGCAATCTAATCAGCTGGGTTTCCTATAAATGAAGACATCCTACAACATCTTTCAAAGCCAGTGTGGACTTACATTACCTGTAAATTAGTTCAAATTATAATTTCTTCACTCCAAGCTTCTTAGAGCAGAGATCATCTCTTATATCCTTTATCCAAAGTTCAGTTTCATGCTCACAGAAAGCATTTATAAGTAACTGGGCAACCAAAGATCATCTTCTACTGCCGAATGTTTACACAGGGCTATGCTAAATACTTGAAATTGTTAATAAGAATCTTAAACAATAAGCAGTAGATTCATCAATCATACTATTCATGAAAGATGAAGAAATTTTTTCCCATCTGAAAAGTAAGGTTAATAATTTCATATACTTCTACTTTAATCAAAAAATAGAATTCCCAAATTTATATTTCAAACAAGTACTTGTAACCATCATTAAATATGTGATACTGATAGGGACTTTTCACACTATATTCTTCCTGGGTTTAAAAAATAATTTTCAAAAAAATTTGTATGCTTTTAAAGGGTATTTAAACCACAGTTTAAACTATAGTTTAGACTCGAGGGCTTTGTCTACAAATATGTATGTAAATTAGTTTTACTTAAACTATCAGTTTTTAATTCCCAAACCATATTCTAGAACTTTGCCTTCAAAGCTACTAGAGGTTAAAAGATTTTTTAAAACGCCTTTGTGAGGTCACAGAGGCTGCCGAGGCCAGTAAGAGAAAGCAGACCTCACTGCCGGGATGTCAATTACCAGCCCTCGGGCACTGGCTCACAGAGCGCCACAGCTTAAAGTCATTATAAAGATAGCATTAAGACAATTAAACA
The DNA here is from genome assembly GCF_965194805.1 of Balaenoptera borealis. Lineage (NCBI taxonomy): Eukaryota > Metazoa > Chordata > Mammalia > Artiodactyla > Balaenopteridae > Balaenoptera > Balaenoptera borealis. The sequence goes on along the minus strand of NC_138861.1, from coordinate 15,659,390 downwards.
AATTACCTGGAATCAAGAGTACTTAAAATCCATTCCTAATCTGAATAAAAGGTACCAGAGGACAACCTCAGAAATTGAGGGAAATTACAGAAAAGTGTTACAACATGAGTAAGCATTCATTTGTTTTCCTCTTGCAATTTAAAATTTTTCAAGCTTTCTAGAATCAAACCTTAGGGTATTTCAGCAATGCATACTAAGTAAAGAAGGCATTAAAGTATTTCAGTAATGCACAACACTCAAAATAGCTTGTATATACAGGTAGTAAACCAAATTGTTTAAAATTTTTTGACTATTCAGTATCTTCACTGAAGCAATCAACCCATTTTTTTTAATGTGTTTACCTTGGTTTTTTTGTTTGTTTTTTTAGAATAGTGGAGTGTTAAAAGATCCTATTCTCCAGCATTAAATAATGACTGAATAATATAAAAAATTATTAAATTCTGAAGTTCAGAAAATCCTAAAGAAGATTCTGAGGTAAGACTTGATTTTTTTTTTTCTTTCCAGAACAAAATTCCGTGGAATACAAGGGCAGGGAGAGGGAATCATAGATTTCCTTCTCTCTTAGTAAAGGTTTTAAAAAATAACATGAGTACTTCATAAATCAAAAAACATGACATTGAAAAAAATATTAGCAATCCTGAAGGTGTAAAATATTTATATATAAAATTATGAAGTAAATGTAAAGCCTTAAAATAGCATAAGGGATTAACAACAGTTCCAATTCCAAACATGTCCACATTTCACGATACCAAGACTAATAGCTTACTTTACAAAGGATGTATATATTAGCTTATTTAATCTTCACAATAAGTACATGGTACTTTACAAGGAGAATACAGAGCAGAGAAGAGCCAGGTCTTGGAGCCAGACATTCCCTGGGTATGAATTCCAGCTCTATATTTACTGGCTGTAATCCTGGGCAAGCTGCTTAACTTCTCTAAGCCTTGGTTTCTCAATCTGTAAAATGGAGATAATAATGCCTAGCTTACGTTGACCATAAGAATTAAGATAATGCACATGCAGCATTTAACATAATATTGTACCTCTCATTGAAAAAAATTTATTTACAGTTGAGTGTCTGAAACTCGAAAACAACAGAGTCTACTTGAGAACTCGGGTTACTCAACTCCTCATCTAAAGCTATTTCCACTGCTCCGTAATTGCCCTTCAAGAGCAACCACAGAACAGCTTCCAGCGCTGGTATGGGAAATCCTGAATTCTGAGTCATGGTAACCTTCTTTGTATCATCTCAGTTTTAGAGAAAAAGCTTGCAGAGTCAGGTCAGAATCCAATGCAAGACTATCAATAATGTTGGAGCACTATAAATTCACTGTGCTAACAGAGGATACTTTGTGCCGGAAGAATATCAAATCCACAGATAATGCAAAAGCCTCATGGTAACAAGAACGTTTACATTTACTCTCACATACTCAAAAAAGTTGAATTAAATGATGAAACATGAAGTCATTTCTTTTCCTTCCCAATTCTCCATTCTCTACGATATAATGAAACAAGAAAAAGGACTGAGAAGAAATAAAAGCGAAGGATGCTTTAATCCAAAAGGTGCACTGATAACTAAGTTGACAGATTCTATTATCGCAGTAATTCCATAACCATCACACAGCAAATAGCATAACCGGGTAAAGATGTTCTCCATCACAAGTGGTAAATTCGTAATTTTTTTTGTTTGTTTTTGGTTGAAACATTTCCAAAATCTTGGCTGGAAATAAGGAGAAGTCAATACATTGCGAGCTACATTAGCAAGACACTCCACAGACACAGTGATTAAGAATTAGTGTGTGACTATGACGGCCCTTGAGAGCCAAAAACCTAAGACCGCATTCCAACTTCAGTGGAAGAAAATCACAAAAACAAACCCAAATACAGCTCTAAGTTCACACTGAAGGAAGTCATGTAACATGAATTTTTATCCAAAGTTTTAAAAGCAAAAGTTAGTTAAGACTGGTCAGAATTTATAAAAATAGAATTTTAAAAGGCTGTTTACAACACCACGATACATTTCTTTAAAATCTAAATTTCTCCACAATTTCTTCCCTAAGTAATGTAACTTTATAACATATAGATTACATATATTTTCAACTCTATTACCCATAAGGCTTGCTAAATATCACCTTGAAAGTACTACTACTAATTTATTCAATCTGCAAGATATTTGCTATTCCTTACACAGAAATTGACCAGGTCTCAAAGGGGAAAGTGGAGCTGCTGTTCTTTATAACCATTCAGCTTCATTCTTTAGGAAAAAAAGTTTTAAAAGCCAAGCATATATAAAACATGAATCATTTTATAAAAAAAAAAAAAAAAACTAAAATTTTTAAAGAAATGCTTACATGATCTCAAGGAAAATAATTCAAACAGTATTACTAACTAGGAAAAGTATATATACTTAGAAACAGTCACATTCTATTTTATAATAAATAAGAGTAATTCAAAATCAAGCAGGTCTTTTGAACCCATACAATACAGATGGAACACACCCCTAATTTCAGTCTAATCTAAAAGAAGAAAACTAAATACTACCTGGTTAAAGTGTAGCCCATATGCAAAGCTGAATACTGCAGATACATGCTATCTGAAGAGTTTAAATTTAGACAGAGTAGCTCACATTAAAGACCTAGCCATATATACTTAAAAGTCTACAATTGATCACTTCAGAAGGACCTCAAAGGAAAAATGGAAAGGGTACCTCAGCATGTGATCTGGAAGACATTTTAGCATCACAGGAAAAATTTGGCTTTCTTCTGGTGCTTAGTAATATAAAGGAAAAAGGTTTGAAGAAAAAAAGTGTAAAATTGTTTTCATACAATATATGAATAATGATTCTAGACTTTAAAAGAACAGCTATGGAGGTTTTATCCTTTACATTATAGAAAGAATAAATGAAGTTCACAAGTTATCTAGCAAGCAGAAATACAAAGTAGTATGCCTCCTTTATGTGTGTGTATATGTGTGTGAAAGACAGTAAGAAATTATTTTAAACAAATTACAGCTTTATTGTTTAAAAAAAAAAAAAGGCGATTTTAGACAAAGTTAAGATAGTCTTTTATTTTTGGCCCTATCCTCAGAGTGTGCTAACATTCGACTTTTAAATAATGACTCCATGGAGACTCATACTACTATGTAAATAAGCAGTGCTAACAAGAAACTAGGAGTTCTGGAAGAAATTAAAGGGCAGCATTCAATCCATCACATCTAGTCTGCCGAATTGGGAATCCCTGAGATGAAGTATTTGTCTAAATAAATTAACATTACTAGGCAAACATAAATATTCATCTTTTCTTACCAATACTTCTGATTAAAAGTAAGTCAAATGAGGGACTTCCTTGGTGGCACAGTGGTTAAGAATCCACCTGCCAATGCAGGGAACACGGGTTCGAGCCCTGGTCCAGGAAGATCCCACATGCTGCAGAGCAACTAAGCCCATGTGCCACAACTACTGAGCCTGTACGCCACAACTACTGAAGCCCAAGTGCCTAGAGCCCATGCTCCGCAACAAGAGAAGCCACTGCAAATGAGAAGCCCACACACTGCAATGAAGAGTAGCCCCAGCTCGCCACAACTAGAGAAAGCCCTCACACAGCAATGAAGACCCAACACAGCCAAATAAATAATAAATTTTTTTTTAAGTCAAATGCATTTGCATAAATCCAAACATTATTTTCATATTCCAAGAATACTTTCACTCTGCTGCTTTTCATTGCATTAAGCAATGGCTTTTGTCTTCCCTCTGCCTAGAATGGCCTTTCCCTCAAATACAACTGTTAAAGTTATACTTATCCTTCAACACTGGAAACAAAGGACACTTTTTGGCCCCTTCCAAGGAAATGTAATCCCATTAGTTTCCCCATGCCCAAAGCCAACAACATTGAGAAGCTCTCTTTTTAACTGAATAAAGAAGTAAATTGTGATCTTAATACGCAGCTAAAACTAACTTCAAAAAATACAGTAACTGTACCGAAATCATAAACATGTATTGAGCAATGTGTCAATCACTTTTGGAAGGTTCTGAAAAATTCTGTTTTTCTAAGGGTTCACAAACAAATATTTTCAATCTGCTCCAGAAAAAAAACATTTTATGCATCCCAGTGAAACTCTAAAAACTTTTCTTTAGGTTAAAAAATAAAAAAGAGAAGAAAAATAAAACATAGATAGCCAAAGCTAGAGAGGCACGTGGAGAGACCAAACTAGGTCCATTCCAGGTGAAAATTGAGATGGCACTGACCCAGGCCCTAAGATGGAGGACTAAAGAGAATAGGAAGACTCAAAATTAAATTATTAGAGGCAGCAAGAATTAGAGAGCTGTTTCTAGATCTGGTTTCAGTGTTCAGAGGATCTGGTGATGTCACTTACAGGTAATAACATAAAAGGACTATACTTTATGGGATAGATCATGAGTTCAAAATTGGACATCCTGAGTTTGAGACTCTATGAACACACAAAAGGATTGAGGTCTTTTACTATAGGCCAAGACTTAAGGTGAGAGACCTGCTCCACATTTGGAGATACGTTTGTAAATGGAGTTTCTATCCAGAGAAGAGTAAAAATCATGCTAGAATGAGAACCTTAGAGAGAACACAGATATTTAAGAAGCCAGTAAAAGAGCCTAGAGAAGGTGAAGTCAGATAAATGAAGAGAAGATAATGCAAGTGAAAAATGTCATCATGTAACAAATATTTACTGTGTGCTTCATATGCAGCACTACTGGATACAGGGGATATGCCAGTGCCTGAAACAAGTGTCTGTGAGATTTGGCAAATCAATAGTCATTAGTGACTTGATGAAAGCAAGTCTAGCTACAGACAATGAAATGAACAATGAAGGGGTAGTCAGGAACACAGAAAACTTCTTTCCAAAGAGTTATAGCAACAGCTGGATGCTCAGATTGGGCCAGGGAAGGGTTCTGCTAAGGGAAAAGAGTTTGTAAAAAAGGAGTTAGCAAAGAAAAAGACAGGAAGAGTAAGAGGAGATAGAGAGAATACGACTGCATAAGAATACTGCTATTCTAAATATCAGGGAGAGCATGGGTGGGCACTGGTACGAGGCAGAAGGTTGACAGACGTCTCTCAAGACCTATATTTTATCTATGAAACATACGGTCACCCTCTAAAAAGCTACAGCGATGTGTTAAGGTAACACCTGAGAAGGTAGATGGTGACAAAACCCCTATTAGGAATGGGAGAGGGAGCAGACTGGGGACGAAGAGAAGTTTTGCAAAGGAACAAATGAGAAAGATGAGGCTTCCTTGAAAGAGATGTTGGACTTCATCTTGAAGGCAACAGGAACTGCTGAAAATTTTAGAAAACAATATGAACAGCTTTGTGTTTTGAACTACATACTATATTCTTTTCAGTTTTAATAAATAAAAATAAGTCTACATTTATATTTCTGAATTAAACTAGACTATATCCATAAACTTCTTATTCTATAAATTATTGTATTGAAACATATCATTTGTAAATTATAAAACAAACCTCCATATACCAAAGTTATCAAAAATATTTGTGTCATATAAAGAACATATTTAAATAGAAAAAAATAAGTTCAAGATGTACAATTTTAAATATGATTTAAATAACCTTGATTAAAAGGCAATCAAGAGGGTTTGACTTTTTGCTGACTTTCAACCTCCAGTCCTAGTATTTTCCAAAACACAATTAAAGCACCTTGAGCTTGTACCCCTTGGTCCAATGCCTAACATAACTAAGTCAAGCTCCTAATCTACAGTCAAGAAATTCTAAGAAATGATCTACTTCTACACAATTTAAGTCTTTTAGTAAGTCTCTGACTCTTATTAAATGAACCATTTGTAAAAGAAATACAAAATTACGTGGCTCAGAAATGGCACCTAATGAACATTTCATTCCTGTGGAATTCAGGTCACGCTAATATCCAGAACGACGCTCTAATCCTCCTCATACCTCCACTCCTCCCCGCAAAATCTCCAACAGTAACTTGAAGTTGATTTTTTTTTAATAACTGAAGGGTTTTTTTTTTAATCCAGGCTTTTTATCCTGACATCCTCCCACCTGCCACCATTACTGCCCACCTGCCATAAAGGAGGTGCAAAATGGGAGAGGTTGAGATCCATGTTGGGGTGGTATCCCAAAGAGAGGGTCTTCTGGAGACTAGATTCCAGTAATTACAGTGATGGGCACTCTAGACACAGGCCACTGTTTCTTTACAGCACAGCTACTGCAACATATATTCTTTGAATTTTGCCCACTCCAAATGTTGACACCTGAGAACATAACATGACCTACCAACATTTTCACTGACTTTTTCTTAATTTATATATGCCAGTAGGAGATCAACTAAAATCTACAGTAATTAAGAGAACAATTTAAGTACACAATTTGTCATGTACATTTGAATCTATCTTCCGTTACCTTTAACCTCATTACCATATACTACAGCCCCGTCTTTATCCCTGTAGGATATGATACTCCAAGACCCCCAGTGGACACCTGAAACTGAGTAGTACTAAACCCTATATGTACCATGTCTTTTCCTAGACATACATATCTATGATGAAGCTTAATTTATAAATTAGGCACAATGAGAGAATATCTGAACTGCCAGCATCACTACTCTTGCATTTTGGCGCCATTATGACGTAAAATAAGGGTTACTTGAACAGAAGCACTGCAATACCTCAACAGTTCATCTGATAACTGAGTCAGCTGCTAAGTGACTAACTGGTGGGTAGGGTATACAGCATGGGTAAAGCTAGACAAAGAGATGATTCACCTCCCAGGTGGGATGATGTAAGATTTCATCATACTACCCAGAATGGTGTGCTATTTAAAATTTATGAATTGTTTATTTCTGGAATTTTCCATTTAATATTTTGAGACCTTGGTTGGCTGACGGTAACTTAGACCTCGGAAGGCAAAATCACAGCTAAGGGGGGACTACTGTAGCTACCCATATGCCAAATCTCATCCTACCTGACAACCACACATTATTGTGTAGTCATTTAATTAAATATAACTTCCAATGGGCAAGTATAAAATACCTACCAACATTAGAAGATGTTGTATGATTATTTAGATATGGTTTTAGGAATGCACTATAGCGCAACTCTGAAATGTGTAGATGAATCAAAAAGATACTGCCTCTTTCATTTGTATAATTAACACTATTTCTGAAATAAGTTTGAGTCTGGTTCTCATCACATGTGATTCAAGTAAATAAAACACAGCCACATTGCCGCCTAGAACTTAAGAAAATCATATCATAAAATGTTTATCCACAAGAAAAGTCCATTTTAAAATATATTATGTCAAAATGAAACATTAAAGGAAAACACACAGCCTAAATTAGAAACCAAATAGATATTGCAAAATAAATACAGAGTGCTACTATTTTCTTCACCTTTCAGTGTGAGTAGCCTGAAGTCCTTGGAGAGACTTTCAGTGGAAAAGAAAACCTCAGAACTGTTATTCAGCACTCCATGTTACAAGGACAGTGTCCTCCACTGTCCCACTCTACTTCTTGTGGTGACCTCCACCATCTGATATCCCCCATAGCCAGATACAGCCTGGTGAGCTATCTAGAAGCACCATCTCTATTAAACACAAAACTCTCTAAACTAAAATCTTTCATTAAAAAAAGAAGTTTCTAACATTTATAATTAAATTTGTTATCTCCCCAAGTCATCTTGTCCTCATTTTTTTTTTAAAGCTTTTCAGTCCAGATTCAGTGTTGGCAGACAGGTACCATGTGGCACATAGTAAGCACTATATAAAGTTAACTACTACTACTATTTTTTAGTTTTTATTAGAGTATAGTTGATTCACAATGTTATGGTATAGTTCCTGCTGTACAGCAAGGTTACTGTTATTATTTTCACTAAAATGTATAGTTTCCTCATAGCTTATGTGTATACCAAGCAGTAAATACAAACTATTCACCTACCTGTATGAAATTCAGCCTTACTCTTACTACTTCATTCAAACAATAGGTTCGGGGACTATACAATGTGAAAACAACCTCTGATTATTCCTAATCTATTAGTAAGCATACAACTGGAATTGTAAATAGAAAAAGTCTATTCTGACCTATACTATTATATATCATTTCTCTTTTATTAAATAGATTAGCAACAAGCACAATTTTATAATCAGCATGTATTTATTGGGTAACATTTTTGCTCAGTGCTGTAATACAGAATGTTTGGGGATACCAAAAAGCAATTTCTGTGTCTGCACTCAAAAGGTTTGCAATCTCTATGAGTTTTGTGAGTTCAGGGACCATGTCTTTACTTTGATAGTAAGAAAAGGGTAGGATAGAAGGCTTGACACACACCCTCCCAGATAATTAGAATTCAAGTAGCTGAAGCAGTGTGGAGAGTATTCTAGGAACATGCAGGGCAGACCAAAGCAAGAGTTCAAACTTGGTCAAAGTGAAATACGACCATCAAACTGGGTCAGAAAATACTCTGGGATGAAACAGGTAATATCAAGTTCTAATCAGTCTTCAAAGATAGACAAAGGAATTTAGATGTGCACTAAACATCGTTCCAAGCACTTTACATGCAGTATCACATTTAATCTTACAACAGCTCTGAGAGGTAAGTGATATTAGTATCCCAATTTTATCTATCAGGAAAGTGACACACAGAGGGCTTAAATAATTTACCATAAATCGTCCAGCTAGTAAGTAGCAGAACTGGAATTTGAATCCAGTTTAGCTGCAGTGTCCTTTCCCTTAATCACTGCACTACACTATCTATAACTCTCAAGACCAAAATGAAAAATATATACACGTATAGGAAGGAATAAAAGAATGGGATAGAATAAAATAGGATGGAATGGGATCTGTAGAAGAGACACATAAGGTGAACTTTTAGGTGGACTCAGTCCAAGAACTTCTAGGAGAGGCCGGCAGCAGAAATGCCTAGAATCAAGAAGACATGGGTCTGACAAACTGAAAAGCTAGTTCCAACTATTATAAAACAGCATTTCCTATAATATAATCTCAGTACTTATTAATAGGAGGATGAGAAAACCCATACAAAACTTGAAAAACATGGAGTATAAGTAGCAAACACCTCTTCTTCAAAAAAGAAAAAAGATGCCTAGCTGTAAAAGACCAATAGACAGAACAAGTTTAATATGACAGATACAATTTAATTCATAAATTGAATCCTTATGCCTCAGTTTTTTAACTTTCTTGATGGATATTTAAGCAAACCTTTTATGTAAAAACTGCTATTCAAGACCTGTGAATTAACAAATAAGAAATGGCCCTTGTTCTCAAGAGCTGCCCCTTGGGATTATGTACGTCATTCTGTAACGTCTGATGACTGGGACACAGTAGTTGTTCAGCATCTGAACAACATTTCTGGATCTCTAAACACTTATGAATACACAATTTTTGCTCCTGAAGTTTGTAGCATATATAATTCTCAGACCTTACGTTATTTCTTCCCTACCCAAAGGAGACCAAATTTTCCCCTCTTGGTTAAAAAAAAAAAAAAAAAATCTGGATACAGAATAAAGTGACAGGCCACATTAATTCTTTCAACCTTCAAGTTCTCCCTTCATCAGCAGTGCTACACCCAGTTTAGGAATTGATAGGGAATCACTTGTGAAGAGAGAATGGGACAGAAAAATTTGCTTTTCTTATTCCAATTAAGAGAGTTTCACCAAGGGGGTGGAATTTCAAATTAAGAAAAAAAAAAACAAGTTCTAATTAGTTACAGATGAAAATCCCCCAAACCACATTGATCACAATGCAAAACATTAACTGAGCTCCTGGAGACCCAGGAAGAAGAGGACTTTTTCATTGGATGAAATGGAAATAATTTACTTTTGAAATCCTAACCACACCACCCTTTAGTCATTAATATGCAATTAAAATAATTTTTGCTCACAGTCGCAGCCAAAAGAACTCAAAAGTATTTTTATTTTCACAGGTTTCTCTGTTATTTTTACTGCATATTAACCCCTTTTTTTAAGCCTTGTCACTGAAGCCCATTGTTTTAAGGTTCATTATCTTTACGCCACCTGGTTTAGGATTTGGCTGCAAAACTGCTACACTACACTGATCAAAGTGTTCACCAAATCAAGAATGCAGGAGCTAACCACTTGAGGATTCCAGTACTTTCTTTGACTGTTCTAAAAATAAATGTACAGAAGGTCTTCTGAAATTACGTCTTACCTAGTCAATTAATGTGAGGGAAGAAATGTTATTTTACCCTATACACACTACAGAACACCAGGTAAGACTGGTCTATAGACTCTTCGGCATTGAAGCACCCCTCATGGGAAGGGTATGCATGTTGTGTGCTATACAGCCTTCATTTAAATCATAAAAAATTCATTTGGATAACTGAAAAGATGGAAAGCTGTTTTTTTTTAAAAAAAAAAAAAAGAATTATTAACTAAAACACGCATTTCTTTCAACTTCACTTTACACCTTACAGTGAATATTACCCATTCTAACAAAGTGTAGCCTCCTGAAGCTTAATTCTCTCACCTTCCAATTTAACTTGCTCTAGACAGTCTGATGGGACCACAATTCAAATTTTTCAAAAAGGCAAGGATCTAAATCACTTCCAGATTTTCCCGTTAGTCCAAAAATTCTTGCATTAATAAAATATGATTAGGGCAATAGTAAACTAGATTGATGTGCTTATCTATTAACATAGCTGCAAAAAGAAAGGTAGTCATCTCTAAAAGAAAGAGAAGAAAAAACAGAACAATAACATGAACAAAAATTCTTTGGACTTATTCTCATCTGTGAATAATTAGAAGAATTTAAGTTGATTTGGAAACGGTGGAGAAAGACTCTGAAGAGGTAGGATTACAGTGTTTTTCACTTTGATGTATTAAAAATGAAGAAATGAGGAAGAAGTTAGAAAGTTTAAACACACAGTGTGCACATACACACACACACACCCCTCAACCATCAACAGCAACTAACCTCCCTGAACTATTTTTCATATGGTTAGGGTTAATAACAAATAATATAAGGGTTGTATTCAGTTCTTTGATTAAAACAAACAAACAATAACTATTTTCATTCTATTTTGACTCAGGAGAACGCAATTTGTTAGTCTATTGAAACTCATCATTCATAGTTAAGGAGGAACTAAGTCAGTATCATTAAAGATCCGGTCAAAATAACTCCCTCCACATTTTAAAATACATGTCTAATCCAAAATTCTGTAATAGCAAGTAATCGTGACATGAATTCCACCAGAATGATGGTTCCTCTAATGACTATTAAGTTTTATACCTGGACTTCCCCCAAATTTTTTAATACATTTGCTGTACTTTCTTATATTAAAAAAAAGTATTGCATTCTTATTGAAGAAATTCTTGAAGAAAATTTGAGTTACATAAAAGCATAAAACAATTCCACTATTCAGAGATAATTTTAAGTTATTTGATGTATTTACTTCTATTTCATAAACATATTGTTTCCCAAACTGGTATTTAAAGAACATCCTTCTGGGAGATGTTCCACTAAAAACAGTGTTTTTGTGGTGTAAAATGGTTAGTAAATGTCTTTATTGCAGGATTTCTCAGAGCCTATAATATGCTAATATTTATTATGACTTTTCAAATCATAATAAATGACTTAGGAAGCAAGTCATAACAAATTTGGGTAGCAAGCAGCTTCCCAAATTTATTTCCCACTTAATATATTTTCCTTTTTCCTCTATTAGCATCCAGTTTGGGAAACACTGAAACTACATTATTAGGGAAGGATGCTTCCATGTCACTACATAGTTTCAAAACCATGATTTTAAGGCTATAAGTTATTACTACATTTAAGTCTCTCACAGTTTACTGGATTTTTTCCAATTTCTATTTTCCTTATATATAAATCTTATTACATATGCATTATTCCTTTAGATAAAGTGCTAACCTCTTTAAGAAAATGTTATCAGACTATCTAAATGACTGTCCATTTTTTATTGAAGTACAGTTGATTTACAATGTTGTGTTAGTTTTTTATTGAAGTATTAAGTAACTGTACATTTTAAACAGCATCTTTTTTTTAACTGAACTTGTGTCAGAAGCGTGTCATGATTAATATTTGTTAATTTGATTGGCCCAAAGTGAGAACTCATTATTTTCATTTACATTTCTTTGCATAATAAGGCTGAATTATTTTCATATTTTTATCAGCCATTTATATTTATCTTTCTTAGACTGAATTTCAGTTCTCCCTCCCATTGTTTGCACCCCTTGATCCTCTAAAATCCAAGAAACTTCCTGAGGTTTGTTCTTCACATCACTGATTCAGTTTTTCAAGACAGTTAATTCTTCTTGCCTCCTCTGCAGACTTAAATCTGGCTCTCAGTTTTAGTGTTCCTTGCAATCTTTCCTCACCTTTATTAAAGCATGAGTTTGTTTTCTTATAGCTCCCTGCTGTAATTTCATAGATACCATATCTTCTATGTTCTCTTATGGTAAACTGTTTTCTAAATGTTCTTCTAGTTGTAAATATTTCCCCAAAATGTGCTTCTCTCTTGCATCTTCAGGATGATCAACCTTTATCCTCAAGTACAGTATCTGTTCACAGATCACACACTGTTGAGTTTTTCTATTGCCTCTTCTATGATGACGATGGTGTCCACCATCAACAGAGGCCTGGCTCACTGCACACTTGGATGGTTATAGAAACCCCTTTTCAATGCTGTAGCAGGAATGTGAAGAGTTACAAGCCCAGTTCCCAGTGACTCTCAGGCATTATTTTAAAGCTGCTCTTCCGGACTGCAGAGGAACCTTCTCCTTAAACACTGCTGGTCTGAAAAAGGATCATCAAAGACTAAAATGTCTACCCTTTAGTTCTCCATTCCCACCTTGAACCCTCTACCTGAGGAGACCTCTTCCTATCAGGATGCAAGCAGTCAGCAGCTCCAACTCTCCCAGTCCTTCATGCTCTTGCTGCTTTCTATTGTTCATACAGCTGCTGGACGGATGTGGAAAGACATAAGACAATGGAGGCATAAGTGATGGTAATACTATAGCCTCCTAAGAAAAACAGCACCCCTACAGCAGATGGAGAGCAGCCTCATTTTCTCACTGTTTAAAGATCATGGGCGTTTGAACAAGCAGCAGATGTTACGAAAGCAGCAAACTACATTTCCTACTTTAGATTGGCTGGGCTATCTGTTTCATCAGACAATCTGGTTTTTCCCAGTTCGGTTCCTTCTAGGTGGAGGAAATGCATTAAAATTTCTAGCAGTGTCAGTCTTTTTCTCCCTGCAATACTGTATGTGTTTGTTTCTAGGTCTTCATCGTTCTTCTAGCAGAGAAGGGAAAGAGGCTGTGCCAGCAACTATGACCAAATGCTATTTTTAATGGGAAGCCTCTCTAAATTTTAAATATAAGTGAGAATCTGATTATTTCACTGTCAAGCACAAGCATAACTCATTCGATCCATTCATATGACTTTATTTTAAATAAATTTACTAATGCTGAAAAGAATACCACACAGGAGACTAAAAGGTACTGTCTATCTAGAAGTCACAAATATCACCAGGGGCAGCAACGTAAACTCATTTTCTTCACTGGTAACTGGCACCAGAAGAATTTTCAAGCAGGCTTTCCCATTAGTTGAAGTTGACAAAAAATAAGCATTATCCTCTGCCTTCTGGGTTTTACTATTTATGTAGTTTTTGTCAAGTACATGGCAGTATTTTCATATTTTCTATCATTTTAGACCACACAGGGAGACTAAGCTCACATGCTTATCGCTGATGAGCGTCATGATGCCGGCAAGTTTGGAGTACTGGTCGCCATCAATTTCTCACGGCCATTTTGAAATTTAAACACCAGCAAGCAGAATTTCTGGGTATAGGTCACTTTTATATCCCATACATATAGCTGCCCCCAAAAAAGGGAAACTAAGAGGAATTACAGATAAATATGTTATTAAAAATTAAGAAAGCTTCTCTGAAGGTCTGTGCTAGACACATTTTAACAGTGGTGACCCACTTTCAAAAAGACTTTATCTGAACACCACTGCAATTTTCGAACAACTGCTGTAGAGTCAGAAGAACCCAAGTTTAAATCCTGGCTCTACTATTTAATAGTTGTGTGACCTTGAGCAAGGTAACTGAGCTCTGATTTTGCTTTTGTAAAGTGAAGATATGAATAATGCCCGCTTTATCAGATGGTTAGCAAACTTAAAAATAAGAGATAAGGCAAGTAACATAACTGTTACTTAAGTGTCCTACAAATGTTTGGTGTTATTATTCTACCCCACGTATTTTAAAATAAAATGCTCCATTTTTACATGAAGTGGAATTCCACTTAAAGAAGATGAAAGGATCTCTTTGGTAATCACCCACGATGGTTTGTTAGCACCTGGTCATTTGATTGAAATTTTATTTGTACACCTAGATTATTATAGCTGCACCATTCAATGTCTATTAGGCATATTCTGAGATGAGCAAATGTGAAGTCCTTATCCTTATTGATTATATTAGGATAAAAAAAAAAGTGGACAGTCTATAGTGGAGGAGAAGAAACTACTGATGCTTTAAAAAATAAGCCCTAAGGTTTAAAAGCTTATCCTAGAGCAAAGGTTCTCAAAAGAATCACCTAGGGCTGGTCTTTCTGAAAATAAGTGATCACATTTTGGCTTGCACAGTGACTAGGGAATATTATTGGTTTTTCATGGGCTGAAAAGAGCCTTGCTATGTTTGCTGCCAATACAGAAGACAGTCCCCAACAAAGAATGTTCTTGGGTCCCTAAAGTCTTTTGAATGAATGGTTAGAGACTCATGAGTGCGAAAAATATGTTTATAATTATCTGAGTCTAGAACTTTACTTCGTTTTACACAAACACATAGCATTTGTGAAAGATTTTTAATACACATGGAATTTTTCAAAAACACAACTATGTAAGTCAAGAGATTTGTTTTGTTCAGAGCCTTGTCAAAAGTGATGCACCATATCAAAAATTCGTACCCACATTCTCAGCACCACTTGTTTTTGAGTCATTGATACAACCAATTTCTTTTTAACCTGCATTTGTATCAGTGGTCTTCCTAGTGACGCTACACGTATGTACAAGAATCTAACTACTTTATTATTCCTGTTATGGTCTTGCCCAAACATTTCCATATTGAAATTCATGTTATTTTTGAAAATGTATTTGTTAAAATTTTTTATAAAAATAATTTAAATGTAATTTTTCCTTTATATTGCTATAAAATTATAGTAGAGTATCATATCATTTCAGGATACTAAAGGAGTGTTATAAAATAGACGAGGCAGCATGGGGCTTGAAGGAAGAGAGCCAACAAGAATAGAGAGCTTCCTAATAATACTCAAACATAAAAAGGCAGCCCGGAGAAAATGCAAATAACTCGGTTACTTTCCCTCCAACTACAGATTGAACAGGAAAAAATTTAACTTGCAATAAGAAGAATTGAGGTCAGGTATTTTAAACACCATCCTGAAGAAAAAGACTGTAAATCACTAGAATGAGAAATTTTTATCAGCATATTTAAGCCATTTAAGAATATGATAAGCAAAGCTTTCTTAAAATTAAATTGGACTGTAAACAGGTAATTCTACAATTATTCATTTAATGTTTGTTTTAATTTGTAAATGTTTCAAAGTGAATTCATAGAAAATTAAGTCTTCAGTGACAGCTTTAGTGCTTTTACAATGATCTGGAGAAATTGGTGGTGGAGTGTGTATACATCCATAGTGCTTGGAGCTTGATGCTGGCGTGTGCTGCTAGTCTAACCATGACCTCCCGCCCTTCCTCAAAGAAAAAGAAAAAAAAGTAAAACAAACAATCAAAAACAGAGAAAAAAAATATCACTGCTCCTGAAAACAACAAAGGATATTATTTTGGATATCTCTTAATCCAGCATAAAAAAGTTACTTTGAGAATATGAATTCAGTATCACCTATCCATTGCATTAAGGATAATAATATATGTAAGTTGTACCAACCTCCACAGGTATTCTCATCACAGAAATCATAAAACCACTTGCATCTTCCACCAAAAATTTTAATGTGGGATAAAAAGTAGTTCATTAAACTTTGATATTCACCATAAAGTAAAATTCAGAAATGACCAAAGGTGGTCAAAAGGCACAAACTTCCCGTTATAAAATAAACAAGCCATGGGGATACTATGTACAGCATGGTGATTATAGTTAATGATACTGTATTGTATATTTGAAAGGTGCTGAGAGAGTAAATCTTACAAGTTCTCATCACAGGGAAAAAAAAAACCCATCATAACTATGTGTGGTGATGTAACTTTTCGTGGCGATCATTTCACAATATATACAAATATCATATCATTATGCTATATACCTGACACTAATATAATGTTGTATGTCAATTATACCTCAATTTTTTAAAAAAGTAAAATTCACCTAAATAGTCTTTCTTTTTAGCTTTACAAATGAATACATTAATTCAATCAATAAAATCTCTAGAGGCAACAATCTCACATACATGACAGTTGCAGAGATCAGGCTTCAGTCTGACATGAGTCTTTCCCAAAGGAATTTTTTGTTATTTTTACTCCATGAATTCCATCTTATGAAAAATTCAGTGAACTAAACAAATTGACATTTTAAAGTAAGAAACATTTGCTCATTTTTGATAAATCAATCAAAGATAAACTACTTCAAATCAGTACTTTTGACCAGGATAATATGACCAGTGGTACCAATCTGTTTGCAGGTCCCTAGGAGTTTGAAAACTCCAGACTGGGGACCATGAGCCCACAATATATTAGGTTCTAAAAACAAAATATGGCTATTAACAGCAAACCTATTTTTCACAAATGGACCTTCAATTTTAAACCAGCCAATATTTCTTTGTCTAAATCCCAGAATTTTTCCTGTAGCTGAAATTCCACACATGGTCTCCATATCCCCAAAGAAATGCCCTTTCCAGATGAGTTCCTAAGAACAGAACTATGTTTCTTCGAAGTCAGCAAGCTATTTATAAAAACTACAGTAGCCCCCAAGGGAAGATCAACTGGCAAGTATAAAATTACTTTATGCATATATATAGTGTAGTAGTTGCTCTGCCTTTCCTTAAGGGGGAGGAATAAAACAATGGTGATCAAAGCATAAGGTACACGGAATGTGATAATTTTAATGTGGGTGCTTATCATTACAAGAAGAAAATGCTACTAATTAATTTTTATGACCCTGTAAAATATTTGAGTTCCCTACTGAACTGGCAAGTACATAAATGTAATAAAACCAATAATAATGTACTTCCATTACCATGACTGCCATTTGGAACTAGAAAAAGCAACATGCCACATGCTAAAGTATCTTATTTTTAATAATATTAAGATATAGCTTACTAATTTATATAGGTTCTTTAATATATAAACGGTTTATATATGCTAAAATATCAGTCATTGCTTAAAATTAGACATACAGTATTTATCAACAGTGCTTGCATGCTCATTAATTCTATCAGGATCTTCCCTTCATATATGTGTGTATACATATTTTTTTTCTATCTACACAGCTTAATTGAATAACTTTTCTTCCAAATATTCACTTAAGGCCACAGATAATATTCAAAATACTATCCAACTGATGTGGCCTTTATCCAACGAGAATAGAGGCTAGCCAGAAAGAAGCAAGACAGCCAAGCCAGTGTGTCCTGGCTGAATGATGTACCCTCCCAACAGCTCATCCACTTTCCATAACCATAGTCATTTTGTAGTTGTAAGAAATATTAATTGCACCAAGTGCAAATACGTAAGAGGCGGAAATGTGCTCATCTTTATCACGAGTTACCAAAAAACTCTCTACTTTCTCCATCTCTCTTCCCACCCTATGTGACCACTGCTCCTTAGGAGCTTACATTCATGCAACAAATATTTATTAATAGTCTACTGTGGGCCAGACGTTGTGCCAGGTATGCCTGGGAGAAGGGAATGTTCAAGAAAAACAAGGTCGCGTGTTCACAGAGTTTACACACAAGTTTATAATCTAGCTGGAGAGAATAAGTGTTTGTGTAGATATATGTTTGTGGTTCCTTATTTTATTGTATAGTGCTCATGATGTGCCAAGCACTGATGTAACAGCTTTACAGTTACCTCAACTGACTCATTATGTTGGCATAAACATATATATATATATATATAAACGTAAGTAACCCTTCAATAATTAAAGAATAGAAAACAGAACAAATATTATAGAGATATAATTCACAGCTACATAAATTAGAGGTATGTGTTCAAAGAATATTAGATATTGGATTATGAGAAAAGTAGATTAATCCAGGACAGGTTGCATTCACTGATAGAATAAAAGTAATTTCATATCAAGGACAAAAACATGTTCTAATACTAAGAGTGAATACCTCTCCAAAACTAAATTCTACCGTCACTGAATTCTATCCTTTTAATCTAAGATAACTCATGTCTCCATTAATCTACTACAAAATTTAAATCAGAACTATATTTTAAAACATATACACTTAAACATTCGC
This sequence comes from Balaenoptera borealis, assembly GCF_965194805.1. Lineage (NCBI taxonomy): Eukaryota > Metazoa > Chordata > Mammalia > Artiodactyla > Balaenopteridae > Balaenoptera > Balaenoptera borealis. The sequence goes on along the minus strand of NC_138861.1, from coordinate 15,640,911 downwards.
AACTTAATGAAATTGAGGTTAATTGTATTTTACACGTAGAGCTATAAGTTGTAAATCGTTCAACATTTTCTTATCAGATTATCATGGAAACCAATGAACAGGTTTGACAGACAGTCACCCTCAACTTTTCTTAACAAAATTGCTTAAATTTGGAAATCTAGCATATCCCTCCAGGAGAACGTTAACTTTCATGGACTGGCTGAGGCGTTTACTTATTACTCTACTCAGTTTACCAGCGGGGCTGATTATGATGCCCACTGATCCTAGGAGGATCTTCCCTTCACCAGAAGGAAGACAGTTACAGCATTTGTTAACTGAAACACAAGTCTGTGAATTTCCATGGGAAAGAGAAGTACCTATTTATTTATTCTAAACATTGAATGAGCACCTTCCACAAGCAGTAAACGTCTAAAGAGCACGTGCCAGTCAATGTACTGGCCACATTCAGGCAAGTTAGGCTATTTACTGCCCTCATGGGAAACAGAAGATGGAAGAAATGCCAAGTACATGCCATGAAAGAAGGGGAAAACCCATGGATAGAAGAAGATGCAAGATATAAAAGCAATCTGGGATATTTGTTTGGAGTGGGTCCCAGAGAAAATAGAGAATAGGGGCCCAGACCATGAGTGATGGGATCAGCCTTGGACAGGAGAGGTGCAATATTTCCTCTGAGGCAAGAGTGATTAGCCTGAAGTTGAGACTTCCAAATGGTTCACACACAGAGTGCAGGATATAACTTGAGTGGGGTAAAATATTTCATCTCTGTTTTTATGAACTTTCAGCTGAAATTTAGCACTTCCTTAACCTATGTAAGTAGGCAACAAATCACAGTACCAATACCTGTGACCTAGTCACCTGTGGAAATCACAAACATTTTCATATTATATCTCAGTTGCTACAGATAACTCGGAGTAGTGTTTACTCATTGACTACTTTGAAATTAAGGTAGTCATGCGACCTGCCGCTAGATCTTGTTGTTTAATGCACAATAAAGACTTACATATTATTATATCACAAGTGTGCTTTTTATATTTTGAAAATTGTATCTTTTTAATTGGTTTCCCCTGAAATACTATGAATGTTTTCATCTAAAAATTATTGGGGGAGGGGTGGTTTATAAGCTTCCCTAGTTTTCCAAAAGGATCCATAGCACAAAAAAGGAAGAACTGCTCTGAGCATGAGGGAAAGGATTTTTTTTTAATTAAGGCAAGAAGGATTATGTTATAATCTCCCTCCATTGTCTCCACTCTTTAGTCAAAGTCTGCTGCACACAGGAGCCCTTGTGTTCAAGGTGCAGAGGGGGACAGAAGTTACGGCAACAACAAAAACTCAGAGGAAGAGAAAGAAGCAAGTCAGGGGACAATCCTCTATGTGCTATTGGTTTTGACTGAAGAGTTAGAACAAATGGAGAGAATACAATATAACCGAGGACAGGCAGCCGCTGTTATAAAACTCCACTGACGGGGCTTCCCTGGTGGCGCAGTGGTTGAGAATCTGCCTGCCAATGCAGGGGAGACGGGTTCGAGCCCTGGTCTGGGAAGATCCCACATGCCGCGGAGCAACTAGGCCCGTGAGCCACAACTACTGAGCCTGTGCTCTGCAACAAGAGAGGCCGCGATAGTGAGAGGCCCGCGCACCGCGATGAAGAGTGGCCCCCGCTCGCCGCAACTAGAGGAAGCCCTCGCACAGAAACGAAGACCCAACACAGCCAAAAAATTAAATAAATAAATGATAATTAAAGGTGCTAATAATTTTAAAAAATAAAATAAAACTCCACTGACCATATACCCTGAGAAAACCATAGTTCAAAAAGAGTCATGTACCAAAATGTTCATTGCAGCTCTATTTACAATAGCCAGGACATGGAAGCAACCTAAATGTCCATCGACAGATGAATGGATAAAGAAGATGTGGCACATATATACAATGGAATATTACTCAGCCATAAAAAGAAATGAAATGGAGGTATTTGTAATGAGGTGGATGGAGTTAGAGTCTGTCATACAGAGTGAAGTAAGTCAGAAAGAGAAAAACAAATACAGTATGCTAACACATATATACGGAATCTAAGGGGAAAAAAAGCCATGAAGAACCTAGTGGCAAGACGGGAATAAAGACACAGACCTACTAGAGAATGGACTTGAGGATATGGGGAGGGGGTGGGGTGAGATGTGACAGGGTGAGAGAGTGTCATGGACATATATACACTACCAAACGTAAAACAGATAGCTAGTGGGAAGCAGCCGCATAGCACAGGGAGATCAGCTCGGTGCTTTGTGACCACCTAGAGGGGTGGGATGGGGAGGGTGGGAGGGAGGGAGATGCAAGAGGGAAGAGATATGGGAACATATTGTATATGTATAACTGATTAACTTTGTTATAAAGCAGAAGCTAACACACCATAGTAAGGCAATTATACTTCAATAAAGATGTTTAAAAAAAAAAAAAAAAGAAAAAACTCCACTGACCACCAGCCTTTCACTTTGTTTCTAGGACTGCTTTTCTCTCTACCAGCCTTCCTTACTTCTGATTCCCACACCCTCCAACCCTCTCTCTAGGACAGCCCACAGAAAGGAAAAGACAAAAATTAACTACATAAAATGTTAAAACACACACCATTAAACCCCTCTTACTTCATCATGCCTCAGCACACCTTATTACCAACCTGCCTCTGTGCCCACACGCTCCACCTTGCCTAACCGAACAGTCTGTGTGCCTATCCCAGACCTCCTCCGCCTCACTCCCCACCCCAGGGTCCCCTTCTGGCCCTAGGGCCCACCCCCCCGGCTAACTGAAGGGCAGCAGTCCACACACACACCCACCCCCCTATCTTGACTGGATCACTCCTGTGCTGACTTTACGTACATTTTTTAAAAAACAAAATGAAAAAAAAAAAACGTATCTTAGCCTCATTTCCTTTCCAAATATCACTCATCTCTCAGCTTCTTTCTTCCTCAAGAGAACTGTCTATACTTGCTGCCTGCAATTCCCTCCTCCACTCTTAGCCTCTCTTGAAACCAACCCAGGCACGCTTTCCCTCAACACCACAGGCTGCTTTTGTCAAGGTCACCCGTTGACCCTCCCTGTTGCTGAACTTTAAACAGGATTTAACTAAGATTATCAATTCCTTCTCCTTGAACTACTTTCACCACAAGGATACCTGGATACACACAATGTCCTGATTGCCCTTGTACCTCACTCATCCTCCTTCACTGGTTACTCACCTCCCCAACTTCCAAATCCATTTTTGAACTTCTTTTCTAACTACACTCACTCTCTAAACAGTCTCACCCAGTCTAGTGGCTTTAGGCAAAACCGACATGCAAATGAAACTCCAATTTATTATCTCCAGCCACGGTCCTCCCTGAACTCCAGCCTCAACATATCCATTTTAACTGACATCTCAACATGCCCAAGAAGAAACCCGATTTAACCCACACCTTCACTTCTCAGCCCCCGTTTGGCCCCATAAATGGAAACATCACCCTTTGATCTGGAAAAGTCCTTGCACTTGCTCCTGACAGCTCCCTCTTATTTATCTCCCACGTGCAACTTAAATCCTTTCGGTTCTTCCTGTGAAATACATTCTGTGTTTCACTTTTTCTTATCAGCTCCACTGCTGCCACCCTGGCTCACCTGGGATTGCTGCAGGAAATTTCAGCCAATGTCTCCACTGCCGTCCTTGGTCCTGACATTACTCCCAAGCAGCAGCCTGAATGATCTTTTTAAAGCCAATGACAACTCATGTTACTCATTTGATTAAAACATTCCAATGACTTTCCGTATCACTAAAAATACAAGCCAAGGTCCTTAACACGGCCTACAAGTCTGAACATGATCTCGTTGCCTCCTGCTTTCCTGATGCCCTCTTAGTCCTCTCCCCGTGGACCATTCCACTGCAGGCGTGCTGGTCTCCTTGTTGGTCTTCCAAGCACATTAGTCACATTGCTGCCTAGTTACCTGCACGTGTTCTTCACTCTGCCAGGACCATCTCCCCGCAACACAGAACGAAATAACTGAAATGTACCTCGCTCCTAATATGAAAATCCCTGCAGTGATTAATTCTTTAAAATAATTTTTTTCCCTTTTTTTATACTTCTGTTACTGAAAAATGTCCATGTTGGGTACTTTGGGGATTAATTATAAAGAACTGTTATATATAGCAGTTCAATGAATGTTAATTTCCCTCCTAAAATAGCTTTCATAGACTCAATGAAAGAACATAACTGAAACTTAGCTTACATTTCTTTGAATTCCTAACTGAATCCTAAGATTATGACAGATAGGCCAGAATGGCACTTATTTACCAATGCTTCAACTAGGTTAAACTGGATAATTTTTATGGTTACTTTTACTACAATTCATAAGACACATTTTACCTCAAGTCAAAATAATAACACTAACTTAGTATTTCTTCCTAAAGGTTTACATGTAAATGGACTAGATCCCAAAGTTTTCACTTAACTCCTAGTCGGAATTTTAATCAAAAATTGATTTTTGTAAAGTTTAAATATAGGATATAAATATGAGGTAGAAACTTTAGGTTGTGATTGAAACAAATGAGGGTCTCTCTAAGGTTTGAAAACAGTCTTAGAAAAATAATTTCCTGGTTATTGTCAGTCTCACCTTTTCTAACCTAACAATTTATTTTGAACCGCCTTAAAATTCAACAACTTTCTGATACTGAATTAATACAAATTCTCTCATATAACACTCCACCCAATTATTCACCCCTTAAATCCTCTACGAAATATGTCATCTGTGATAATATTTTATAAAATTCTAATTATCAACATTCTGTGATGATTTTTTCTCCTCCTTTAGTGTTACACTCTATTTTGCGCTCTTCTTCATTGGTGAAAGCAATAAGTCTTGCAAAAAAGCTAAACCAGAAGAATCAGCAAAATTACTAATCTAATTCTTCTCCCTCCTTCCTCTCTGGGGTTTTCCCTAAGGAAGGGCCCAGGTAAAAATACACAGCTTCTAGGTTCTGGCCCACTATTATCCTCTCAGCCACATTCATTAATCTTATCAATCTGCACAGCCTGATTAGTGAAAAACATGACTCACTGAGAATTACCCAGCGACCAATATGAAATTGATTTGGAATCCAGAGCCATTACTTCTTTTTTTTTTTCAGCAAGTCTTTCTTCCCTAGAGCAAAATCCTGCTCAAAATCAAATTAGACTGCCTATGTCTGGGAGGGTGCGTGGAAGCCAGAGAGACAGAGACAGAGAGGATACGGGGGCAGGAGCGGGCAGGAGCTGGCCAGTTCCAGAGTCCTCTGAGGCAAGGCCGTCCGCGTAGTACACCCCATCCCTCCGGCCCAGAGATAGGCTCAGGTGGGGAGCTGACTTGGGTCCTCCCACACTCTCCCCAGATTCTGTAATCCTGAGCAGAGAAGGTGACCAGAGATGAGACATCCACTTGAAGTATGTCTAGACACAGGTCAACAAGCAACTGACTCCAATCCTAAAGCCTGGCTAACTCTTCCTTTGAGCCACTCTGAATCCTCCCAATAAATCTAAAATTGGTTTCTGTCTCCTGGAACTGTAACAGAGGGGGCTGGATTAGGATGGAGGGAAGAGGCGAGAAAAAGCAAGCCACAGTGTAAGACGACTGAAAGTAAAGAGGTATTTTTACATTTCATATTTATTCAAAGTTACAGCCCCAGCTTATCCTTCACTATTCCGACAAGACTGGAAATGCATTGTGGAACTGACAGAAGCATGAGGTGAGCATCCAAAATAAAGGAGGTGCAGGTGAACTGCATCTCAATGAGGCTGGGAGAGAAAATTATTTAAGGCTCTTCACCCAGTCGTTGCTTACCAAAACACAAATGGAATTCATTCACCGCACTTCTTTTGAAGAGCAGCTAATGTTTCCAAAAACATTATGTAAAAGTTTCTAATTTAATCTGTCACTGAATGGATAAACACATAAAATAACAACCAAAAAAATAAATCTTAAAACTCGACATTCTGATTAGTTAAAATAAACCTCCCTAAAAATCCAGCATACTATGACCAACATAACAACAAGGATAAAAGAACCCAAGTTCCATTATGTTATCGGTAAAGAATGGCAGCATTACCATTCATTTGAAGTTAGACACCTGAAAGGAACCTGGACTGAAGAAACACATCAAAGACCCAGTGAAGCATGACTTCAAAAGGTACAGCACAGATGTGAGCTTCTGGGAAATAGCCTGCTCTGATGCCAGAGCTCAAACACAGGGTTGGCCGTTCACTTTCAAACTAGAAAAGGCTATGAACAGTATCACCACAAACTGTTTTCATAACGAACTTGCAGAGATTTACCTGGCAAAGGTTCCCTTTTTATTAATAGAATAACTAGGAATCAACACAGTGTGTAGTTAAGATCATGGACTCCAGAGTCAGGCTGCCTGGGTTCTCCAACTTGACTATTTACTAGCTATGTAAATAATGTTGGGCAAGTTATTTAATCATGCTGGAACCTGACTTCCTCAGGATTGATGTAAGTATTAGATGTGATTATATTTTAAACATTAAAACAGTGGCTGGCACACAGTAAGTCCTACTTCTGCTTGAAAATAATTAGAAGTTTTTCTCTACTATCCAAGTCTCATACAAGATATGGGTATCACAGAAAATGGTAACTGTTTCCTAAAAATAGACAGACGTAAGTGTGTGTCTGTGTGTGTAAAATGAAAATATCATTAAATTTAAAAGGTATTGAACGGTACTATGAGGCATTTTTATTAACAAAGATAAATCGATTTTTTTTTTTCCTTTAGTCATTTTTCATCCTGTAATTATCTCAGAGGAAACCTGGGGTTGAGAGTTCAGTTCTAGTTTTTAAAATGTCCTGCAGCACAATTACAGCTACTAAACACATTCTCAGACTAAGTTTAATGACCCAGGGTACAAAGAGTGTTTTTTAAAAAGTATCCTCAGATATTTTTACCATGGTTATTAATACCCAAGAAGTGGTTAATCCCAGTGGTTATATGTAGTTGTAAATAAAAGTGAATTGCAGAAAACACCCTTAACATGGGCAATACTTTATAAAAATCATGGCTTAAAATTTATCTAGGATATGGTATTTAATAAGCCTTTCAGTGTTCTCTTTATTTTGTAAATTAAATACGTGTTTGTATTACAGAGTCCATTACGTTAAGATTATACAAGACTTGTTCACAAATACCCACTGATACACCAAGGGATGTCTGAAGTCACAGGTTAAATGACAGCTTTGGATCATTCATTTTACTCAAAGATTTTGAAACAATTTTGATATATACAAAAGTGTACTATAGAATATAATGTAAAATTATAATTAATACTCAATTTTAAAAAGGATACATTGAAATAAAAATTTGTGCTTCAGACTACTTGTCCAAGAGCCCCAGGATGTGTATTCACCCTCCCTTCCCATTGGTACTACAGGAACTTGGTTGTATCACCAGTCTGTTTTCCCACTTCCCAATAAGGACCAGTTTCCATTGAGGATATGTAATCCCAGGGAACCTAACTCCATTCCCAGCCCCAGGGATGGAGTTCGCAATCTAGCTAGAGTCTAATCAGAGTATCAGTATTCTCAATAGAATTTCTGAAGTCAGTGTCCTTGGCTATTACATCTGGACAGAATGACATGAATATGTGAGATAATGAGGACATCCTGCCTAGGGATTGAACAAACTTGTGGAGCAGGACAGAGTCCAGAGTATCTCAGAAAACAGAGCTGGATCCCAATAACACCCTGAGCCTCTGGATCAAACCTTGCCTGAAGTCTGATGTCCCTGAACTTTTTGATTTTGTGAACCAGTACATTTCTTTCATTGTTTAAGAGAATTTGAGATGCATTTTCTGTAACATGTAATAGTTTTGTGAAAAAGCTGAAAAAACATTGACTTAAAGACAACAAAGACTGTAATATCCATTGATATCTTCTATCACTAAAGTCAGTGTCTCTTTCTCTCCCTACATTCTAGTCTCCCTCCTCTCCCTCACTATTCCCATGTGCTTGACATCAAGAATTCCTATTGATCTGTGTTCATTCCTTCCTTTATAAATTAGCTTAAAACTTCCAAGACCTCATCTGTGGCAGAGTCATTCCTGTATCACCCTACCAAAATTTGGGCAAAGCTGCATTGGTTTCCTTCGTGACATTTCTTGCGATCTATATATTCTATGGCCCTGAGAATCCTAGGCCATTTTTCCAGTGTGAAGAATTAATGTTATTATAAGGGGGAAAATGAACACAGAAAATAGAGTTCTTCATTTCTGAACAATCTGGATTTTCTTAAATTTTCATTTTTCTTCCTGAAAGGCTATACTTGGGAATGCATTTTTAATTTTTCCTAGACTTTCAAAACCTCCAAAGAGACACAAATCTTTATCTTCCCTTCTCCTCCTAGTTTCAGAGGAAAAGTTCTCCTTTCTACAAATCAAGACCAATCTCTCCAAACAGACTTCCCCAATTGGTCTCATAGTTTGAATTATTTCATTCTTCCTATCCTTCCTTACAGCCTAAAGCATGTTTAAATCTCTTCTTTTCACAAAAGAATTCCACACCACATACCCCGACTCTCATCCAATTTTTCTGCTTGGATAAAATAAAGTAACTTTACCTGTTTATTTTTCACTTTTGGTAATGTGTTACTAAAATTTTAAGTTATATACGTGGCTCACATTGTATTTCTCCTGCACAGTACTGTCCCAGATGCAACGAGTTTCAACACTTAACTGTGTCTTCTCTTCCCCTTGGCCACTCTACACCCCATTCAATCCTTCAGACAGGACTGTGTGTGTAACTCCCTATTTATGTAATGCTGCTTCCTCCTCTTTCAAGATGTGGTTCAGGTGCCATCTCATCCACAAAAGCCTTTTCCCACCTGCCTTCCTTTCCTTCCCTGGTGGAATTGTCTTCCTCCTCTGTGACCCATGGTATAATTCACTGATTTCTATCACAGACCCATGAAACTTGACTGCAGATAAGCCCTTAAATTATGCAGTTTTTAAGGCAGTAATTTTTTAATTGCAAGCATGTTAAAAAGCAGTATCTTCTTTTAAACAAGTTTTTTATATTTAAGACAGAAAAAGAAAAAACAACTATTCACAAAAGGTCTTGCTCAATAATAGGCTTATCCAGAAAAGAGAAATCTCGATCTAAGGTATTTAGATATCCTCTGGCCTTTTGCCGATCCTTCTGAAGTTGGGAGTCCCATAAAAACATGACTCCACATCTATGTGTTATCTGCCTTAGGGTTTTGAGATGCCAAGAATATTCATAATAATCTAACATTTACACCACACTTAAAATCCAATCATAGTAAATAAGTATTCTCATTTTCTTCAGACAGAAAAAGATAAGCAAAAGGCAGCACTACTTATAAATATCACCTTTCAGATATCAGTTTCTGCCATGCCTAAAACTCTTTTCATCAAATATAAAAATCTGAGCATAAAAATGCTTCTCTAATGCTTCTCTAATTGAGAACAAATAATTCTCAATTTTACTTTGACGTGAGTAGTAAATCAGTCCCCGTATTTCTATTTGGAAAAAAAATAATTAAAATATACACCTGCTAATTATCAGTTGCCCATATCAGGAAGAAAAAATTCTGTGAATTAGAACTTTTTTTAATTCAGGAAAATTACATTTTTGTTCTTTAAGAACAGATTCAGGTAGTATAGTATGGTAGTTAAGAGGGTGGGTTTGGGGGTCAGACTACCTGAGTGTGATTTAACTTTGAGATTCTGGGCAAGTTACTTAACTTCTCGTTTTCTTTTCTTTTCTTTTTTTTTTTTTAAGGATTAAAGTTTATGAGGACAAATTAAAGGTTTTAAAAAGAGTGTCACAGAGTAAATGGCAAAAAAAAAAAAAAGTCACGCATGTTCCTGAATCAAAATAAATCATAAATCAAGTGAAAATACAAACTGAGTAAATATTTCCATCACAAAGAACTATTTTTCTCTAATATAGAAAAAGCTCCTAAAAATAAACAAAAACAAAGACCGACAATGTATGAAAACTAATCAATATGATATGAAAACATTTTACAAAAATTCAAACGTAACTGGTTTTTAAGTATATGAAAAGATGCTTAACATCTCTCATAAGAAAAATGCAAAGTAAAACCATCAAAAAGATAGTATTTTTTTCTTTAAGCTTTGCAAATTTTAAGAGTTTGATAAAATATAATATTCACTGGTAGCAGAAACTCTCACGTTGTGGGTAGGCATGGAAATGGGTACAAACTGTGTGGTGTACAGCTCTCTATGCTCTAGGAAATGCTCCTGCAGTTACATGCACACATGTACATAAATAACAAATGACTGGAAAAACCAAACACATGATATTACATCCACACGCTACCTTTAAAATAACTGTATGCGACATTTAAAGGAATGACGCAGCTTTGTGTGTATTAATATGGAATGACTGACAGCATATATTAAGTAAAAGCAAGATACAAAGCAGTATTTATAGCTACTCTAATTTGTATTTAAAAGCAAGAGACAGACATATTCTATATGTTTTATACATGCTATATACGCTGTTCTGTATCATGTATACATGTATATGTATGTATACATGTATACAAACATGTACACACACACTCTCTGGAAGGAAAACAAGAATCTCGTCACAGGAATTCTCTCTGGGGAGGACTTCTGAGTGGACGGACCAGTAGGAGGAAGCTTACTTTCGTAGCTTTTGAGTTTTGTACCATGCACCTAAAAAAAACCTATTCACCCAGTAAATGAAATCATTTATTTTTTAACAAACAGTTCCTAAGCACTTTTTACTCTGTTGCACCAAGGCCTTAACAAAGCATGGGTCCATGCTGAAGGAACACATGTGAGTTATTATTACAACAATGCCCTTCCATTTTTCCAGCAGTTATCTCCTTTAAGTGGCTCACTAGGGAAGATTTCTAAAGTCAGATTAGAACATATACCAAGACACATTACTAAAATCCACTTCATTTGCAGTTATTTTCATCATTACCCAATTAACTACCATCAATAGGAAACACAATGGCTTTTTAAGTGGCTGGTAATCTCACATTTTAATAAAAATTAGCATGGTCTTAGGGGATAGAATCTTTAGATAGTAGAGTTTTACAAAACTTATACTTAATAAATATTCTCAATATAAACTGGCATCTAAAAATATATAATTGCATCTTTCTGCCCATATGTGTTTATCACCAAAGAGATTATTGCTATGATAATATAAAATATTTTGCCAACTGATATAATTTATTGCAATTCTGAAAACTGGTTAACCTTCCTAGAAGAATATTCCATTTTTAAAAGGCATTTCTTTAAGAAAACAACTTCAGTGTTAGCATGCACAGGGAATGACTCTGTAGTTGAAGTTCCTGTGTGAACACTGCTGCCAAAAAGTGAACAAATCATGTCCTCTATTCAAACGCTGCTGTAAAGATAACACTTGCTGTTCTACAGAAAATTAAAACATCTATAGAAAATTCTTTAGGATTGTCAACATAACCAAAGGTGATTCAGACAAACTAAAAATCTATATGGCTTCCCAAATGGGCCTAGAGACTGCACAAGAAAATGGTTGTCAAATGGATGAGGCCTCATTCAGGTGAAGAGAAGGACTATTACCTACCTTTGAAGGATATTTTCAAAGAAAAACAAAAAAACTGCATAGATTCCTCTGAGATTTTAATGTCAGCCTCTTTCTTAAGAACTGTTGGATTCAATCAGGGAAAAAATTAGTCCCTTTTATTATCAGAATATCTGAAGTAGGTACTGCCACTTCCCTCTCAGAGTAAGGCATGGGCAAGCAGCTAACATGTGTTTTGGTGATGCTGGACTTTCTGTACTAAATAATCAGTGATCCAGAAAGTAGAAAACACTCCCATTCTGGTGAACCATTTTATTGGTTCTGGTTCATAAGGTTCTAAACTATAGCATTTCATTTCCTACGCCAAACCTTAATCTCCCAGTCAAACAGGAGTTTAATGTCTTTGAACAGGTTTAGTTTTGATCGTTTTTCACTGCCTATGTCTAAGTTGTACAAGGCTTCAGAGATTCACACAGAAATTTTAAAGAGTTTCAGAGGGGGGAGAAAAAGTCTCCATCAACTTTTCAAACCAAAGAGGAGGTAGAGACGGAAAAAAAGATGTTTTTCAAGTGTGCAAAGTTAGAGGAAGGCGAGAAAAAGAAAAGGGAAACAGCTAAGAGTAGAAAAGATAGTAGGAAAAAAAGGATAGGAGAAAAGGAAGATATGCAGATAATGAATTCAACCTAATGGAACTACTCTGTCCCGCAAACACATCTGTACTTATAAAGGTCATGCTGGAGCCTTCGGGTCCAACTTAGTCTGATTCTCAATGACTTCTTGCAGGCAACTGCCTCAGGGTAATCACCTGCACATGCACACCAGGGACATAACTGCACCTCCTGCAGGCCCACAGCAGCCTAGGAAAACTGTTGAAGCTGCTTATGTTTAAAGCCCCAGGTATACTGGAAAGTGATTGGCAATGTTCATACTATTATTAGCATACTTCAAGAACAAATACTTCTACTCTGTTTCACACAATTTGCAAAAGTCAAAAAGATTTTTTCCATTTAATCAACAAAACCAAACATTATTTACTCTGTATTGGTAGTTCTCAAATACACCTGCATACAGTGAAGCAATTATCTTCTCAAGCATCAAGAACAACGAAAAATGTCTCATCTCATGTTATCCTGTACCTGTGTTTTTAGTACCCAAGTATGCATAATACCCAAGTGCATTTGGGGCAACTCATTCATTCATAATTTACTCACTCCCTCTCACATGTACACATTCAAATGTTTTATTTTGTGTCCAGTATGTGCTAAGAACAGTTCTGGGTCCATAATATGCTATGAAATAAAAAGACAACAAATCACCTAATTGTATTATTATAAACTGTTAAAATTCTATATGAACACAGCTAGAAACAGGGAGCAGAATCTCGTTTTGGGGTATGGAGGGCTGGTGGGGGAATATCAGGAAAGGTTAGGCTAAGAATGTATTTTTTGAGCTCAAATCTTAAGCAGGAGAAAAAAAAAATCAGTTGACCAAGGAAAGATGAGGAAAAGAGAATTTCAGGATAGACAATAACAAACAGTTACAAAATCCCCCAAAGATGGAAAGTAGCTTGGACATTCAGGGGGAAAAAAAGGTATAGAGAAGGAATAATGGCCAGAAAATGGGGCTGTGTTATGGGCTTTGCTAAGGACAGAATCTTCTTTACCCTAATAATGAAAGATTATTAAAGGTTAATGAAACATGATGATTAATAACATTTATTGATCATTGACTATGTGCCAGGATCTAGTCTAAGCACTTTATATTAACTTTTTAAGTTCTCATTACAACTCTGTGAAGCAGGTACTATTTATACCTACATTTTAAGGATAAGGAAGCTCTAATGCACAGAAAAGTTAAATCATGTGCTCAATGTAAATGCAGACTGGGGATCTGACCTATGCAGTATGACTTTTATACTCCCTTTCTTCATGAGACTGACCTGATCAAACAAGTCATCAGCTGCTCTAATGTACAAATAAACCTTCCTCTACCAACCCTTAGGGACTTTAGTTATCTGGAGTAGTAATAGTGTCTGGAGTAGATAATCATTTACCTCCAATAGTAAATCCAAAAAAATTAATACATATAAAATCAGCAACATCATTAACAGCTGCCTCTACTATTTCAGACATTATGGCAGTATTTAGAGGTATATTTTCCGAAAGGTAACCATAGTAATAACGGTACCTGGAAGAGTTTTTAAAAGGGGAGGGAGGAGGAATCTAAAATTATACACTACACAGAATACAATCCTACCTATAGCGCTGATATAATTAACAGCTAATAAAAACTAGTGACTCAAAAAATACATTAAACACTGGAATTTTAAAATTAACACTAGCTTTACTGAGACAGTATGAATAGCTTACTCATTTAAAGAGATAAAATTATATTCATAAAAACAAAATACACTAAAGCACATAAAAGTAAACATATACATAGGTAGAATTCTATAATCACACATGGTGTTTACACCTTAACATTCCTGAAGACGGTTTTAAGTCATAAACACTTTTAATATTATTTTTCCTAAATTTTGGGATTTTTCCCTTTTGAAGGTATCCAAATAATTTATTATATTATTTATTACTTACATAGTTATTTAATGTAAATATTCTTTCTTATGACAGCCTAAATACATTACTCATCAGAACAAGCTTGGATAACTCCATCATTAAATACGTTTTTTATTAAGTTTCATTTCCAAATTTTTTAAAAATTCAGGATGATATGGTCTTTGTTTTTTCCTACAACAATCTACAAAAGATGGATGCATTGAATTTTATCCTACATGACCAACTGCTCACTAATCAGAGATGCTCCCACACACTGTTTCTCCTTCCCAAATTAGAAATGAGTTAGAATATTCCTACACTATTTTTCAAGTTATCACTGTGCAATTTAATAAACTGCTTCTATCACATCACAACATTTTATTTACCATTTCCTCTAAGAAATGGTAAATAATCCCTAATGTTGAAGGCCTAGATTATGTGCCCTTCCTTTTGGCCTGGCATCTTGGACTTCCTTACCAGACAGAGCACTTCACTCCTTAGGCAAGGTCTGTTTCCTTGCCTCTACCTTCCCATAACTACAAGCTCTGTGATGATCACACTGTATTTACCAGCGTATGTCCGCGACTTAGCACAGCGCCTACCAAGCTCCTACTAAGCAGCCAATAAGTAATTGTTGAAAGAACTTCCCAAGAGCAGTAGTGTAAGAAAATTGTGATTCCAAATTGTTGGAATAAATTAAGAGAGTCAGGAAGCTTAAAAAAAAAAAAAAAGGATAAAAGCATACCCCTTTACGGAAGTTTAAATCCTGAGGAATTCTACTCTAATCCAAGATGTGCAAGTATGCATTTTTTCAATTTACAAAAGTATAAATCTGAAGTAGTCAGGGTGTGGTATTATAAAGTCAGGTTTATAATCTAAAACTAATCCAACTCCACTTTCGCTAAATCCTGAATCATAAACTTTCAACGCCTTTTTCATTCTACCACACCTATTCTACTTGGCAAGAATGCATTTTTTTTCTTTGATTTCATACACACACCTACATGAAAACTTGAAACCTAAATATTACTACTCAGAATAGAATGATGGCTTTCTTCAGAAACATACGTAATTTAAGTTCATTAGATCTTTATTTTCCAAACTACCTTCCTGGAACCCAGGGCAATGGTTCTCACATACATCGGAATCACCTGGAGGGCTTGTCAAAACAGACAGCTTGTCAAAACAGCACTACCTTCAGAGATTCGGATTCAGGAGGTTTGGGGTGGGGCCCAAGTGACGGTGATGCTGTTGGTCCTGGACCACATTTCGAGGACTAACGCTCTGCTGTTAATAGATGGTAACAGCTGAGAGGAAAATATCCATTCTCAAATACTGTTGGAAAATGCTATGAATTTTGTCTGCCCTCTTAAGATTTCACTATACACATTAGCATATTAAAAGCTCTGAAAAGTTCTGCAGTAAATTAACAGTTTTAATTGTTTATCAAACAAAATTATTTAACCCTAGAGTCAAAGAGCAATCAACATCTTACCATGATCTGTAGCATACACTTTGGAGATGCTCAACGTTGCTAATTATTAGAGAAATGCAAATCAAAACTACAATGAGGTACCACTTCACACCGGTCAGAATGGCCATAATTAAGGAGTCTACAAATAACAAATGTTGGAGAGGGTGGGGAGAAAAGGGAGCCCCTCCTGCGCTGTTGGTGGGAATGTAAGTTGGTGCAGCCACTATGGAAAACAGTATTGAGGTTCCTTAAAAAACTAAAATTAGACCTACCATATCATCCTGCAATCCCACTCCTGGGCATATATCCGGACAAAAATATAATTCAAAAAGACACATGCACCCCTATGTTCAGAGCAGCACTATTTACAATAGCCAAAATATGGAAACAACCTAAATGTCCATCGACAGATGAATGGATAAAGAAGATGCGGCCCATATATACAATGCAGTATTTCTCAGCCATAAAAAATAATGAAATAATGCCATTTGCAGCAACATGGATGCAACTAGAGATTAACATACTAAGTGAAGTAAGTCAGAAAGAGAAAGACAAATACCATATATCACTTATATGTGGAATCTAAAATATGACACAAATGAACTTTTATGAAACAGAAACAGACTGACAGACATAGAGAAGAGACTTGTGGTTGCCAAGGGGAAGAGGGGAAGGTGGGAGAGGAATAGAGTGGGAATTTGGGTTTAGCAGATGCAAACGATTATATATAGAATGGATAAACAACAAGGTCCTACTGTATAGCACAGGGAGCTATACTCAATATTCTATGATAAATCATAATGGAAAAGAATATAAAAAAGAATATATATATGTATAACTGAATCACTTTGCTGTACAGTAGAAATTAACACAACATTGGAAATCAACTATATTTCAATAAAAGTTAAAAATAAAGAAAAATAGAAAGAATACACTTTGGAAAAATCTATATTTGACACTGGAACTATTTCCTTAAATGTATTTTAGCAGAACATAATTCTGTCTTTGGAAATAATCCAACTTCTTACCGTGTATGATTCCTGTCCAAATAAAATAGCTTCTCATCCAATCGTGTATGCCATTTCTTGCAGTGCTAACTTCGGTAGCTCTTGGTGTGAGGTAAATACCAAAATCCCACAATGCTTCAATCATTAAAGCAATTAATTAGAAGTTATGCATAATTTAACATCATTTTGAATTTGAATTACTGAAAGCCACAAATCCACTTGGTGTGTTCACATTTACTAATAAAACACTTGAGCAATATTATAAAATACCTTAAACATGCTCAGATCGAAATGTTTTCTCATATATGATCTTATCTGGTGTTTACAAACACCTTGCGTGAAGCTGATAAGGCAGGCATTTCTCTCTCTGTGTTACCATGAGTTCCTTCGCTGAGAAAAGGAGCAGCAAAATGAGTCACCAATTCATGGAACTAAGTTTTGAAATGTCTTTTGACTCACGTTCCAGTCATCCTTCCATTACACTGTACTGTCTCAGTGGTAACTTGAATACTCATCCTGTTCATTTTATCTAGGAACTTTTTTTCCTTTTAATCACAAAAATCGCATGTGAAATACATATTTGAAATCGTCCATATTATGGTACATACAGATACATTCGAATACTGCTAAGCAGCTAAGCACTGCTGGCTGCCATAAGAGTAGCAAAAATGAATTACTAGGGGAATAAAAAGAAAAAAGCTAATTCTGAATGAAGGCATCAGTTAACAGTTAATAGGATTTAAAGAATGTGAGCTCCATGAGGCAAAGATTTTTATCTGTTCTGGTGCCTAACCCAGCGCCTGGCACGCTGTTGGTATTCCACATATATTTGTTGAATTTGTGAATGAATGACTGAGAGGCAGTAATCTGAAAGCAGCACAGTAACATAAATAATGTTTAAGAGAGTTTTGTCCTTTATATAAACTTTGCTTTAAAAGGACTATTTGTATTTCCAAAGGGCAGTAAGGATCTCAGATAACACAATCATACTGTCTAATGTTAAGGACAGAGGATCTACCCCTGAAAGCTCTTACCCTACAAAAGGAGGTGCTTTTGCTGCTCAAGCCTCAAACAATTCAACCAGAGAAACACAGCAGGGGATTCGGAATGGGGTACAGGGAACACCTATCAAATAGAATGCCATTTTAGAAACAATGTTCATTTAAGGAGCCACATTATATATCATATAAAGAAAAAGTATTTCCTTAGAAAAAAAAAAAAAAAGATTTTTTTTTTTAGAACTCAATATTTTGGGCTTATTTTTATAATTATATCAATTTTGAAAGTAGTAACATGCTGCATTTTGAACCGCATAAATTATATTCATTAAAGAATTTACATCTGTTTGGCAAGTCATACCAAAGTTATTGTATTTTAACTCCTACATTTTATGGGCAAAATTATTTCTCTTGGAAATGTAAGATTTTTCACCGAAATCTCTAATACTAATATAAAACTATTCACTTCACTTTCAACAATTTAATATTTAAGTATATATTTACCTTTCCTTATGGGTAGGCAGAATAAAAATTTCCCTAAATTACTAATAACAGAGACTTCTGACAGGAGGCAGGGTAGCAATTATGCATCTGTTTCCATTTTTATTATTGTACAGAATTTTCCAGATGTTCCTCCTTCATTGGTATTCCCCAAAGAATACATTTACTAGGTTCCCTTTATAAACACCTTACTAATGGTAACGTTAATTGAACAGAAAAAAAAAACTTTTTAATAAGAATCTCAATGATTCCATATTTTTTATATTACAAGAAAATCCAAAATCCACAGGAACAACCTCCCCTATGAAAATGGGCTAAATAAATGAGAGTGAGGACACAGCAGAACAGCACAGTGGAAAAGAGAACAAAGTGAGCAGGAAGTAAATCTGGAAGCAGTCTGGCCCCTAGTGAGCTTTTATCCACATTAAAAGAAGACCCCAGTGTTGCAGGTGTGCAAATGACCGCACCTGACCGAAGAGTTAACATCTGCAATATCCCTTCAACGCTTATGTAACCTTAACATTCTTAACAAGCTATACTACCAGCAACAGACTGCAGCCAAAAGTCTCAAGTGAGATTTTTAGTAATGTTTCATTTATGTTTCACAATGTATCTTCAAAAATCTAAGTTCTACACTCTGCATCACTCTGTCAATTCATTTATCTCTTGACTGGCTATTATCAAAGAAAATATGATTTCATATCCTTCTCATGAAGTTCAGAAGTTTAAACATTTTTCCACAAATAAAAATAAACTTTTAGATCCTTTCCCAGTAACCAATGGCATGGGTGGAAAAAAGTAGCATCCTTGATTGCAAAAGCATAGAATTAAAAGGGAAATGTTATCATATGCCTGGCTTTAAGGTTTAGAAAACCAGGGAAAAAATGCCCTTTGTTAGTAGCATTTAATTCTTTATAAATGTAATATATATTTATGAGATTTGATTTTATTTTCTCATAAAACTCTTTTCACTGATGTTCAATGAAATCCATTTTATTTCCATATCCCACAAAGCACTTTGAGATTTGTACATAGGTAGTATATATTTATCTATCATAGTCGCCACTCTGATTTACTCAGCAGCATCTATTAACACAAATGATAAGTCTAAGCCAGTCATTATCATCCAACAACCTAATCTTACACCAAAAGCAACTACAGAGGAAACAAACAAAACCCAAAGTTAGAAGAGAAGAAGTCATAAAGATCAGAGCAGAAATATATGAGACTAAAAAAACCAATGGAAAATATCAATGAAACTAAAAGCTGGTTCTTTGAAAAGATGAACAAAATTGATAAACCTTTAGCCAGACTCATCAAGAAAAAAAAGGGAGAGGGCCCAAATCAATAAAATCAGAAATGAGAAAGGAGAAGTTACAACTGACACCACAGAAATACAAAGGATCGCAAGAGACTACTAAGAGCAACTATATGCCCATAAAATGGACAACCTAGAAGAAATGGACAAATTCTTAGAAAGGTACAATCTCTCAAGACTGAACCAGGAAGAAATAAAAAATATGAACAGACCAATCACAAGCACTGAAATTGAATCAGTAATTTTAAGACTCCCAACAAACAAAAGTCCAGGACCAGATGGCTTCACAGGTGAATTCTATCAAACATTTAGAGAAGAGTTAACACCTATCCTTCTCAAACTACTGCAAAAAATTGCAGAGAAAGGAACACTTCCAACTTCATTCTATGTGGCCACTGTCACCTGGATACCAAAACCAGGCAAAGATGTTACAAAAGAAGAAAATTACAGGCCAATATTACTGATGAACATAGATGCAAAAATCCTCAACAAAATACTAGCAAACTGACTCCAACAATACATTAAAAGGATCATACACCATAATCAAGTGGGATTTATACCAGGGATGCAAGGATTTTTCAATACCTGCAAATAAATCAATGTAATTTACCACAGTAACAAACTAAATAATAAAACCATATGGGCATCTCAATAGATGCAGGAAAAGCTTTTGATAAAATTCAACATCCATTTATGACAAAAAAAAAAAAAAACCTCTCCAGAAAGTGGGCATAGAGGGAACATACCTCAACATAATAAAGGTCATAGATGACAAACTCACAGCTAACATCATACTCAACAGTGAAAAGCTGAAAGCATTCCCTCTAAGATCAGGAACAAGACAAGGATGCCCACTCTTGTCATTTTATTCAACATAGTTTTGGAAGCCCTAGACATAGCAGTCAGAGAAGGAAAAGAAATAAAGGGAATCCAAGTTGGAAAAAAAGAGATAAAACTGACACTGTTTGCAGGTAACTATACATTAAAAAATCCTAAAAATGCTACCAGAAAACTACTAGAGCTCATCAATCAATTCAGGAAAGTTGCAAGATACAAAATTAACATACAGAAATCTGCTGTATTTCTAAACACTAACAATGAAATATTAGAAAGAGAGATTAAGGAAACAACCCCACTGACCACTGCATCAAGAAAAATAAAATACTTAGGAATAAACCTTTCTAAGGAAACAAAACACCTGTACTCCAAAAACTTTAGGACACTCATGAAGGAAATGAAAGATGACACACAATGGAAAGGCACACCATGTTCTTGGACTGGAAGAATCAATACTGTTAAAATGACCATAATACCCAAGGCAATCTACAGATGCAATGCAATCACTATCAAATTACCAATGGCATTTTTCACAGAACTAGAACAAAAAATGTTTTAATTTGTATGGAAAACAAAAGACCCCGAAGAGCCAAAATAATCTTGAGAAAGAAGAACAGAGTTGGAGGAATCACACTCCCTGGCTTCAGACTATACTACAAAACTACAGTAATCGAAACAGTATGGTACTAGCACAAAAGTAAACACACAGATCAATGGAACAGGATAGAAAGCCCAGAAATAAACCCACACACCTATGGTCAACTAATCTATGACAAAAGAGGCAAGAATATACAATGGAGAAAAGACAGTCTCTTCAATAAGTGGTGCTGGGAAAACTGGACAGCTACATGTAGAAGAATGAAATTAGAACATTCTCTAACACCATATACAAAAATAAACTCAAAATGGATTAAAGGCCTAAATGTAAGACCAGACACTATAAAAACTCCTAGAGGAAAACAGACAGAACACTCTTTGACATAAATTGCAGCAATATTTTCTTGGATCCATCTCCTACAGTAATGGAAACAAGAACAAATGGGACCTAATTAAACTTAAAAGTCTTTACACAGCAAAGGAAACCATAAGCAAAACAAAAAGACAACCTATGGAATGGGCGAAAATATCTGTAAATGATGTGACCAATAAGGGATTAATTTACAAAATATACAAAGAGCCCATACAGCTTAGTGTCAAAAAAACAAGCCAATCAAAAATAGGACAGAAGACCTAAATAGACATTTCTCCAAAGAAGACACACAGATGGCTAACAGGCACATGAAAAGATGCTTAATATTGCTAATTATTAGAGAAATGCAACTCAAAACTACAGTGAAGTATCACCTCACACCAGTCAGAATGGCCATCATTAAAAAGTCTACAAATAATAAATGCTAGAGAGGGTGTGGAGAAAAAGGAAACCTCCTACAGCGTTGGTGGGAATTTAAACTGGTGCAGTCACCAGTGTGGAGGTCCCTTAAAAAACTAAAAATAGAGTTACCGTATAATCCAGCAATCCCACTCCTGGGCATGTATCCGGAGAAAATGCTAATTTGAAAAGATACATACACCCCAAGTTCATAGCAGCGCTATTTACAATAGCCACGACATGGAAGCAACCTAAATGTCCATCCACTTACATTGACAGATGAATGGATAAAGAAGATATGGGGTGTGTGTGTGTACACACACACACACACACACACGAATATTACTCAGCCATTAAAAAAGAATGAAATGATGCCATTTGCAGCAACATGGATGGACCTAGAGATCATCATATTAAGTGAAGTAAGTCAGACAGAGAAAGACAAATATCATATGATATCACTCATATGTGGGATCTTAAAAAAAGATACAAATGAATTTATTTACAAAACAAAAATAGACTCACAGACATAGAAAACAAACTTATGGCTACCAAAGGGAGAAGGGGGAGGGATAAATTAGGAGTTTGGGATTAATAGATACACACTACTATACACAAAATAGATAAACAGCAAGGGCCTACTGTATAGCACAGGGAATTTAAATTCAATATCTTGTAATAACCTATAGTGGAAAAGAATCTGAAAAAGAATAGATATAGATATGTGTATAACTGTCACTTTTTCTGTACACCTGAAACTAACACATTGTTAACCAATTATACTTCAATTCAAATAAACTTAACTGATTAGTCCAAATATCAGGCAGATGCACTACACTGGTGTGGGCATATTTGGGAGGTTAATTATGCAGTGGTTAAAGTTTGGAAGCTTCACAGGTGATTAAGATATCTGCTCTGTTCACATGTTCAGGATCCGCTAAAGAAATTCGACATATTATCTGGTGATTGTTTGTTCTAAGTGCTACCAAAGAGCTGTGTACCAGCACAAAAAAGGGAGTACCTCATTAACTGGGGAGTCCATGGAGAAGGAAAATGATACAATGAGGAAGGTTTCCTTAGCTCCCTCCTGAATAGATGCACGGGAAAGTTTCAGCAATGGTCAGGCTAATTAAAATTATGTACTAAGTTAATGCATCAAAATCCAAACAAAAATGGTTTAAACTGTTAAGCACTTGAATCAGGAGCTCAATTATACATTTGATTTTACTTCACCATAATTTTGAAATAAATTTAAATACCAAATGAGACTTTGAACTCCAAAAACGAAAGGGACAGTAAGATAAACTATTCAACCTGTAGGCTGCTCAGATAAGCACATCTAACCTTTTCTCTACTCCCTATCTCAGGCAGAACGTAGCCCCGGGAAATAAATGTAGAGTCAGTACTCTGCCATATAGAAAAGTTAGACTGAGTATGCAGCAAAGGGCTCCCAGTATGTCATCTCAGGTCTTTTTATTTTTATTTTTTTCATAAACTATGACCACAATTCCCTTCTCCTCTGCTAGTTGTCTCTAAAATCACTTTCCAGCCACTGGTTCCCCAAAGTGTGGGCAGAGCTCCCCAAAGCAAAGATCTAAAAAAATAGTTTTGGGCTTCCCTGGTGGCGCAGTGGTTAAGAGTCAGCCTGCCAATGCAGGGGACACGGGTTCGAGCCCTGGTCCGGGAAGAGCCCACATGCCGCGGAGCAGCTGGGCCCGTGAGCCACAACTACTGAGCCTGCGCGTCTGGAGCCTGTGCTCCGCAACAAGAGAGGCCGCGATAGTGAGAGGCCCGCGCACCGCGATGAAGAGTGGCCCCCGCTTGCCACAACTAGAGAAAGCCCTCGCACAGAAACGAAGACCCAACACAGCCAAAAATAAATATAAATAAATAAATTAATTAAAAAAAATAAAAATTAAAAAAAATAATAAATAAAAATAAAAAAATAGCTTTGCTCCCAACTTTTTCCTGTAGCTCACGCATGTCCACCATGGAACCTGGCAGCCTGTCAGGAGAGAAGCATGCAAGAGAAGGGAACCAAGCTGATTTTCCGTAAGTCACTTCTCCCACCAACACGTCAACAGCAAAGGACCCATCCCCTTTGCCCACTTCACTCTAGTTTTAACCAAAATTTTGAAAAGTAGCTTTATCTCAGGATTCTTTAACACCTTAAGCTGCTCTTCCATGAGATAAATTTAAGATGTGAGCTGAGAAAGGGCACCACAACCTCAGCAAAGAAATGATTTCAAAATATTTTGACTAAGCATTTCAAAGAGTCTCCAGTAAGAAAGCTTACAGTATGGCACAGCGGTTGCCAGTGGAAATGTCTGCCAAATGTCGATACCAAAAATTAACTTGAAGACATTTGTCTTTTGACATGAATGCTTTTTAACTGGAAGGCAAAAATACAGTTTTATCTAAAGGACACATTTTAGGAATATCATTTCCCACTCAAATGCAATCATCATTCAAAGCTTACCTTTGGGAATCGCCACTGCACTGTGGAAAGATCACTGGACTGATGAATATGACACTAAAAAAAGCCTCGGTATCCTTCGCACTTGATGAGCAGCTGATATGGGAAGGCTGCTGTTCAGGAGCCTAAGCGGAGACAACCAGGTGTGCCATCTGCCTAGTCCGCTGGGTACCAAGCCTACCGCAGTGATAGTTCAGTAAGCCTTAGAGACTCACCTCAGCCCAAACCTGGCCTTACCGCCGCTGCTATCATGCCCTCCCCAGAGCCCTGGGACAGAAGGTCACAGCTGGTCTCATCTGAAGAAGACAGGGAAGAGAGGTAGCCAGCCATCTCCTATTTTCTCTCAGTATTTCCTTGTCTCTTTCTTTTCTACCCTGTCCATCTTCCTCTTTATTCTTTTTTCCCTCTTTTCCATTTTCTCCCTTTGCAACTTACTAATTTACTCACCTATCCAATCATAGCTAAATATGACCAATGCTCTGGGAAGCTCTGGACTGTAAACGTAAGAGTAGTCTCTGCTTTCTCAAAGCTCGCAGCCCAGTAAACAATTAATCAGGTAAGTACTCACCACGCAACAGAATAAGCGCTGCCACCGAGCTTGATACCACTGAGCTCCCCCACATAATGTGTTTCATTAACTGGGGAGGGAGGAAGGGGAGTTGGAAGATTCACTCACCTACCACCTAAGCAGATGCATGTGGTATCAATTTGCCAAAAGCAACCCAATTTTTTTTTTTTTTTTTTTTTAAACTAGCTGCCAACACACAGTTCCACCCAGGTCACTAGAAAACATTTATGAACCTTGTTCTTATTATACTTATGACTAAATCCATACAATCTAGCACCTACATCTTGTTCATTCCTACATCCATATTGCCTAGCACCGTGCCTAGCAAATAGTATGCACTCAGAAGTTTGACGGAATTAACTTTAATAGTTTGCGGACTACTGTTCCACTGAACTCTTATTTTGAAAGATCCTTCTAGGCGGGAACCACTTCCACCATTACCAAGCCAAATCTTGACTCTTTTGTACGAATTCTGTTTGGAAATAGAATTTACATTTGTTTTAAGTTTAAAACAATATTTATGCTGTTATATATAATATATATATTCTAGCTAAAATTACTTGAGAAGATTCTGCTAGTATTTTTAAATCTGAATTTTTTTGTTAGTATTAAACTTCAAAAACGTTAAATAAAACTTACCTTGAAAGTGCCTTCTAACGCTAACTAGTTACAGAATACATGTTCTCAATGAGTAGGCTGCAACACCTTTTGGCTTTATTTTCACCACAATTTTCTGTGGCAGTAAATTTAATTTTAAAAGAAAGTAGCTATTGATTATGGAACCCAGTAGAGCTGTGTAACACATAAGTAAGTCTCAGCCAGCTTTAAAGCATACTAAAGAGAGTTCTGAAATATACGTGTAAACATGAAATTCTGAAGTGTTAATCCAGTGACACTTAAGTATTGGTTCCAGTTTATAAACAGATTCTTTTAAAGCTTCTAGACAAAACCTGAGGAATAGCAATGGCGTGCCCTGTCACAGCTGGTAAGAGTTAAAGCATATTGTGAGCTCTAATGATCGCTCTTAGAATCCATTATTCTAATTATTGTGAATACCATATTTCTGAAAAACTCCAATTTTAGCAACATATGTTATGTGGTTAAAGTTCGTGCTAAAAGTAGGATGAATCAGGCTCTCTTCTAACAGTTTAAATGTACCTCTTTTCATTCATGAAGTTTCTAAGTATAAATTAGATTAGATATCTGTGATGTTAACACCTGTAAGAATTGAAAATATATTTACATTTCTGACCTTGTTTAGATTTTGCAACTTGAATTAAGAATCCTAGGTACAAATGCCCTTTGAGAATCAGTATCCTTCTTAAAAGTTCTGAGATCTTTCAAGTATTCAGAGAAAAGGCTTCTGTCGTTAACGCAAATCGCTACTGCATGTTGATGAGAAAAGTATGTTTTAATCACAAGGCATCAAGTAATTTAAAACACTTTTTCATGGAACACTCTGTATAGTCCTGGGAATAAACAATGAACAAAGCACTCTCCCTGCCCTGGAGGAGTTTACAGTCCCACTGGAAAGACAGACCAGCAATCAGGTTACATGGATTGGCAAATTGCTCACAATCCGTGAGCTTAGTAAAGCTCTCCAAGAAAACAAAGGTTTTTTGTAGATGGAGTACATTCCAATGGTTTTTTAAATTCACTTAATAGTTGATTTTTTGGTGAAGTTAAAGCATAAACTTTTGAATCAGACTACCCGAGTTAAAACCCTGCTAGTCAAGGTCTAGCACCCTAGGAAAATTCCTTCTTTTTTCCTTACCCCTTTTCTCACAACGATACAGTGTGGGTCTCATTGGGCCTCAATATAAGTGGTAGTGAAATAATACTCCGAACAAGAAAGACATGTTTCCTAGGCTTCAAGGATCTCAGTTTTGTAGCAAAGGTTGATAATAAATCCAAGCAATTTCAATTTGTTTAGCTACTCACTAATCTTGAGGCAAACTGAAGACCCAGGAGTGAATAAAAGCTCAGAATGACAGACTGTTTCAGGAACTGTTCCTTTTGGCAGGAAAGCGCCCTTCTAACTACAACTGAATACAATGCTTTCAAGCCAACCTTTCATAAAACAAAATTTCATTAGGTAAATTCTGTTCCACTATTAAGGTACTACCAACTGTGTCCAAATGTACAGTACTGGGTGAGCTCCTTGTTAAAAGATCTGTTTCTCACCATGAAGCAGACACTTACATATTCCCATAAAATCTCTGTCGGCATGTACTTGAACATCTCAAGAGCATCCAGATTAGAGTAAAAGGTCACAAGCAGTGCTATATTCGTGAAGGACTGAATAAGGGTCTCAAATCTAGGTCCTTGGGGAGGAGGGAGAAGAACTTGTTTACACACGTAGAGTAAGCACCTGTTTAAGTGGTGTGACTGGAGGGGGTGATGAAAGGGCCTCTGGGCTAAAAATACTTCCATTGGCTGTGCCACCGTGCCCTCAAATTCCCACACAGTTCCTCTGCTGGAGCTCACAAGGAAACTCCTGCTAAGACACAACTGGTATCAGCATGAATAGCTCCTTCAACTATTATCAGCCAGTATTTTAGCTCAAATTAGTTTAGTTCATTAGCCACCCGGAACACTTAACAGTGCCCAAAGAATGAGATGCCACCAAGAGAAGTTGTAAAGGTGAAGGAGGATTAATAAAGATCTGGATACGTATTTAAGTTTTTCCAGTTAGGAAAAAAAAGAGGGAAAATATATTAAGTCCCTTCATCCTGAGAGGACTGAGCAAGTTCTAACCATAAAATTGTACCCTCCGGCGCAAGGCTAAAACCCTTTCAGAGAAAACTAAACAGTCTTGAGACTGTTTAGAGAATGGGTGTGAAATTTTTTTCTATAAATGTCCACTTCCTCATCTCCCCACCCCCACCAAATCAGTCTAGACTAATAAAACATTTCGTGAAGATACCATATATTTTCAATTATACAAAATTATAAGTAATTATATAGGATGAGGGAATAGCTTAGTGGTACAGTATTTTGAGACACAAGACCTTGACTAAAAATGAAGAATTTCCATCACGAGTAGGATTTTCTTCTGTTCTATTCACTGCGTCAATCTCAGCACCCCCAAAGAGTCCCTGGTATATAGCAGGTGCTCAACTATAGAGACAGTACTGCCTGGAAGCTAAAAGCTTAGACTCCACCAGTGAGGTCCAGCTCTGTCTCTTATTAGCTGTATAACCCTGAGCAAGGTATTTACCCTCTTTGTGTCTCCGTTTCCTCATATGTAAAATGGGGGTGGATAATAGTACCTATCCTATGAAACTGTCATGTTAAATAAATGAGTTCAATATATAAAGTTACTTATAGCAGTGTCTGGCACAAAATTAGTAGTATATAAATACTGGATATTATTATTGTTTGCTAAATGAATGAGAAGACCTAGAAGGCTAAACTAAAACAGCAAGAGTACAAATAAAAGCAAAAGACAGAGATACTGTCATGAACTGACCACAGGGATATCTGTAAAGGAGTCCTTGATAAAGCAATAAAAAAGAATACAAAGGGCAGTACCACTTTCATTACAGGAAAATAATCCAGAGTAGTTTTCCTTAAACCTAGGTTAACAAAAGAATCATCAGCAGAGCTTTCTAAAACGCTAACGCCTGGGCCCCACTGCAGAGTTTCTGGCTTAATTTTTGAAGTTCCCCCGGTGATCCTCCTGTGAAGCAACAGTTAAAAACCACCTACCTAGAACTGTGGTTTCCAGGCTTTTCCACCTCAATGCATTTGAGGCACATCGCACATTTTATCCAGTAGGAGAAGCTCCCCATGAAAGTGTTTGGAATTGAAAAAGAGTGGAGTCATCAGACAAGGTTTCCTGTGTGAACCTGATACCTTCTCTTGAGGTACATACGTACATCTATCTCCCCCGACCCTGGAGCACAGAGCAGATACTATCGCTCATCCTCAAGAAGCAAAACAAAATTTTAAAGTATTTAGCAACCAATTAGACACAGGCACCAAACAATCAGGATGACACCAGCTGAATGCAACAATAATCTATGACTAACGATTAGCCCCTCCTACAAGGGAGACCTTAGGATTTCCATTTTGCAGACCAGGAAGAGAACTTGAGGCCTTGAGGCCAATATGCCAAAGGCCACAAACCTAAGCAACAGTACAGCCAGAATCTGAACTAATCAAAGAATAATGAAAAGGGGAAATTTCTGAAACTATGAAAACAAAATGACATTCAGTATTTGAAAAATTCAGTGCCTGAAAACAAATTTCCTAGGGATTTGGAGCATTCTCCTCAGAATTAACTGTTCTCTTCTATACTGACCCTGAATTCTCAAAGGACTTTACAGGTGTGAAATGTCTTCATAGACAAACACATGCAGAAGCAAAATTACTTGCACCTTTCTTTTCCAATTAAAGACTTCAACAAAAGGATGAACCTGGACCACTTTCTTTTCCTTGATAATAGTGCCTTCTAAGTTTTACTACTGTAACTTCTGTGAAATCCACTTTTTAGAAGATAAACTGTAGAAAACAAAGCAATAGCTAGATTTTTTTAAGAAGCATTTCATATCTTCTTTTTTATTTCTACAGAAAAATAACTTGAGCTATTGAAAAACAATGACAAAGTAAAGAATAACGGTCAGCAATTCAGGAATACTAATTTAGACCCGTATTTCACATTTTACAACAAATTCCAAATAGAATGAAGCGTTACACCCAAACAGTTCAGTTTACATAAATACTAGCATAAACTAAAATTATCAGATAAATGAGAAGGGTTTGTAATGACACATACCTTTTTTAAATAAAACAGAAGTGAAAGAAACGAAAACCAATAGACCAAAGAAATTATATAATGCCAAAATACCAGATAAAATGTACATATATAATATATTCTATGAAAAATGTCATTGTTTAGCACAAAATAGGCTAAGTCCTCCAAAAAAAATCCACAGAGAAGGAATGAAAATGTAAACAAATATCAAAACTGTTTGACTTAACTGTTCATACTGGGAGTCAAAAACACAGAAAGAAAAAAATTGAGTGTAACAGTAATAACCCTATAAAGTGTCAGACACTAGGCTCTTTTTATATGTATCACCTAACTTATTCTTTACAGTAGCCACATTAGGCAGGCTATGGCACTATTCACACTTTACAGACCAGTAAAACCAGTGCTTAGAATAGATAAGTAAACTTCCCAAGATCACACATCTAGTCAGGGGTGATTCTGGGACTTGCACCCAGACAGCCTAATTCCAGCACCCATGTTCTTTATCACAATGTCCCCTCAAATTAGCAAAAATAATATTATTACTAATATTTTTGACATGAATTTATCGATATTACCAATAACCACTAAATTAGCAAAACAAAAAGTATTACCAATATTGACTATAGATCGTTAATAGCAGGATATGTTGCACAGTTTTGAAAGATATTTAGCAAAATGTTTCCAAAGCATACATTCATTTTCCTAGTATTTCTACTTTTAGGAATATAACCCTGGGAAGTAAGTGAAATAAAGGAGAATTATTTGCTGGAAAATATGCATAATTCCTAATATTATATAACAGCACTATTTATAATTATAATAAGTCCAAATATCCAGAGGTATAACCAAGTAATTTTTGTTACATTAAAATGTATAATCATTATGACCATACTACAACATGGAAAATGACAGAAAGATACATTAAATACGCAAGAGAACATGTCTGAGAGGGACTAAGAAAGAAATTTTAAAAACCTCATTAATTCGAGGTAGTAGAGTTCACGCTAATTTTTTAAAATTTAGTTTCCCATTAATGCTGTTATTTTCTGCAATATATTCTGTGCAGAAAATAGTTTAAAATTATACAGTACAATAATATAAGCAATGTGCCCACTACAAATTCTGACAGATACTAACCATTTAATCAGTAGCAGATAATAATAGCTAACATTTATGCACTTACTATATGCTCTGCACTGTTCTATTGACTTTATATGCATTAATACCTTTAATGCTCACAACAATCTTACAGTTGCATTATCTCTAGTTTACCAATTAGGAAAACAAGGCAGAGGGATGGTAAGTCATTTGCCTAAATTCAGCCAGCAAATAAACTGCAAAGCCAGAACGTGTTCCAGAGCCCACACTCGTAAGAGTTCTGCTCTTTGGCACTCACTGTGTGACCCTGCCTAAAACTCTTATTACTGGAAAGCAGAATAAGGACATAGGTAAACAATTAGTAAGCATAATGTTTACATATGGCAGTAACATGCTGTGTTTTTAGGAAAGCTTACTTTCTGAGCCCAAATTAAAGATAAACCATCTCTTAAGTTCCCCTTTACCAAATTCTGGATTTATAAATGATTTAGAGTATGTTTTTTTAAAAAAGAATTTTAATATGAATAAAACAGGAAAAAGTCACTGAGAAATACATTTTTGTAGAAACAATCTATTTTTTTTCTTGTCATTACAACATATCCTTATTCATTTTTAAGTGTTAAAATCTGTTTAAATATTTATAAACAGGTGATATTTGAGTTATTTAAAACCAGTTTTAAATTAACTCTATTTTTTATCCAAACACAATCACAACACACTCTAACTTCTACTCTGACCTTCAGACTTCCAAGGTAGTCCACTTGGCAACTGCCTGCTTGCTGTTTCCACCTGTATATCTTATAAACAGAGCAACTTAATGACGCTCAAAACTACACTCCTGTTTGTTGCTCTCCCCATCTTGACACCGCTGACTCCATTCTTCCAGATGTACAGGCAAAACACCTCAGTGTCATCCTTGACTCTCCTCTCTCACACCACGTATGCCATCCGTCAGCATATACGGTCTGAGTTTGACCATTTCTCACCACCTGCACCTCTATCACTCTGGTCCTAGCCACCAATTTCTCTCTTAACTGCATTGTCAAGGTACCCTCCTCACCGCCTCCC
This sequence comes from Balaenoptera borealis, assembly GCF_965194805.1. Taxonomy (NCBI): domain Eukaryota; kingdom Metazoa; phylum Chordata; class Mammalia; order Artiodactyla; family Balaenopteridae; genus Balaenoptera; species Balaenoptera borealis. The sequence goes on along the minus strand of NC_138861.1, from coordinate 15,609,297 downwards.
ACTCTGGCCCACTACAGTCGACCCTCAACATAACAGCCAATGCTACCCTTTTAAAACTTCAGTCAGATGGTGTCACATCTCTACTCAAAACTTTCCAGCCCATTTAATTCAGGGAAAATGCCGAAATCCCAACAGCAGCTTACAAGGCTGCAGCGATGTGGCCTCCATCTCCCTCTCAGGCCTCATCTCCTTCCCTCTGTCATACTCTTCCAGCCACACAGCCATCCCTGGTGTTCCTCACATACAGGCCTCACAGGTTCTACCTCCGTCTTGGCACTGGCTGTTCTCTCTACTTGGAAATCCTTTCCCTAGGATTCCAGATAGCCTGTTTCCTCATGACCTTCAGGTCTCTCCTCACATGCTGCCTTCTCTGAGTGACCTCCTTGATCACTCCCTGTAAATAACAGACCTTTCCATTGTCGCCATGCCCCTTCCCCTGCTTTATTTTTCTCCTTAGCTCTTATGACCACCTGCCATCGTATGTAGATTTTTCTTGTTTATTTGATATACTATCTGTCTCCCTTAAGAGAATATTCAACTCCATACTGGCAGGAGTTTTATAATTCATCTTCATGAACTAGATCATCTCTGAGCATATGTAGGTACTCTGTGAGTAATTGTGTAATCACCAATATGTTACTAAAATTAGAACAATGGTTAAAATCCTTATGTGAGATGAAGCAAGGGAAGAAGCCTTGGAGTAAAACATCAATTATTTTCACAATAAGAAGCAGTAAAGGTTGTCTTAATCTTCCTGGATATTTTTAACTTTTGTTTGTTTTCCTGTATTTGACATATAATGCAAAATCTATAAACTGTATTTAAAATAAATGTATTAAAGTTTGGGTCAAATATACTACTCAATTTTATTTATCATTATCTTTTCAATTTCTCATGACAAACTAAAAAAACCACTTTCAGAATCCAACTGATGACAAACTTTTGGCAATTCTACTTGTGGACTCTCTCTCCTAGCCATTTTGGGCTCTCTGCTCCCAGAGACTGCCCTCACCCTCTCCCCACTGCCTCTGGTCTTTTCAGCATTAACACATCATTTGCAGGGCTAACAGGGTTATCTTTATAAAATACAGATCTAAAATACAGCTTATATCATTGTCCATATGAAAAACTCACATACCTATCTAGTCCCTACAGAAAAAAGCAAAAAGCCTCAGTATGATCTGCAAAATCAGTCCAGACTATTGGTAAAGGCACACATCCCACATTTCCTCCCGAAACTGCCAAACTTCCAACCTTTCAAAACTAATTCCAGGATCCCAATCATGTCATGAACTGTCAAAACCTTCATCACTTTGCCCATGTTTTTCTTTGCCTTGAATACTCTAACCCCTTCTATTCCAGGCAAATACCAATTGATTATTCAAGGCCAAGATGATATGTTACCTTCTGTATGAAAACTTCAGAAACTCCTTAAAAACATCAGTCTCTTCCTCCTTCACCGTTTCCTCTGTAACGGAATGGATTATGTGTTGAGTTCACAGACTAAGAGCTTCTCTCCCCAAACTGACTTTAAATTCTAGAGAACTAAGGAATAAATGTGTGCCAATCACACAACACACAGCTGGTGCCCAATAAATGCTGTGAGAAAATAAAACAACATCCTTTGTCAAGCAGACCAATGTCCTCTAGATACTGTTTCTATCATTTCTACAATATAAATTTTTGAACTATAAAAGTTAAATATTTTCAAGTTATCAAACGGCACGAGGACTTTATGAGGACCCTTTACATCTCAAAACCTATAAATTCTATGGAAAAACTAAATTTCCACATCTCCGAATATGGTAAAATTATGTTTATATGAAAACACTGGCACCATACTTCAGCAGAAAACTTTTTTTGGCACTCATTCACAGGGAGAAATAAATCATTTCCTTCTGCAAATGAATGTTATTGTGGGTGGGCCTTTTATACAGAGAAAATATTTGGATTCAAAGGTTCCCTCCCTGGCACTGGAGAAATTTGTCATGACCAAGGTACTGAAGCTTAGCAGTTCTTAAACTTAGGAATTTTGTACTCAAACATTCAGTATAACCTTGATTTTTAGAAGAGCCATTAATTCTCTTAATAATCAGCCCAGATTGGAGTATAAAAGCCCTACTGGAGTCGTTTTATTCATGAATGAAAAGAAACACTGATGAAAGAAGACTGAGTTGCAGTTGACTATCTATGGTTTAGCACAGAGCTGGACTATATTTCTAGTTCCTTGCAGGTAGGTGAGGACCTATGTTTGAGTTCTAGCCAATGGGACGTGAGCAAAAGTATGTGCAGCACCTGCAGACCTGGCCCATAAGAACCTCCAATGTGCAATTTCCCTGGTCTCTCCCCTCAGTTAGCTTGAAGCACATAAGTACCATGGAAGCCATACATGGGAAATGATGGAGCCATAAAATAAGATCAGCCTGGGTCCTTGAATTATTAATCAAAGAACCATCTACTAGTCAGAAAACCTGTTCTGAACTTTATGTGAATAAGAAATCTACTTCTATTTTTTCTAACGGTTGAGCGCTATACATTTTGAAATAACATCATTACGCAACAGTTAGCATTATTGTAACTAAATATACTCATTGAGCCTGAAAATAATTTGAGAACTTTAATAAGTATCCAATCCCCTTTATTATGCTACCTTTTTCTCATTTCACAAGGAATCATATAAACATCTGATTTTTCCTGATAACCAGTAAATCTTCTACCCAATCTTCCTAACACTATGTTATGCACTATAAAAGAATTTTACATTCAGATATTTATATATTATACACAAATAATTAAGATGTTTGGTCCCTGATTTATATATATAAAGCACATAAATATATAAAATTTACATGTAATATAAATATATAGTTTATAAAATGAATATAAATTATATATTATACATAACATACATAATAATGATACCTGATCCCTGTTTTAAAGAATCATGCCAAACTAACCCAATTAGCATCAATTATCTACCCTACTATGTGCCTGAAGCCACTCAACACACAAGGGTGAAAACAACACAATGCACCCCAGGAGAACTGAATACCTGGCACATTTGTTCTCTCACTACTTGTAATCAACAGCTTCAAGAAAAACAGTTTAGGTTTCAACTTTAGAGTAGAAGAGATGCAGATATGAAGTGTATTTTATCTATTTTAAAAACAGACTTTTTAACACTTCTTAATTTGAATTACAAATCAAATTGCATTTGGTTTGTCTCTGTGATGAAACATTTGATGGAGGCTTTCATACCAATCTTGTTATATTCCTGACCTTGGGACAATAACACAATTTGATGCTAGTTTCCAGTCACACACCAAATTTATACCTTCTCCCCCTGCACTTAATTTCTAATCCTGGAAAATGGCTAGACACTACTCCAAGAGACAGGAACAAAATGACTTATTCAACTACTGGGAGTGATTGGTTATATACCTACTTAGAGTGTTACCAAGTTTATATGGTACTCATTAAAGACAGAATATGCCCAACAAGTGCTGAACAAATTGTAACAGGTCTTCAATACAAAAAAATAAAAATACTTTGGTTTGGAAGCAAATAAACACCAACATATGAAATGATACGGGAACCTGACTCAAAAAGCTATACACCTTGAGTTGATAGATAGCAACAGCCTGCATAATTCTCTCTCCTTATCCCCTGAGAGTTTTGTTTTAAAGCACATAAGACAGAAAAAAAAAAAAAAAAAAAGACTGTGCCATTTGGACCTCAGTCCATTGCCAACCTATTTTAGGGTCAAAAAAGCTATAAATTCACCTGTTCCTCTGTGCTATTATACAACTGCAAAACAACTGAGAGGTGGCACTGACGCACATACTTCCTTCCTTTTAAGAATTCAGGTTCCAAAGTAAAACAACAGCCCCCTGAATCCCTTCTTCTCCCCATGGGCAAAAGCTTGGCTGTACTTTTGCCTCAGATCTTGGATACTAGCAGAAACCAGATGGATATTTAGCTTGATGCAAAAGCACTTTTTCCTACAGTAGAAAGTTGACTGGTATTCTTGAGTCCGTCTGATTCTTGGACACTGTTTCTGAAGAGTAAAACAAATGTGTTTCAGAAAGAGAAGGAAAAAAATTATTCATGCAAAGTACTGTTTCTCTTTTCTACAAGTTGGCAGGGAGGGACTGTACAGTGTATACAAAAGGGAGGGAAAAAACATCAATGGAAAAAAGCATTTAATGAGAATATTTAGTAATTAGTAATTGAGAAGAAAACAGCTATACTAGATATCTGTTGCTTATACTGTGACTTACCACCATGACCTTCAGCGACTTGAAAGTGATATCATCTGAAGCTTATACATAATAAAAGAACTGATGTGTTGTACATTTCTCAGAGTAACCTCATTTCAAGTAAACTTGTGGAGGTTTTTCTTTTTAAATTATAATGGTGTAAAGGAGGTGAAACTAGAAAGTGTTCAATGAGGACAGTTTTATATGTCTTACCTACAAACAATACTCAAGCAACAAGCAATTAAGCTCCCCTCATGTGCCCAAGTACATTGGCACTCTCAAATTTGATTAAAATAGCATAAAAAGTAAACAAAAAAAAATCAGTGGCCAAATGTATTTATAAATGTTGAACCATAGTAATAATCAAAGAAATGTAGAATTGGGGTTTTTTTAAATATCAAATTAGCAAAAACTTATGAAAATAGGAAAAATGTCAATGCTGAAATGGTAAAATAAAACAGAAACTCTGACACACTGCCAGGGTTGACAAAAATAAGCACAACCCCTTCATATACTGACTTTGAAAGTCTGTATCTAGAACCTTATAGTGTACATTTCTTTGAATCATTAAAATTCCACCTTTGGTAACTGGCCTAAGGCAAAATCATGACGATATAAAAAGCCATATGGCAAAAGTGTTCATCTCAACATTACTTCTAATAAAAAAAAAATGCAACCAAACTAGATGCCTAAAAGTATTGGACTGGCTGAGTGAATTATTGTATACCAGCAGGATGTAGCATTAAGTAGTCATTAAAGTTATAATTTTGTAATTTTGCTATATTATAAAATAATACAATAATTATGACCAACCCAAAATATGTGTAGAGAAAAAGGTGAAGACTAAAATACCAAAAATAGAGATTGATCAAGATGGAGACATAGCAGGATGTGGAACTCACCTCCCTCCCACGAACACATCAAAAATACACCTACTTGTGGAACAATTCTCACTGAAAACTAACTGGAAACTGACAGAAACACTCCTGTACAACCAGGGCTATCAGAAAGATTCACAGGTAATCGTATAGGAAGAAAAAGACCTATACCCCTGGGAGGTGAGTCAGAGGAAAAAGGCAGAATACACAGGCAGAGACCCGCCTTGGGGAGTGAGCAATGAGAGCCGCAGACTGGGTGCCCCTGTCCTGGGACCTGTACAGGGGAGAGAAGCCCCCTTGGCTGGGTGGAGAACGGCTGAGACAATAAGGAAAGCCGTGGGAAGGCTGCACTCCGCTCAGGAGGCGTACACATGCTGACTTCCCCCAGGCAGGGCAGAGAGGGTGGAAAGAGGTTGCCTGTGACTGCCTCAGCACACGCACCAGCCCAGGCGAAGAGAATGCTCCAGCCACTGAGGCCACGTCACAGCGTGGCACTGGATCTAGCGCTGCCACAAGTGGGGAGAAACCCCAGCCACGGTACACAGAGGCAACCTGGCCCCAGGGCGGAGCCTGGGTGGAGCAATGGCAACCATTACTGGTGCTTACTCAAGCTGCGCATCAAAGCCGCCCAGAACTCTGATGCAGGCCACTCTATCACAGCTCACAAGTTGATATACATCAACAGTCTACATGGGCCCCACCTGCCCTGTAGCACAGCTCCACAACAGGGCAGGGGCCGCAGCGGCTGGGGGCGGTGATCTGCTGTAAGGGACAAAGGGGACCTGGACCACAGGCTGCGTCTGAGCCCAACTATGGAAACAACGGCAGATGGCTGCACAGACAGTGCATCGGAGACCGCTAGGACCTCTGACTGCAGCCGACATGAGCTCAGAGCCCACACAGGCCCCACAGTTCAGCACTCCCCTGCTCTGGGGCGAGGGTCCCGCGCTGGGACCGGGGAAAACACGCTCAACAGGAACAGAGCCAGCTCCAGCCAACCCTCAGGGCTTTCGCTCCAGGAAACTGGGATCAGAGCCCACCCTCGTAGGGCAGTGATAGCCACTGAACAGAGGGGAAGTCCACCTCACCCCCAGCACCAGCTCTAGCCCCTCCATCTCCAGCCACACCCCTCAGTAAGGTGACAGCTGCCAGCACACCCTGAGGAAAGACGTGACTTGCAGCCATGTCAAACCCAGCTCTCCAACCAAAGGGACTGGACACATGCAGTCTCTATAGACACGCTCCCACATAAGAACTCCCCTTCAAGACCACAACAGGAAACTTTTCCCCTAAATTCACAGAGACAGAGAAAGTTAAGCAAAATGAAAAGGCAGAAGAACTGCTCTCAACTGAAAGAGCAAGAGAAAGCCCTTGAAAACATAATGAAACAGAAAAACAATTTACCAGATAAAGAACTCAAAGCACTGGTAATAAGAATGTTAGGGAAAAACCTGCAACCAGGATACTCTACCCAGCAAGATTATCATTTAGAATCAAAAGAGAGATAAAGAACTTCAAAGACAAACAAAAATTAAATTCAGTTTATCAATACTAAACCTACCCTAAAAGAAATGTTAAATGGTCTTCTCCAAGTGGAAAAGAAAAAAAATTCTATAAGAATGGTAAAATCCTACTAAGAAAAGCAAATATATAGTACAGACTGAGGATCAACCACTTAAATAAGCCAGTATGAAGATTAACAGACAAAAAATTGTAAAAGTAACTATAACTACAATAAACAGTGAAGGGATAGGGACTTCCTGGCAGCACAGTGGTTAAGAATCCGCCTGCCATTGCAGGGAACACGGGTTTGATCCCTGGCCCAGGAAGATCCCACATGCCGCGGAGTAACTAAGCCTGTGCACCACAACTACTGAGCCTGAGCTCTAGAGCCCAGGCTCCACAACAAGAGAAGCTACCGCAATGAGAAGCCCGCGCACCTCAATGAAGAGTAGCCCCCGCTCGCCACAACTACAGAAAGCTTGCAAGCAGCAATGAAGACCCAACACAGCCAATAAATAAATAAAATTAATAAAAAAAAAATGAAATAAAAAAGTTTTTAAAAAATAAATAAACTGTGAAGGGATAAACATGGAGATACAAAATATGACATCAAAAATACAAAATGTGGGGAAAAGGAGTAAAAACGTAGATCTTTTAGAGTATGTGTGAACTTAAATGACTGCCAGTTTAAAACAACTAGATACAGTTATAGGTCAACGTATATGAACCGCATAGTAACTACAAACCAAACACCTACAAAAGATACACAAAAACTAAAAAAGGAAGGAATAGAAGCATACTGCTATAGGAAATCATCAAAACACAAGGGAAGGTTCAAAAAGAAGAAATGAAAAAAGAAGAACTAAAAAAAAAAAACCAAAAAGAAGTAATAAAATGGCAATACGCAAATACCTATCAATAATTACTTTAAATGTCAAAAGACATAGGGTGGAGTGTCCCTGTCCCCATGCTGAGCCACAGCTGCCCCCTGACTCTGCAGGAGACCTTCCAACATCAGCAGACCTTCAAGATGGCGAAGGAGTAAGATGTGGAGATAACCTTCCTCCCCACAAATACATCAGAAATACATCTACATGTGGAACAACTGCAACAGAACACCTACTGAATGCTGGCAGAAGACCTCAGACTTCCCAAAAGCCATGTGGCTGACAGGGTCTTCGTGCTCCGGTCGGATGTGAGGCCTGTGCCTCTGAGGTGGGAGAGCCAAGTTCAGGACATTGATCCACCAGAGACCTCTCGGATCCATGTAATATCAAATGGCGAAAGCTCTCCCAGAGATCTCCATCTCAACGCTAAGACCCAGCTCCACTCAACGACCAGCAAGCTACAGTGCTGGACACCCTATGCCAAACAACTAGCCAACAGGAACACAACCCCACACATTAGCAGAGAAGCTGCCTAAAATCATAATAAGGTCACAGGCAACCCCCAAAACACAGGACCAGAGGCAGTCATGCCCACCAGAAAGACAAGATCAAACCTCATCCACCAGAACACAGGCACCAGTCCACTCCACCAGGAATCCTACACAACCCACTGAACCAACCTTAGCCACTGGGGCAGACACGAAAAAGAACAGGAACTATGAACATGCAGCCGGTGAAAAGGAGATGCCAAACACACTAAGATAAGCAAAATGAGAAGACAGAGAAGCAAACAGCAGATGAAGGAGCAAGGTTAAAACCCACCAGATGAAACAAATGAAAAGGAAATAGACAGTCTACCTGAAAAAGAATTCCGGGTAATGAAAGTAAATATGATCCAAAATCTTGGAAATAGAATGGAGAAAATACAAGAAACGTGTAATAAGGACCTAAAAGAACTAAAAAGCAAACAAACAATGATGAACGACACAATACATGAAATTAAAAATTCTCTAGAAGAAATCAATAGCAGAATAACTAAGGCAGAAGAACGGATAAGTGACCTGCAAGGTAAAACAATGGCAATAACTACCATAGAGCAGAATAAAGAAAAAAGAATGAAAAGAATTGAGGACAGTCTCAGAGACCTCTGGGACAACATTAAATGCACCAACATTCGAATTACAGAGGTGCCAGAAGAAGAAGAGAAAAAGAAAGGGACTGAGAAAATATTTGAAGAAATTATAGTGGAAAACTTCCCTAATATGGGAAAATAAATAGTCAATCAAGTCAAGGAAGGGCAGAGTCTCCCATACAGGATAAATCCAAGGAGAAACACGCCAAGACATATATTAACCAAACTATTAAAAATTAAATACAAAGAAAAAATGTTAAAAAGCAACAAGGGAAAAACAACAAATAACACACAAGGGAATCCCCATAAGGTTAACACCTGATTTTTCAGCAGAAACTCTGCAAGCCAGAAGGGAGTGGCAGAAGATATTTAAAGTGATGAAGGAAAAAAACCTACAACCAAGATTACTCTACCCAGCAAGGATCTCATTCAGATTTGACAGAGAAATTAAAACCTTTACAGACAAGCAAAATCTAAGAGAATTCAGCACCACCAAACCAGCTTTACAACAAATGCTGAAGGAACTTCTCCAGATGGGAAACACAAGAGAAGGATAAGACCTACAATAACAAACCCAAAACAATTAAGAAAATGGTAACAGGAACATACATATAGATAACTACCTTAAATGTAAATGGATTAAATGCTCCAACAAAAAGAAACAGACTGGCTGAATGGCTACAAAAACAAGGCCCATATATATGCCGTCTACAAGAGACCCACTTCAGACCTAGGGACACATACAGACTGAAAGTGAGGGGACGGAAAAAGATATTCCATGCAAATGGAAATCAAAAGAAAGCTGGAGTAGCAATTCTCCTATCAGACAAAATAGACTTTAAAATAAAGACTATTACAAGAGACAAAGAATGACACTACATAATGATCAAGGGATCAACGCAAGAAAAAGATATAACAATTGTAAATACTTATGCACCGAACATAGGAGCACCTCAATACATAAGGCAAATGTTACCAGCCATAAAAGGGGAAATTGACAGTAACACAATAATAGTAGGGGACTTTAACACCCCACTTTCACCAATGGACAGATCATCCAAAATGAAAATAAATAAGGAAACACAAGCTTTAAATGATACATTAAACAAAATGGACTTAATTGATATTTATAGGACATTCCATCCACAAACACCAAAATACAGTTTCTTCTCAAGTGCTCATGGAACATTCTCCAGGATAGATCATATCTTGGGTCACAAATCAAGCCTTGGTAAATTCAAGAAAATTGAAATCATATCAAGTATCTTTTCCGACCACAACACTATGAGACTAGATATCAATTACAGGAAAAAATCTGTAAAAAATACAAACACATGGAGGTTAAACAATACACCACTAAATAACTAAGAGATAACTGAAGAGATCAAAGAGGAAAACAAAAAATACCTAGAAACAAATGACAATGAAAACACGACGACCCAAAACCTATGGGATGCAGCAAAAGCAGTTTTAAGAGGGAAGTTTATAACAGTACAATGCTACCTCAAGAAACAAGAAACATCTCTAAACAACCTAACATTACACCTAAAGCATTTAGAGAAAGAAGAGCAAGAAAATCCCAAAGTTAGCAGAAGGAAAGAAATCATAAAGATCGGATCAGAAACAAATGAAAAAGAAATGAAGGAAACAGTTGCAAAGATCAATAAAACTAAAAGCTGGTTCTTTGAGAAGATAAACAAAATTGATAAACCATTAGCCAGACTCATCAAGAAAAAAAGGGAGAAGACTCAAATCAATAGAATTAGAAATGAAAAAGGAGAAGTAACAACAGACACTGCAAAAATACAAAGGATCATGAGAGGTTACTACAAGCAACTATAGGCCAGTAAAATGGACAACCTGAAAGAAATGGACAAATTCTTAGAAAAGCACAACCTTCCGGGACTGAACCTGGAAGAAACAGAAAATATAAACAGACCAATCACAAGCATGAAATTGAAACTGTGATTAAAAATCTTCCAACAAACAAAAGCCCAGGACCAGATGGCTTCACAGGCAAATTCTATCAAACATTTAGAAAGGAGCTAACACCTATCCTTCTCAAACTCTTCCAAAATATAGCAGAGGGAGAAATACTCCCAAACTCATTATACAAGGCCACCATCACCTTGATACCAAAACCAGACAAAGATGTCACCAAGAAAGAAAACTACAGGCTAATATCACTGATGAACACAAATGCAAAAATACTCAACGAGATACTAGCAAACGGAATCCAAGAGCACATTAAAAGGATCATACACCATGATCAAGTGGGGTTTATCCCAGGAGTGCAAGGATTCTTCAACATACACAAATCAATGTGATACACCATATTAAGACACTGAAGGAGAAAAGCCATATGATCAACTCAATAGATTCAGAAAGAGCTCTTGACAAAATTCAACACCCATTTATGATAAAAACCCTGGAGAAAGTACGCATAGAGGGAACTTTCCTCAACATAATAAAGGCCATATATGACAAACCCACAGCCAACATCGTTCTCAAAGGTGAAAAACTGAAACCATCTCCTCTAAGATCAGGAACAAGGCAAACTTGTCCACTCTCACCACTATTATTCAACATAGTTTTCGAAGTTTTAGCCACAGCAATCAGAGATGAAAAAGAAATAAAAGGAATACAAATTGGAAAAGAAAAAGTAAAGCTGTCACTGTTTGCAGATGACATGATACTATACATAGAGAATCCTAAAGATGCTACCAGAAAACTACTAGAACTAATCAATGAATTTGGTAAAGTAGCAGGATACAAAATTAATGCACAGAAATCTCTTGCATTCCTATACAGTAATGATGAAAAATCTGAAAGAGAAATTAAGGAAACACTCCCATTTACCACTGCAACTAAAAGAATAAAAGTACCTAGGACTAAACCTACCTAAAGAGACAACAGACCTGTATGCAGAAAATTCTAAGACACTGATGAAAGAAATTAAAGATGATACAAACAGATGGAGAGATATACCATGCTCTTGGATTGAAAGAATCAACACTGCGAAAATGACTATACTACCCAAAGCAATCTACAGATTCAATGCAATCCCTATCAAACTACCAATGGCATTTTTCACAGAACTAGAACAAGAAATTTCACAATTTGTATGGAAACGTAAAAGACCCCAAACAGCCAAAGCAATCTTGAGAAAGAAAAATGGAGCTGGAGGAATCATGCTCCTGGACATCAGACTATACTACAAAGCTACAGCCATCAAGACAGTATGGTACTGGCACAAAAACAGAAATATAGATCAATGGAACAGGATAGAAAGCTCGGAGATAAACCCACGCACGTATGGTCACCTTACATTTGATAAAGGAGGCAAGAATATACAATGGAGAAGAGACAGCCTCTTCAATAAGTGGTGCTGGGAAAAGTGAACAGCTACATGTAAAAGAATGAAATCGGAACACTGCCTAACACCATACACAAAAATAAACTCAAAATGGATTAAAGACCTAAATGTAAGGCCGGACACTATAAAACTCTCAGAGGAAAACAGGCATAACACTCTATGATATAAATCACAGCAAGATCCATTCTGTCCCACCTCCTAAAGAAATGGAAATGAAAACAAAAATAAACAAATGGGACCTAATGAATCTTAAAAGCTTTTGCACAGCAAAGGAAACCATAAACAAGACGAAAAGACAACCCTCAGAATGGGAGAAAGTATTTGCAAACAAAGCAACTGACAAAGGATTAATCTCCAAAATTTACAAGCAGCTCATGCAGCTCAATATGAAAAAAACAAACAACCCAATCCAAAAATGGGCAGAAGACCTAAACAGACATTTCTCCAAAGAAGATATACAGATGGCCAACAAACACATGAAAGAATGCTCAACATCACTAATCATTAAGAGAAATGCAAATCAAAACTACAAATGAGGTTATCACCTCACACCGGTTAGAACGGCCATCATCAAAAAATCTACAAACAATAAATGTTGGAGAGGGTGTGGAGAAAAGGGAACCCTCTTGCACTGTTGGTGGGAATGAAAACTGATACAGCCAGTATGGAGAACAGTATGGAAGTTCCTTCAAAAACTAAAAATAGAATTACCATACGACCCAGCAATCTCACTACTGGGCATATACCCTGAGAAAACCATAATTGAAAAAGAGTCATGTACCACAATGTTCACTGCAGCTCTATTTACAATAGCTAGGACATGGAAGCAACCTAAGTGTCCATCGACAGACGGATGGATAAAGAAGATGTGGCACATATATACAATGGAATACTACTTAGCCATAAAAAGAAACGAAATTGAGTTACTTGTAGTGAGGTGGATGGACCTAGAGTCTGTCATACACAGTGAAGTAAGTCAGAAAGAGAAAAACAAATACAGTATGCTAACACATATATATGGATTCTAAAAAGAAAAAAAGAAAAAAATTGGTTCTGAAGAACCTAGGGACAGGACAGGAATAAAGATGTAGACGTAGAGAATGGACTTGAGGACACAGGGAGGGGAAAGGGTAAGCTGGGACGAAGTGAGAGAGTGGCATGGGCATATATACACTACCAAATGTAAAAAAGACAGCTAGTGGGAAGCAGCCACAAAGCACAGGGAGATCAGCTCAGTGCTTTGTGACCACCTAGAGGGGTGGGATAGCGAGGGTGGGAGGGAAATGCAAGAGGGAGGAGATATGGGGATATATGTATATGCATAGCTGATTCACTTTGTAATAAAGCAGAAACTAACACACCTTTGTAAAGCAATTATAAAGATGTTAAAAAATATTTTTAACATCCAATAAAGACGTTAAAAAATATTTTTTTATTAAAAAAATGAAAAAAAAAAAGACATAGGGTGGCTAATTGAATTAAAAAACAAGATCCATATATACGCTGCCTACAAGAGACCCAGTTCCGAGCTAAAGACGTTCACAGTCTTAAATTGAGGAGATGAACAAAGATATTTCATGTAAACAGAAACGATAAGAAAGCGGGAGTAGAAATACTCACATTAGACAAAATAGACTGTAAAACAAAGGCTATATAACCAAAGACAAAGAAGGGCACTAGAGAATAATGAAGAGATCCATACAAAAAGAGGATATTATACTCATTAACACATATTCACCCCATACAGAAACATCTAAATTTATAAAGCAAATACTAACAAGCAAAAAGGGAGAAATTGGCAACAACACAATAATAGTAGAGGACTTTAACACCTCACTTACATCAATGGACAGGTCATCCAGAAAATCATTAAGGCAACAGTGGTCTTAAATGACACAATAGACCAGCTGGACTTAATAGATATCTACAGAACATTACATCCCAAAATGGCAGAATATACATTATTTTCAAGTGCACATAGAACTACAGGACAGATCACATGCTAGGCCACAAGTCTCAACAAATTTAGGAGGATAAAAATTACATCAAGCATTTTTTCCTATCACAAAGGCATGAAACTAAAAATCAATTACAGAAGGAAAAATGGGAAAAGAAGAAACACGTGGACACTAAACAATATGCTACTAAAAAACCAATGCGTGAATGAAGAAATCAAAGAGGAAACAAGAAAATAGCTCAAGACAAATGAAAACTGAAACACAACACAGCAAAATCTATGGGATGCAGCAAGAGCAGCTTTAAGAGGGATGTTTATAGAGATACAAGCCTCCCTCAAGAAACAAGAAACATCACAAACAACCTAACCTACCACCTAAAGGAATGAGAAAAAGAAGAACAAACAAAGCCCTAGGTCAGCAGAAGAAAGGAAATAATAAAAGTCACGGAAGAAATACAGACAATAAACAATAGAAAACATCAATGAAACTAAGAGCTGGTTTTTTTGAAAAAATAAACAAAATTGATAAACCTTTAGCCAGGATCACCAGAAGAAAAGAGAAAGGACCAAATAAACAAACAAAAAATAATAATAATAAATGAAAGAGGAGAAATAACAACCAATACCGGAGAGATACAAAAAATCATAAGAGAATACTATGAACAGTTATGTGCCAATAAACTGGACAATCTAGAAGAAATGGACAAATTTCTAGAAACATACAATCTTGTCAAGACTGAATCAAGAAGAAACAATCTGAACAGACTGATCACTAACAGTAAAACTGAATTTGTAATTTAAAAAAATTCACAGAAGTCCAGGACCTGATAGTCTCACTGGGAAATTCTATCAAACATGTAAAGAACTTACACTTATCCTTCTCAAACTATTCCAAAAAAATTAAAGAGGAAGGAACACTCCCAAAATCATTTTATGAGGCCCCCATTACCCTGATATCAAAAAGAGACAAAGACACTATGAAAACAAAATTATAGGCCAATATCTTTGATGAATATAGATGCAAAAACCCTCAAAACAATATTAGCAAACCTAATCCAACAAACAGGATGATATACCATGATCAAGTGGGATTTATTCCAGGGACACAAGGATGGTTCAATATTCATAAAGCAATCCATGTGATACACCACATTAACAAAAGAAAGGGTAAAAATCACATGATCATCTCAATAGATGCAGAGAAAGCATTTGACAATATGCAACATCCATTTATGATTAAAATCTCTCAAAGCTGGTATAAAGGGAACATATCTCAACATAATAAAGACCACTTATGACAAACCCATAGCTCACATCATACTCAATAGTGAAAAACTGAAAGCTTTTCCTGTAAATTCAGGAATAAGACAAGGATGCCCACGCTCACCACTTCTATTTAACATAGTATTAAGAGTCCTATACTATACATAGAGAATCCTAAAGATGCTACCAGGAAACTACTAGAGCTAATCAATGAATTTGGTAAAGTCACAGGCTACAAATTCATATACAGAAATCTTTTGCATTTCTATACACTGACACTGAACTATCAGAAAGAGAAATTAAGGAAACAATCCCATTTACCAAAAGAAAAAAATACAACAAAAAGAATAAAATACCTAGGAATAAACCTACTTAAGGAGGCAAAAGACCTGAACTCCGAAAACTATAAGACACTGATGAAAGAAACTGAAGACACAAACAGATGTAAAGATATACTGTGTCCTTGGATTGGAAGACTCAGTATTGTTAAAATGACCATACTACCCACGGCAATCTACAGATTCAGTACATCCTTATCAAAATACCAATGGCATTTTTTACAGAACTAGAACAAAGAGTTTTAAAATTTATATGGAAACACAAAAGACCCCCCAATTGCCAAAACAATCCTGAGAAAGAGCTAGAAAGGTCACATCCACTGACTTCAGACTATACTATAAAGCTACAGTAATCAAAACAGTATGGTACTGGCACAAAAACAGACACAGATCAATGGAACAGGATAGAAAGCCCAGAAATAAACCCATGTGCCTACGGTCAATCAATGACAAAGGAGGCAAGAATATACAATGGAGAAAAGACAGCCTCTTCAATAAGTGGTGCTGGGAAAACTGGACAGCTACATGTAAAAGAATGAAATTAGAACATTCTCTAATACCATATACAAAAATAAACTCAAAATGGAATAAAGACCTAAATGTAAGATCTGAAGCCATGAAACTCCTAGAAGGGAACATAGGCAGAACACTAACATAAATCACAGCAATGTTTTTTTTGATCCATCTCCTGAAGTAAAGTAAATAAAAGCAAAAATAAACAAATGGGACCTAATCAAACTTAAAAGCTTTTGCACAGCAGAAGAAATCACCAACAAAATGAAAAGACAACCAACTGAACAGGAAAAAATATTTGCAAATGATATGACCAACAAAGGGTGAATACCCAAAATATACAAACAGTCCATACAACTCAAATCAAAAAACAACCCAATCAAAAAATGGGCAGAAGACCTGAACTGGGCTTTTTTCATAAAAAGACATACAGATGGCTAACAATCACATGTAAAGATGTTCAACATGGCTAATAGAGAAATGCAAATCAAAACCGTAATTAGATATCACCTCACACCTGTCAGAATGGCTATCATCAAAAAGTCTACAAATAACAAATGTTGGAGAAAGTGTGGAGAAAAGGAAGTTTTTCCAACCACAGTATAATTTTTCCAATTACACTGTTGGTGGGAATGTATATTGATACAGCCACTATGGAGAACAGTATGGAGGTTCCTTAAAAAACCAAAAACAGGACTACCATATGACCCAGAAATTGCACTCTGGGGTATATATATCCAGAAAAAAATTAAAACACTAACTCAAAAAGATACATGCACCCCAATGTTCACAGCAGCACTACGTATAATAGCTAAGATCTGAAAGAAACCCTAGTGTCCACCAGCAGAGGAATGGATAAAGATGTGATACATGTATACACAATGGAATATTACTCAGCCATAGAAGAGAATGAAATTCTGCCATTTGCAGCAATGTGAATGGACCTAGAGAATATCATGCTTAGTGAAATACGTCAGAGAAAGCCAAATGTCTGATATCACTGATATGTGGAATCTAAAAAATAAAACAGACGAATGTATATAACAAAACAGAGACAGACTCACAGATACAGGAAACAAACTAGCTGTTACCAGTGGGGAGAGGGATGGAGTGAGGGGCAAAATAGGGGTATGGGACGAAGAGATAAAGACTACTATGTATAAAATAGATGATCAACAGTAATATATTGTACACTGAATTATAGCTGTTATTCTGTAATAACTTAATGGAGTATAATATATGAAATACTAAATTACTATGCTATACAACAGAAATTATTATGTTGTGAATCAACTATACTTCAATAAAAATTTTTTAAATAAAATACCTATAAAATACTAGCTGTTTTCTTTGTGTAATAGAGCCATGAGTAATTTTTGTAATTTTCTGTAAATTCCAAATTTTTATATCGGGTATACAACGCCTGTATAGCAAAGAAAATGCAAAACCTTTCTAACAGCATTAACAACAAATATGTTCATTTAATTTTAGAAATGCTACAAAGTAACAATCACAATTAACTACAGAACATTATAAGTAGTAATACAATGTTGCAATGAAAATATTTATCTTACCTTTATTATTTCAAATGCTGAAGCAGTATAAAACAAAGTTCCATTAAATATAATGCTGGGGCTTCCCTGGTGGCTCAGTGCTTAAGAATCCGCCTGCCAATGCAGGGGACATGGGTTCGAGCCCTGGTCTGGGAAGATCCTACGTGTCGCGGAGCAGCTGGGCCCATGCGCCACAACTACTGAGCCCATGCGCCACAACTACTGAGCCCGTGCGCCTAAAGCCCGTGGTCCACAGCAAGAGAAGCCACCGCAGTGAGAAGCCTGCACACCACAATGAGGAGTGGCCCCCGCTCGCCGCAACTAGAGAAAGCGGTGCACAGCAACGAAGACCCAATGCAACCAAAAAAATATAATGCTGGATCCATACTGAATTTACTTCCTATTCTCCACAGATTACAAAACATCATGTTATTCTCTCTAGTCACAATATCCCAGGTATGGCTGACACGTTCATGGGATTTGCTGTTACCAGATCTCACCCTCTGATGTTAAATTAAATCATTCTTAATTACCTAAGTGTGATTCACTTCCTAAGTTAATTGATTTACAACCAAAAGTACATTCACAATCTCTCTCTACTAGATTCTCACCTCCCTCCCTCCCCTCCCCCTCCCCCTCTCTGGTGGCTTACAAAATAAAACACAGGCAATTATAATAAAAAATCATACCAAAATTTTTATATCAAGTCTGGTTCTTTGAATATATATGACTTTCATTATAATATATAATATTGTAATACACAAATAACTAGCATCTAGTATTTACTATTCCTTATGACTTATTTAATAATGTCTTTAATAAGGAAAATCAATCGCTAATAATGTAAAATTCCGCATGTAGTAATAAAGTTGCCAGATTTAGCCAGTAAAAATACAAGATACTCAGTTAAATTAGAATTTCAGGTAAACATGACTAATTTAGTATAAGTATGTCCCATGCAATATTTGAGACAAAGTCATAGTAAAAATTTATTCGTTGTTGATCTGAGATTCAAGTTTAACTAGGTATCCTGCATTTTACCTGGCAGCCCTAGAAGTAATGAAGAGATTATTAAAGCTTTGGAAGCAAAATTAAGTCAGTTATTTACATTTTGACCTGCAATACAGTAAAAGAATATAAAGGAGGGAAATGTGTAGAAGGAATTACCAGTTACTGGTGCAGTAACCTCCACATGAACTGTACTGGGCAGTTCACATGTCAAATGATCCATTTCATTCTCACCCAAACTCTGTAAGATAGGTATTACCCTTATTGTACAATTGAGGAAACAGAGTCTCTGTGAGCTTAAGTAACTAGTTTAAAGTCCAGCAGCTAATAGTCTACTACAAACAATGGGGTATACAGTCAAAGTGAATCACTGAGCCAACTAATGAATTCTGTTCCAACTCCCAGCTATGATGCAAAAGAACGTTAACTCTAGACCTGACATATAGAAACTGACATATAGAAACTCACTATCAACACCGACTGAATTCACTGAATATTGTTAAAAGTGCCTTGACTCAGCCTGAATTTAAGTTGTATTACACGTACACTCCCTTGAGATCAACTTGACACAGTAAAGAGACTATCCCATTTAGATAATAAGAGGTTGGTTTTCTCAAATAAAGCTAAAGTGGCCTTAGAAGTCACCGCAGAAAATGTACTGCTTGGAAAATATTTGTTGACTTGCACTGGATTCTAATACGTATAGTTATTGCTATATCCAGGCAGTGAAAGTATCAGATGAATGTGTTGTAAAAGAATTGAGAGTGTCTTAATTATATGGAAAATCTTCCTCCCTTATACTATTACTGGCAACAATTCTCCAGATCTATATTTATTCATTCATTTATTTTCTATATAACTTTTCAGCTGCTACTATGTGTTAAGATCTGGAGATTTCAACATAAAGAATAAAAAGTTAAGGACAAAATTTAACAGATGTATTTATTCCCAGGGCATTTTAGGTTAAAAGCCAAGGTTTTGCCACAACCTCCATCTACATCCACATTCCTTTCCCAGTTTCCACACTACTCCCCATAGTAATTTTCCTACCCCCATCAAAGCAATATGATTATTCTGTGACTTTTCTATTTAAAACCCTTTTTAATTTCTGGGAACAATAATGTAAGTATGATTTATAACTGCATTATAAATTCATTCCATTATGGCTCGTGAATACAAATTACTCCAATTAGGGGATAAAAGCCTTCTGCAATAAAGCTGTAGTAAAGTTGTAGCTTTCATTTACCGTCAGTCACAAAATACTCCTATTTTCAAGATAAATTAAAAGTTGAGGCTGTTCCTCCACATATTTGTAAGTTTTGTAAATATACTTCCTTTCAGTGAATAAAATATATACAGACAATGGGGAATTTAACATCCACAATGTGCATCTGGTTTAAGATCTTAAAAGGAGTCAGATTCCTTGAGTTACAGTGTAATGTTTCAAACAAAAACAAAGTTACCTAAAATGTTAAATTATCATTCAGCTTACCAAAAGTAAAATTATATTTTACTGCTCACTACAGAATCTTAAAATTGTTATTTAACTTCTCTGAGCCTCATTTCTCTGGTTTGATATATGGTATATAGAGGTACTGGCTTAGTCTCTTCCAGCTCCAAAATTCTTTGTGTCTTTAATTCTGTAAGTCTTAATCTATCTTTTTATCAGGCACAGCATGTTTTTTCTTCATTTTGTAGATCACAGAAGAATTCTAAAATAAGCATATTAGTTCGTATATTACTTCAGACAAATGTATATCCTGGCTATTTGTGTCTATAATGAATTCTAGAATTATGTAAACATAAATATTATTAATATTATACTCCTCATCTACAGAAAGCTGATGCAGAAGTGGTCCCAAATGAATTTGTTTGCCTGTAGCCAAATGAAACAAAATTTCAGAGTTTCACAATTAATTGGAAGAGAAAACTAACTGGCTCTAACAAAAGGCTCACTGCTTAGGCATACGTATTATAAAGCAGTTTCCACATCACGTAAACTACTTTACAAAACGAATACTTCACAAAAAAATACTTCCCAAAGAAAATGATTTCTACCTGGAGTTCAGTTCAAAGCAAATATTAGGTGAACAGGTTTAAAATACAAATTTACTTCGAAAAATACCTTCATTAGAGGTTCAGTAATGGTCCTTGGCAAAAAAGCATTACAAAGCAAGTTGTCTGAACAGCCGTTCAAATCTCTGGTTTCTCTTTGGTTTTAGGCTCTAACTGGCATGGCCATGACCATGCCCTGAATTTAGGTCAACCATGGCTAAAAGCTGTTTTCCACTAAGAATCAGTAGGTATTTAACGATTTTTTTAAGCTTCATGGTTAAAACTTAACAGATCCTTTTATATGCAGGACTTTTCAGAACCTTTAATAAGCTAATATTTGTTGTGACTCTCTTAAGAAGCAGATATCCTCTTTGGCCATACATTCCTTTTGGAAGGAATCATTTTACACATGTTATTAACTAATCGTACAGGACAGAGCTTGGAAAATCTGGTTCAAAGAATCTGGGTCAGTTTTCTGAGTCACTTTTTTACCACTTGTAACAAACACTCTGAAATGTTAATGTGCTTTTTTACCTTTGGACGTTTTGAGCACATGACCTTTTCCCAAATCTGCCCCATGCTTACAGCTTGGGGTGATTAAGATTTACCATAGAATAACTGCAAATGCAAAGACCAAGACAGAAGAAATTTTCAACTTCTAACATTCAGAAAATAAGATTTTGCAGTAAAACAAGAGCCTTGTAAATCAAGTTGTTATCTTGACGGAAGATTATCCTTCCTTTGCCATCTTTGCTCAGCTGAACTACAGACTCCTACCTAAGGAAGACCTGAGAGGAAAAGGAAGAATCCTGCCTGTTTTTGACACTGAAAGAATTGTAGGAAAAGAAGGGGAGAGAGGCACTGAGATGAGTAGACATGTCAATTCCTTTTTACTTCTCGTGGTCCCACTCTGCTCACAAGCTCCTTTCTCCATAGGACCTGGGTGGAGCCGTATCAAAGTAAACCACAGTTTACTGGCAGGCAAGGGATCACTGAGGTTTAGCTTTCCTGAACTGTGCGGGGTAGACCAGATGCAGATGTAGTTATGAATCTGACCAAGAAGCTTCTCAGAGGGAGATCACTGCCATAAATTGAGGTAGCTCTGGAACAAGGTCTGCAGGGTGGACTTCTCAGGACATGACCAAGTAGGTATCACAGCCTGGGTTCCATGGTCCAGCAAAAGCCAAGGAGAAGACTGGAGTCATCCAGTGCGTGCCCCCTGAGAGAAACTTTTTTAAATGGACCATGAGTTCATCAGTCACCAGCATGAGCACTGTAGGTCAATGAGGCATTCAGCAACCAGGGAATCAAGAGACGCTGCCCCACAGATAAGGGCAATGGTCAATGGGCACGAGGCAAGTAACTCTGCCCCACCCACTATCCTGTACACCTCGCCATCTTGGAGAAGTGCTAGGAAGAAGGGTGACATACCTGAGAGATGAGCGATGTTTCCTAGAGAGAAGTATTATTACCCAAGGATATTGTTTATATTATAAACTCAAACTACTTTTAATCTCGACTGGCTTTAATGGCTGTTTTGCCTTCTAAGCAACGAGTAAATAAGCCTTACTAGAAAGACCATATCAATTACATATAAAATAAAGTACACATTTCTCTGCATATCTGAGTTATAAGGGGTGGATTTTATTCCCCCAGGAAAAATTTTCCTCTAATCCTATCAGAACTTCCACTACAACCCTCAATATGGCATCAGTTCTAGATCTAAGTTACTGTCTTCTGTATAACTCATCTAAGTAAATCCTACCATCCCTCAAAGTTCAGCCCAAATCCCACATTTATCACAAAGTCTTCTACTTTTACCTCACTCATCTCTCTTCTCACTGACCTCCTTGGACAAAGATAATTTTAGGCAAGACGGTTGAACTCCTGAGATGACAATGATCCCTTTAAAAAAACACTGAGGAGTTTCCCCAGGAGTTTCCCCAAGAGTCTACCTAGCTCCTGACCCTCCCAGGCCTCTCACCAGCCCTGCTGCCAAGGGGAACAGTTCTGTCATAATCATAGGCCAGACCAATGTCGACACAAATGCTTGGGATTCAGCCAGAACCAATGACCTGGAAAAAGCAGGAAGTCAAACATCCAATAAACGGGATGTCTACAGCACCTGTCTCTCATCACAATTAGAGGAGGCAACCATGACATCTATAACCTAATACAAAACATTTCTTGCCTCCAGGGAAAGTGTTCCTCCCAGCTAAAAACAAACAAAATCACTTTTGAAAGATTAATCAATTTGCCTTGGTGTATATTCAATTCATTTGTAAAATATGAAATAATAGAATCCTATAACCAAAATAAAGAATTTTTTGCACTTACATAAAGTATCTCACACAGTGAAAAGAAAAAACACATTCTTAAAAACCTGAGTCAGTTGTAATTAACTCTTAATTATCTCAACATATTATTGATCCTTTATTGATTTAATCCTAAGGTTCATTTTATCTATTGCTCTGCAAAATTCAGGAAGGAAAAAAAATGGAGAAAGTTTCCAAAGTCTATTTTTGTTTTATTTTTTTCTCTCATATATTTACATGCAAAAACTTCTTAAAATCAAATAGTTAAAATTATCTTTCAGTTGTCCATCACTGAGAAAAACAGATACACAGGCTTAGTTCAAGTCCCAGTATGTATTATTAGCTAAAAGACCTTGGACAAATTACTTAAACTTTCAGTCTCAGGGATTTTCATTACTATGTATAAAATAAGGACAATAATAGCACTACCTAACTCAGGAAGCTATTATAATGGCAAAATGAAATGATACATTTAAACTACATACCTACTGCTAAGTCATAAGTAATGGGAGTCCTCCAGTAGGTGCTGTAGGAAGGCAGAGGAGGGCAGGCTTAATTGAGCAGCAAAGGCTTAACTGAGCAGCAAAGCAGGGAGATGATACTTGATCGCCGTTAAGATATACGACACTGGATTGGAAGAAGGAAAGGAGGAAAATCATTCCATGAAGAACTATGATATACAAAGGAATAAGCTGAGACCCAAATACTACAGGAATACACTATGGAGGGCTTTGGAAGGCATATGAAGGCAGACAATTTTCAGTTCCATGGCACCTGGGTGATATCAGGTTGATCATCTTACCTTCCTTCCTTCCTACCACCATGATCACTCTGTGTTCCAGGTCTGGGTATCTGCTAACTCTCTGCCCTATCCACACTTAAACAAGCTCAAAACCCTCCTTCTCCTGCAAGCCTCCTCTCACTAACCTGCCTACCATCTCTCCTTTTCCTGATCTCCTATAAAACATAGAAACTGCTAAAAAAAAAAAAAAAAAAGAGAGAGAGAGAGAATTGCATTTAGTTATATATCCTATTTTAGGCTGCTCTCTAAATATTTCTTTTAGATAAACCTTGTTCAAACAATTATAAGTTCCTGAAGGACAGTGATGATATCCAAAAACTAGAGTAAAAATACCACCAAGTAATTTTTAGATAATTGTATTATAGTTTAAAAAGAAGACATAGCTTTTCTTGATCCTCAGAAAACAACCAACCAACCCAACTGGAAGGCAAATAGTGTCCATGATATGAGAGTTTCCATGTCACAGCTGAGGACACTGAAGTCTAAAGATGGGACAGAACTGGCTTGAGGTCACACGGATAACGAACGGGCAAGCTGACGTCACTCCTTCACGGTTGCCCACGTATATTTCAGAAGAGCGCGAGACTCATATTAAAGTACTTAATAGTCCTTGTCTTACTAAAAGGCCATTTGCTGGACAAAAAAAAAATGGTAAAACAACTAAAAGACCTTAAAATAGTTTTGCTTCCCACCACAGGGGAACATCTAAATAATCCTTACCGTTAACTTCTATACTCAGGCTCTTTCCTAATCCCTGAAACGGCATAAAAGAAATCATCTCCTATACACTCTTAAAATATAAACTCTAAAATAAAATCTCACACCTAGATTCAAAAGCTGGTCCTGTACAAATGATATCTCTGATTAGAAGTGTGTAAACCTTGCAAAGAGATTCCTAACTTAATATAGCCAATGAGGCAGTGAACACAGTCTGGAACTTCTTTCTGTAGACACAGCAGTGAAAGAACACCTTTTGCTAAAGAGGGTACGAAGGCAAAGGATGAAGGCAAGAGAAACTGGAGTCACCCTCCAGTTCCACCTAAACAAGAGAACACTTATTCCAATCACAAATACTACACTATTCTGACTGAATTCCACTTAAAAAGGTGACACCCATTGAATCAAGTGCACTCAAAACAAGAGAAAAAAAATCACAAATTAGAAAAGTCATCTTAAATCGCACAAAAGTGAAATTTTTCTCTTCTTTAAAATTTGGCTTTCATTTCTCTTTTGTCTAAAAGTCTGAAGTATCAATAATTTCCCAATGTCTTCTCTTCCTGGAGATGGAAGGTTGGGTCAGTGTTACTCTCCAACCTAATCACTGTGAATTCTATTCATCACGGCATCACAAAGATACGATCTTTTCCGCTATCAAGGGAACAGCAGAAAGAACAAGTTCTCATCCTGTACGAATGAGGGGTAGGCTGAATTGAAAAATTACATTCTAGAAGCACAAGTGCTAGCCATTGTTTGTTTTTTTGTTTGCTTGCTTGCTTCAAACTGGATTGGAGAGAAAAGCTTTATAGGGGTGGTCTGAGAAACATACACTAACATATGCCTGGGATGCTCAATGGGAAGGTTTAGATGAAAACCACAGTGACCCACTGAAGCCAAATATCTTGCTGAGGATACTTCTCGTCTTCGGTCTTCCTCTCTGGACACTGCTTTCTAGAAGAGCAACACAAGTGAAGAGATTCTCAACACTAAGGTTAATTAATGCTTTAAAAATGGAGGGTAGGAGGGGGAGGAGAGAAACCTTCAGTACTTATAATCCTGAGGACTGAGAGGGTAAATCACACTCCGCAGCTCTTGACCTTCCCCGCACTCAACTCCTTAGGTTACCAGCACCCTGATTAAACTCTCCGGTCTGCGGCGCTAACAGGCAGATGTCAACGTGAAGTTATCACTTAGGACTGAGGTAGCTAAACCTGCCAAAGGTCTGTCAGTAAGTGAAAACACATGTGAAGGATGGACACTGCTGCCTGGCTTCAAGGATACGTGTGTGTGGAAGGATTCATATGATGGGATTTGGCGGGGGGGGGAGGGGTAATGATGTGGTGGTTTTATGTGCAACTCTCAGCTGATAGTTGGAGACTCATAACTAATGAGGGATTTTCTAGGACCATGTCAGGTCACTTGTGTCTCTCCTTATTCTAAAGCATTCTTTGAGAGCTGTGGGACACAGTTCATTGAGAATGGCAACAGTCCCTTCCCATAACTCCCAACAGCCAACACTGAGTCTCGCCACAATTGCTTCTTATTACAGGGATGCTGGGGTTAAGAACCTTGGAATTATAAACTCTCAACAAAGGAAGAGGGAATGGAAGCATACAATATACTTTCGTTAAGAATACTAACTCTGGGGACTTCCCTGGTGGCACAGTGGTTAAGAGTCTGCCTGCCAATGCAGGGGACACGGGTTCAAGCCCTGGTCCGGCAAGATCCCACATGCCGCAGAGCAACTAAGCCCGTGCGCCACAACTACTGAGCCTGTGAGCCACAACTACTGAGCCTGCGCTCTAGAGTCTGCGAGCCACAACTATTGAGCCCACGTGCCACAACTGCTGAGCCCGTGCACCTAGAGCCCGTGCTCCGCAACAAAAGAAGCCACCGCAATGAGAAGCCCATGCACTGCAATGAAGAACAGCCCCCACTCGCTGCAATGAGAGAAAGCCTGCGTGCAGCAATGAAGACCAAACACAGCCAAAAAATAAATTAAGAAAAAAAAAAAAAAAAAGAATACTAACTCTGGCAACATACTGCCTGGGGTTAAATCTTAACCTTCCCCACTCATTAAATTTGACCCTAGGTAAGTCACAACTCTCAATCTTGGTTCCCTAAACTCTGAAATGAGATTAAAACTAGATGAGATATATAAAAATAATCACAAATGCTACATGTGATCAATAAACACAATGTCTGGCACATCTTAAACACTAAATAAATACTAGGTATTATGATAAAGAAATAACGCAGTTATATGACTAGAGCTCTTTCCCATTATCAGTATTATAAATTCATCCACTAACATGGCAAACAGTCCTCTAACAGCATAAATACTGTTCTTTGTTTGGTAGCTGCAGTCAACAGACATGATTTGCCAGTCTAACTCTTTAACACATGCGAGTTTTTGCCAAACATACCTAATAATAAGAATCATCTAGGGCACCTGTGAAAAATACAAACTTGTGGGCCCCATTCCAACCTTATTCAATCAGAATCTCTTCAGAGAGAACCCAGAAATGTGTTTTAAAACACACCAACACACATACACACACACACACACACACACACACACACACACACACACACACACACACACACACACACACCCTCTACCACCCAGGAAAGCCTTATTATCAGTCAAATTGAGAAATACTACATGGTCCAGCTCCAGACAATATGAATTCACTTCACTATCAATCATCACATCCAAAGTTGGTCACAATTTTGCCTCAATAATCCCCTACACCTTTTGAATTCATATTTAATATTTAGTTGTATCATTTCTTCTGTACAACACATGCAAACACTTCAGCTGACAGGATACTTCAGCAATATATACATATATTTCTGAAAATTTTCCCTTAGCACTTTTAAAACAATTTTTTTTGAAATAGCGAAATAATGGTTCTAACTAAATTGTATTTAATTCTTACACATGTATCTCTTGAAGTCTGAGTACTCCAGAGGCCAAATTATTATACACTTCCATGTTACACTCAATATTTAAATAAAAAACTAAACCTTATTAAACCTGACCACAATTACAGATTAAAGATAAATGAGAAATCAGCAAAAATTACTTTGCAGATTATTTCGTTTTTGTTGCCTTCTTATAGCACACACAACAATTTCAAAAAGCATTGGAAAATAATTATTAGAACTAGGTAATCAATAGAAACGTGAAGAAACCCAATAAAGACAAAGGGGAAGGGGCTTCCCTAGTGGGGCAGTGGTTAAGAATCCTCCTGCCAATGCAGGGTTCGTGCCCTGGTTTGGGAAGATCCCACATGCCACGGGGCAACTAAGCCCGTGTGCCACAACTACTGAAGCCCGCGTGCCTAGAGCCCGTGCTCCGCAACAAGAGAAGCCACCGCAATGAGAAGCCCGTGCACCGCGACGAAGAGTAGCCCCCTCACCGCAACTAGAGAAAGCCCGCGTGCAGCAATGAAGACCCAACACAGCCAAAAATAAAATAAATAAAATAAATAAATTTATTTTTAAAAAAGACATATGGGCAACATAAGAATTGAAAGCAGAGAAAAAATCTTCTGGGAAGATTTCTGTTACCTTAAAGTCTATCTTTAACGAGATGAAAGAGAAATCAAGAGATGTGCTTAAATAACATCCCTTATTTTCACTTATTCAGTCCTGATCCTTACTCAACCTAAAACTTCAAAAATATTTTTAAAAACCTCTTCTCAAAGTTTCAATTACTTCCTATTTGCATATAATCTGAGAAAGGCTCAGAATATGGTTTTATTCAATATATATTGATACTGTTTATCCAGGCTACTCAGAAAACACAGACATCTGTTTATGCCACAGACATCTGTCACAAGTCTGCAATTTTACCAAACACGACTCCATAGAATAGAGCCAAACCTACTGTTACAACACGACTTCACCTAACTGCTACGAACAACATGGCAGGTCTGCAGAACAGGAGAGCGTTGTTAAAAGCTCATGTAAAACTGGCCGGACAATTTATTGGCCATCTCCAACTACGCAAAGTAACATCATCAGTTTTACAAATGTAATATGAATCTACCGAACAGAAAACCCAAAAAGCAAAATCTGAGGCTAAACATTTTATAGTTCTGCTTGTTGCCATCTAACTCCGCAACTGTTTTAGTGTACGTAGATGTGGTACAATTTTTTACTTTCTTTTAACTGTTAAACCAGACCCAAATTATTTTTTTTAATGTTTCAATAAGAGGTTTTCGATATATCCTTTCATAGGAAATCAGTTACACCATATTTTCCCCTTTTTTGTGACTATTTGAATGCCATTGCTTTGAGACAGTAACTTTCTAAAAGGTAAAAGCAGAACCCATTTAAGTTGATTTGGATATTTTTCAATGAAGTTTTGTGTATATATGGTTGTTTAGTGAACACTATTTTAAAAAGACAGTTTTATTTTCTTGGGTATGCTTCCATAATCAATTCTGCTTCACAATTTATATGTAACTATCTAAAAGTTATATTTCTACAATAGCATCTCAATTAACCTAAAGTCATGTTTAATAAGAAAATTCAACTCTCTGGCTTAGCCAAGACTGAAAAGCAAATTAAACAAGGCCACTGACCAGTTAACAGAAATGCCAGATATTTTACTAATAGTAGAACCTCTTGGCTTAGATATTTTACTAATAATGTGACTTATTTTACTAATAGTAGAACCTCTTGGCTTCAGACTAAAGCCCTTGTTTTGTTGTATATGGGACCTAATTCTCATTTTTCAAGTAACCAAAGCAATACAAACAGCAAAAGGAGTGTGTGCGCGTGTGTGTTATTGTATGTTGTGTTATGGAAAAAGAGAGTGATGAGAAGGGAAAGGAAGGAGCGAGGGGGTACTGGCATGGGCCCACTAGGGGCAAAAACACTGCAGCAAATAAATGACAAAAATCAGAGGCCAAAAGAAACAGAAGAATTCAGTCCGAGAACACAGAGTAAGGACAAAGAGCCTATTTATATCATCAGTATTTATGAAAGCAGAGTTTTTAACAGGATGTCTATAATAATAATTGAGTAATCAAAAGAGATTATGTTCAATATAACCTATTTTATAAGGCAAGAAAGCATATATTTTTAAAGCTGCCTATCAATGATAATTAAATATTTTAATGATCAAAGATGTAAAACTTAATTATGTGAAAATTTCTCTTAATTTGAATAATCCATTATTTAAATATGCCAGATACATAAGGAATTGCTCAATTTAGTAATTTTAAACATTTATACCTCTTTTCAAAACATACTATAAATCAAACAGTGCCAAGTAATGAAAAACTTAGGCCACTGATCAAAGGAAAAAAGAATACTTTTAAAACAACCAGTAAAGATGCGATTAGGAAATAAAGAACTATTCATTTCAGAAAATAGCCTGGGGTTGGGGAAGCCACTTCTGGCTGGTTTTGGTTAGCTTTTCTGAAAGCATTTACATACTTTGGAATAAACTGCATTTAGGATATAAAACTGGTGGCCAATAGGAAAAGAAGGTGTAGAACTAAGTTCATTCTCTTTCCATTTATTTGACTGTATATCATGTTATATTTTATGTCAAGTAAATAAAAAAAATTTTAGAAAACTTAAGTACTTTTGCAACTGATTAGAAGACTCAATTTCATGAAATTATTTTAAAATTTAACAAGCGCATAATTTGAGGCAAAACTCTTCCTTAAGCATTTAACTAGTTTATAAACATTTTTCAGCTCTCTCCAAAAAATTAAAACACTAGTGAAAGAACATGAAGCAGTGACCATTCCTAAACTTCTTGGAGATAAAAATCTTAACTCTACCCTAAATAAAATCGCCATAGGAATACTGAATAATAAAAAGATACACTTGGAAAAGTAGATAACTTCACAATAAAACTATCAAAATGTTATTAAAGGCAATGAAAGAATGTAAATCAAGGAAGATTACACAGAATTTCTACAGAACAGATGCCACAACCTACCAAGGAACCATTCATCGGGATGAAGCATGAAGATACTTAAGATAACAAAAGGTAAAAAACTAAACGGTATCCTTTTCTTATTGTTCAAAAATTACCTTGATTAAACCTAAAACTGCTCTAAAAAACAGAGTCTATTATCTTAAGTTAAGATAAAGGAGAAATTTCTTCTACCTCAACAAAGTGTAAGAAGATACAGTGAGAATTTGTTCAGTGTGGACAGTGGGAAAGCATAGGATGAAACCTAGAGTGCCAGGCTCCTACTTGATGGACAGCGCCACACAAAGTTAGATCCCGGCCAGGGCTGAGAGCACACAGGAAGAGGCATACGGTAGTGAGACTGAGACCTCAGCATATGGAAGTCTTAACCTCTTAGCTGGTCTTCCTGCCTCCCAAAATCCCGATACCCCACCCGGCAACCTATCCCAGACAAAGTTATCTTTCTAAAACCAATATCTGATGTTAGTCCACTATGTTCTTTTTTTTTTTTTAAATATTAATTTATTTATTTATGGCTGTGTTGGGTCTTTGTTTCTGTGCGAGGGCTTTCTCTAGTTGTGGCAAGTGGGGGCCACTCTTCATCGCGGCGCGCGGGCCTCTCACTATCGCAGCCTCTCTTGTTGCGGAGCACGGGCTCCAGACGCGCAGGCTCAGTAGTTGTGGCTCACGGGCCTAGTTGCTCCGCGGCATGTGGGATCTTCCCAGACCAGGGCTCGAACCCGTGTCCCCTGCATTGGCAGGCAGATTCTCAACCACTGCGCCACCAGGGAAGCCCCAGTCCACTATGTTCTAACAGGAACAACTCACACTGGTTCTCCTTAGCATCTATCAATTATTTTCTGTTACATATATGATCTACTGCCCTAAGGTATTTATATACATAAAATAGAAACGTATAAAGGATGACACTAAAAATATGTATTAATATAAGTTTTAGTATGTTCTTCCTACACTCCCATGAACAAGCACAAAATTTTGGAGATCACTAGTAAACTTTAGGATAGAGTTTAAACTGCTAAGATCAGGCCTTTGTCTGCCACTCAGATCTCATCTTTTCCAATTATCCTACGATCTCGACTTACCAAAATATTTCAGTTCCTCACCGGCTACCTTTTCCTATCTTAACAATACCACAGAGGCTGCGGTCCTTATTGGGATCCACAAGTATTTCTCCTTCTGCCTCAGGTTACCTGTTAGATTTATATTCTTCATCTAGAACACAGAAAGGCTGACAGGATCACTGCATCTTAGAAGGATCTGTTGAAGGCAAGAAAGACGAGCAACTGACTCCTTCCCGTCTCCCATCTCTCATTAGACAAAGTCTGCCACCCAGGGTGTTGCCTCCTTTACACTTCAGGCTGTGCTTCCTAGCCCTTCTGCGCAGCTTCCTAGAAAGTCACGGCCTCTCCATTCAGGTGGTACCCGAGCACTGGAGCTACTGACACTTATATCCCAGCGTGAGTGATGGAGGTAGGCAGAAGCCAGGTCCTTGTCTCCTCGGAGGAATGAAGTGATAAAGGCGAAGTGACGATGGCAGAGGCAGAGCCCCACAGCTGAGACCGGAGGGGCCCTGGGGCTGCTCTGAAGCAGCAGCAGAGCTAGCTGCTGAGACATGGGCAGTGGGATCCAGAAGACCTGAAAGGCACATACACTGGTTGGAGGGCAACCCTCCCCTTGTGCCGCCTGGGTGACCCGCACGCTCTCAAGATACGCAGCCCTCATACGAGAAGAACGCTGCCCGTACGAAGTTCAAGTGCAGTTCTCCACGGCAGGAACTCCCAAGTACCAAAAAGAGGGTTAGTAAACCAAGCTACCGTTTGTGCCATTTGCAGCTGGTTCTGTAAATGTACACTTATCGTCTCCTCTTCCACCTCCCATTTTAGATTCCCTTCACCCTTGACCTCTGGGCAATCTGGGTTTTTGCCTCACGAGGTGACTCAGACATTTATTCTCAAGTGGCTTGGGCCTATAACTGTCTTGACTCTGTCAGGTTATACTTGTTAAACTGCCCAACTACAGTTACCACAAGGCAGGGAAACACCAGAAGACGGCCCAGTGAATCCCCTAAGCTAGAGATAATGCTCCTTGTACCCACCGTGTAGCAGTAACCTTAACTTCTCCTGGTGTTCAAGGCTGACTCGTCTAGCGGATATTCCTTTTACGCCCACTGGTGCACCGTCCTAAGTCCAAAGTGAACAGGTGGTATCATAGCTCCTAGTCAATGGAACTCTTACTGTGTCCTCTGGCTAAAGTGTTCTTCCTCCTGCCCTCCAGGACCTCTAAACCAGCAAACGCTGAAACTGCAGGGAGAGAAAGCAGTCTGCAAGTGGGTCATCACTGAGACTGATGGTAAGAGGCAAGTCCAACTTCCACTCCTATATTTCCAGATTCCTTTAACCTGTAACCAGTTCGGCACTATCTATCAGCTATCGAATCAGCACCCTGTGTAGTGCATCCAACCCCACGGAGTTATCCACAAGCTGCTTCCTTCACTGAACCTTTCCTCCATTCCACAGGCCATTCCACCCTTTTTATCCAGATGCTTCTGGGTGCTGAAGAATACAGTAAGACCCCGAAGGCTGTGATCATGGGCTCAAGTATAAAACAGGCCCCTTAGTCCAAGGAAATCTTATATGGGGTACCATACTGATATATTAGTCATCCAGTCAACGGACCGAACACTCAGCTGGTGATACCCACAGGTTTCTGCAGGAAGGGGAATAAAAAAAACCTCTATACGGTGTACGTATCAATTCTGATAAGGACAATTTGCTACCTCTTCCCAGGTCAAAGGTGTCCAAGATAACCCATCTGCCACCAGCGGACTGGCTAGATTGTGCCACATCAAGGGCTCCGTGTCTATCTCTGCTTATTAGCAGGTCGGACACCCAGCAGAAGGTTGGGCAACGCATTCCCTGTGGCCTTGGTGGAGGGAATGCCCTAAGGAATACAAGAGGTGGGTTCTCAAGTCTTACAAAGCAAATCCTTTCTAACATGCCTGCCCACTAAGACTTTTTGACTCCTTTCTCAACAACATACCAGGGAAATTCCACCATTTCCACATGTCCTAGACAGATCATTTACTCCCAAGTCCCAGTTAAGTACCCACATGATAATTAATTGTCACCCGATAGTACCTTATATTCCATGTCCCACCATCTTTTAACATCCTCAAGATCTACTCCCACAAATATTCACACAATGCCTGAAGGTACATACTATGTTGCAATTATGTGGACATACGGTCCATTTCTTCCTGGAATAGGGACCACAGTCCCCTACTCAGCCTGTACCGAGACCCTACTCAGCCTGTACCGAGACCCGACTCAGGCTGTACCGAGACCCTACTCAGCCTGTACCGAGACCCTACTCAGGCTACTCAACCTGGAAGTAATGAAGGGTAACGCGGACAGTGCTTGCAAAGCACTACCTTCGGGCAAGGTCACTGCATAGACTTCAGAGGAAGGGAGGGCTGTTGTCCCCTAACCAAGAAACAGAGGGCAATTTGAGGGTTTAATCCAGTCAAGCACATCCACCTCAAGGTCTCCACTCCTAGTCTCAGAGCCCTACGGTCTCTAACAAAGTCCTGAATTTGACAGACATAACCTGTCAAAACTGTACATTTAGTCTATTCTGCAGCCCTGCCACCCTTATAATCATAGCCTGGGCCTGCTTTTCAGCACAGTATTTGCTGTGGATGCAGAAATGATTCTCTCTTAAAGCAATTACAGAG
Organism: Balaenoptera borealis; assembly: GCF_965194805.1. Lineage (NCBI taxonomy): Eukaryota > Metazoa > Chordata > Mammalia > Artiodactyla > Balaenopteridae > Balaenoptera > Balaenoptera borealis. The sequence goes on along the minus strand of NC_138861.1, from coordinate 15,575,043 downwards.
GTCCTCTGGCTTTCACACTGTGCCTGAAGTTGACTTTCACCTGCCCCGGGCCGAGCCCTTTTCTTTTTCAAAGGCTCTGATGATGCCAAAACATTAAAATCGTTATACTTATCCTCATCCCTGTATCAGTCAAGCTCAGAAGCCACACGTTTTGCCTCTCACACACACCTCACACCAAATAAACAGAGCTGAAAGCTGTATCACTGTGACACCACTGCATACTGGGGGGTCATTATCAGCTCCCTTACAACCAGCAGTCCTTACGGCTTTCAAAGAGGTAAGCAATCCAACTGTAAAACCCCATCCAAGATTTAGAAGCAAATAACTGCTTCTATTTCTGTTCCCTAGAAATCAGAGTTTGAGACAAAGCTTCCACGCCAGTGGTTTTCCGGTGAGTACAGTAAAGACTGAGAGTAAAGGGGAAATGAGGCAAGACAGGAGGAAAACAAAAATATAAGGTGCTACACGAACAAAATGACAAAAGCTTTCTAAGAAATCACAGCTGGCTGAAAGTCTATTGGAGGCCAAATGGAAGCCTATCTTCTTCCTATCTCCCATCACTCATTGGTCACTGTTTGTTACACAGCATGGTGAGCCCCCTGCATGTCCAGGCTCTGTTATCCAGCCCCTCTAGGTAGCTGCTGGGGATGGCCGAGGCTCTGTGTATCTAGGTGGTTAGACCTTGCTTTGGATTTGCTGTAGCTCCCAACCCAAAGATCGTATGAAGTCTGCACTGAAGCATGGACGAGGTGGCTAAGATAACCTATAGTGTCAAAGATGAGGTTATGATGAAAATGGCCAGGGCTTACGACCATTAGGACGGCATGACCTGCTACTGTGAGTAGTCTGACAAAAAAGTGGGGCGAGCAGCTGAGTTCTGAGGGGTTGGTGGAGCCAAAGGAATCTGAGGAGAGAAAAAAATGGAACCAATACAAACTTCATGCCCATATACTAAAATTCAGACAAAAGAGCAAATTCCAAAAATAAATATATATCTATAACTTTGGGAAAACTGACTCAAGGAGTTAGAGGAGGCCTGAAAACTCCTCCAACAAATACACCTAATCAGCAGTTTAAAACTAATCCTACAGGTTCAGATGATTTTATAAAGTTCTATAAACGTTTCAAGGAACATAAGATTCTAACCTTATACAAGTATCTTAGTTCAGACTAGTAGAACAAAGTACCATAGACTGGGTAGCTGAAAAACAAGAGGAATTTATTTCTCACAGTTCTGGAGGCTAGAAGTCCAACATCAAGGTGCCGGTGTGGTCGAGTTCTGGTAAGAGCCCTGTTTCAGGTTGTAGGCTGTTAACCTCATTATATTCTCACATGGCAAAGAGCAGAGACAGAGGAAGCAAGCTCTTGACTCTTCTAAGGGCACTAATTCCATTCACGAGGGCTTCACCCTCATGACCCCATCTAATCCTATTTACCTCCCAGAAGCCCCACCTCCTAATACCATCACATCAAGGATGTAGGGTTTAAACTTATGAATTTGGTGGGGAGGAACACACTCAGTTCATAACAAGTTTCTCTAAAGAACAGAAAAATAAATTACACTACCAACCTCATCCCATTGGGCTAGTATAACTTTGATACCTAACTCTCTTGTGGAAATAAAAAAGAAAATTAAAAGCTAATCTCACAGTAATCTACTTCCAGAAAAGCAGCAGGAGGAGCTCCACAGACCTACTTCCCTGCCCAAAAAACATCACTGTTGAAAATTATTTTAAAACTTACATTTTTAAACCATTTAAAGTCTCTGGAAACTGTCATAAGGGCATAATGCAAACCAGGAAACATTTATTCAAGAAAATATGTTAAATCTCGGTAAGGACAGAGTCTGCAGCACCTGAGCCACAATCTGCTCCCTTTCCCCACCCCCAGCTCAATTTGAGGAAAGTTCCACTCCCTGTGGATGTGGCCAAGAAAATAGTGATTCCTTTCCCCTCAGCTTTCAGCACGATCTCACCGTGAGGGAGAAACCACCAACATTTATCATCCCGCCCAGCTCCAAGTTGCATGGCTAAATTCCTGGTGAGAATAGCCAAGAGGTTGATGCTTCTTTCCTCCACCAGCCCCCACTCACAGGGTTAAGGCCCTACACCAAGCACTGCAGGCAGAGAATACTAGGGCCCTCACCCCAGCTCCCTCACAGTACAAAGGTTCCACATCAGGAAAGGCAAGATGAGCAGACCAGAGGCTACCACCTCAGTCCAGCACCATGCTTGCAAACAGTGGGGTCACTCCAGGAGAAGAAGGCCATTGTCCCCTCCCACACTCCAGGTCGGTGGCCTAGAGATTTTGCCCAGGGGAGAGGCAATCTGTAAGAACAGAGGGCTTCAAAACTCTTGCCAAAGAGACTAACTTTATTTCCCCCCCAGGGATTTTTTAATTTAAAAAAAGAGAGATGGGTGAGGGCTTCTTTCTACACTACATAGCAGGCATTCTTCTATGCAGTGATAACAATATATCACCCAAAGTCTACATAGAAATCTATTGACAAAGTCTGGGAAAGCTTGGTAAATGAATAAAAAGGTAAGCCAAGTAGGAATAATTTCTTATTTTTTGTAAAGCATTTAGCCCAGTGTTAATACTTCATGTTGTCAAATTTAACCAACATAACAGTTGGGCCATCTACTGTGGCCAAAAAATTAAAATGTCAAATAAGTATGAAATGGATATTCTCGACTGAACGCATTATTTTGCAGAGGCTAACTTTAGCTGGAACAGTAGAGTGTAGCAAAGTTTAAGCTTAAGGACACTCCAGAAAAAAATAAAGATTTTGGTGGTAAGCCATTCTAAAAGGAGGGTGGTAGGTCTATGAGAGATATAAGCCAAACCATAGGCCTCCTAGTTTACCAGAGAGAACTAGGGAAAGAGCTAAGAAGAGCCTTCCTAAGGTCACCACAAACCTCAAATACTAGCCTTAAAAACTACACCTGCAGGGGACTTCCCTGGCAGTCCAGTGGTTAAGACTCCGCGCTTCCACTGCATGGGGTGTGGGTTCAATCCCTGGTGGGAAACTAGGATTCTGCATGCCACACAGTGCAACCAAAAATACAAACATTTTTTTGGAAATTTAAAAAACTACCCCTGCAAAGTAGCCAAAAATGTATTAGACCAGACCAAAGATATTTATACCTCAGAGCATATCCCAAACAATGGAGCTATCAGTCAGCTACTGGAACCTAACAGCTAGGTGCAGCCAGCTTAATCAGGAAAAGAGATAGTCAAAGAGAGTCCTGCTAAAAACACCGTCATCCCAGAGTGACCATGCACATGCTCAAGGCTGCACCCTCTGAGGACTGATATCAGAGGCTTCACATTGCAAGGGGAAAACAGTTTAAAAAGTCTAGCCAAGTCACTAAAGAAATAAGCAAATAACAACAAAAACAAGTGCCAGAGGAAGGTAAGAATCAGATTTGAAAGTTGCTGTATTACCTAAAATATGTACTTATTCACAAAAATTACAAGACATACCAATGAACAGGAAAGTGACCCATACACAAGAAAGTGAACCGTACACAGGAAGAAAAAGCAGGCACCAAACACTACTGGCAAGAGGGTCCAGATGTCAGATATAACAAAGAAAGCTTTCAAAATAACCATTATAAATATACGCAAAGGACTAAAAAAGACCATGCTTTGAAAAGTAAAAGATATCATGATGACAGTGTCTTATCAAACAGGGATGAAAAATTTTATTGATAAAGAGATAGAAATTACTTTTTAATGTAAATTCTGGAGATACAGTAACTGTTATAAAAAAAAAAAGAGCAGAAGGGCTTAACAGTAGATTTCAACCAGCAGAAGAAAGGGTAAGCAAACCAGGGACAAGTCAACAGAGATTATACAAAATAAGCAGAGCCTCAGAGAAACGTGGAACGCTGTTAAGCACATATATGTGTAATGTGATGATCAAAAGGAGGTGCGAGAGAAAGGAGAAAAAAATTGTGAAGAAATGATGACTGGGGGCTTCCCTGGTGGCGCAGTGGTTGAGAGTCTGCCTGCTAATGCAGGGGACACGGGTTCGCGCCCTGGTCTGGGAAGATCCCACATGCCGCGGAGCAATTAGGCCCGTGGGCCACAACTACTGAGCCTGCGCGTCTGGAGCCTGTGCTCCGCAACAAGAGAGGCCATGATAGTGAGAGGCCCGCGCACCGCGATGAAGAGTGGCCCCCGCTCGCCGCAACTAGAGAAAGCCCTCGCACAGAAACGAAGACCCAACATAGCAATCAATCAATCAATAAATCTTTAAAAAAACAAAAAAGACTGAAAATTTTCCAAATTTGATGAAAAACAATCTAATTAAAAGCAATAATCCAAAAAGTTCAGCAATGAAAGACAAAGACAATGGGACTATTTTAATAGCAGATAAACCAGAATGACTTTGCATGTGCAAGGAAACTGCAATGAGATTAATGGTAACTTCTCATAAGAAACAGTGGAAACCAAAAGCACTGGGATGATAATATCCATGTGTTAAAAGAAAAAAACTGTCTACCATGAATCTTGTATCCATCAAAACTATGAAGTATGAGGGTGAAAACTCTTACAAGAAAACACAGGTGTAAATATATATGACCTGGGATTAGGCAATGGTCTCTAAATATGATACCAAAAGTACTAACAAAAAATAGATAAATTGGACATCAGCAAAATTAAAAACACTTTTGCTTCCAAAGACACCATGAAAAAAGTGAAAAAGACAACTCAGGAATTAAGAAAAAAGATCTGCAAATCATGTAACTGATAAGAGACATATTTAGAATATGCAAAGAACACATACTTCCTTAATAAAAAGATAAATAACCCAATTTTAAAATGGGCAAAGGATATGAATAGACATTTCTCCAAATATGATACACAAATGGCCAATAAGCACATGAAAAGATGATTACATCACTAGCTATCAGGAAGCTACACATCAAAACCGTAATGAGATACCACTTCACACCCACTAAGATGGCTAAAACCAAAAAAACAGATAATAATAAATACTGATGAGGATATAAGGAAATTCGAACACTCATATACTGGTGGTGGGAATGTAAAATGCTGCGACCACTTTGAAAAACAATCTGGAAATTCCTCATAATGTTAGATATAGAGTGTACCATATGACCTGGTAACTCTGCCCCTATGTATACACCCAAGAGAATGAAAACTTATGCCCATACAAGACCTTAGACATGCATGTTAGTAGCAGTGTTATTAATATAAGCCTAAAAGTGTAAACAACCCCAATTTCCATCAACTACTAAATGGATAAATATGTGGTATGTCCATACAGTGGAATGCAATCTGGCAATGAAAAGGAACTAAGTACTAATACATGCTAAAATATGGATGAACCTTGAAAATACCATGCTAAGTGAAAAAAGTCAGTCACAAAAGATCACATATTGAATAACTGCAGTTATACTGACCATCTATAAAGGAAAATGTATAGAAACAGAAATTAGATTAATGGCTGCCTAGGGCTGAGAGTGTTACAGGGAACAATAAAACTGATGACGAGAAAAAAGCTAATGTCATTAATGAACACATATGCAAAAATCCTAAATGGGACATTAGCCAACCAAACAGCAGTCTATTAGGAAGGTAATTAAGGAGGTGGCCAAGATGGCAGAGGAGGAAGATTCTGAACTCATCTCCTCCCACAGACACACCAAAATGATGACTATTTACAAAGCAACTATCTATGAGAACACCCTAAAGTCTAGCAGAAAAGCTTTTCCACAATGAAAGGCATAAAGAAGGAACCACAATGAGACAGGTAGGAGGGGCAGAGATGTGGTGAAGTCACGACCCACACCCCTGGGTCAGTGACCCACAAACACAAGAAATATCACAATTATAGAGGTCCTCCCCAAGAAGTGAGGGGTCCAAGACCCACACTGGGCACCCCAGCCCAGGAGTCCTGCACCCAGAATATCGGGCTTTGGAAACTAGCAAGGCTTATGTTCAGGAGAGCCAGAGAGCTAGAAGAAACAGACACTCCACTCTTAAAGGGCATGCACAAAACCTCACATGTTCCAAGTGCCAGTGCAGAAAGGAACCTGGGTCAGACCTACCTGCTGATCTTGGAGAGCCACCCAGAGAGGCAGGTGGCAACTGGGACTCACCCTGGGGATGGAGATGCTGTAGCAGACATTTTTTTTTTTTTTTTTGGCTGTGTTGGGTCTTCGTTTCTGTGCGAGGGCTTTCTCTAGTTGCGGCGAGCGGGGGCCACGGTTCATCGCGGTGCGCGGGCGTCTCACTCTCGCGGCCTCTCTTGTTGCGGAGCACAGGCTCCAGTCGCGCAGGCTCAGTAATTGTGGCTCACGGGCTTAGTTGCTCCGCGGCATGTGGGATCTTCCCAGACCAGGGCTCGAACCCGTGTCTCCTGCATTGGCAGGCGGATTCTCAACCACTGCGCCACCAGGGAAGCCCTAGCAGATATTTTTGAGAGTTCATTCTCCAGCACTGGTAAGCAGCATTTTGAAATCATTCCTCTAGCCTATTAGTGCTGAAGACCCAGCCCCACCCGCCGGCAGGCCAGCACCAGCCCCAAGCTCCACCCCCAGCATGTGTAAACAGCTACATGGGAAGCCTACCTCATCCTCCAGCAGGCCCACAACCACTGCACAAGGCATGACCTCACAGCCAACCAGGCCAGGAGCCAGCCCTGCCTATCAACAAACCCACAGTAGTCATCCCGTCACAAAAGAAAGGCACACACAGCCCACATGAGGGCAGCCCTAGAGCATACAGCTCTACTGGCCACAGGGGAGCATGCTTCTGGGTCCTACAGGGTATCTCCTACATAAGGGCACTTCTCCAAATCAGGAAATGTAACCAACCTACCTAACACATAGAAATATATACAAAAAATTGGGGAAAATGAAAAGACAGGAATATGTTCCAAATGAAAGAACAAGACATAACCTCAAAAAAGAAAAAAATGAAGTGAAGATAAGCAATCAATCCATTAACGAGTTCAAGGTAATGATCGTAAAGATGCTCAATGAACTCAGGAGAAGAACAGATGAACACAGCAAGAATTTCAACAGGGTTAGAACATATAAAGAAGAACCAAACAGAGCTAAATACAATAACAAATAAAAAATACACTAGACGGAACTACCAGCACATTAGATCATACAGAGGAATAGATTAGCAATCTGAAAGACAAACTAGTGGAAATCACCCAAGCTGAACAGAAAAAAAAAAAGGAATTTTTAAAAAACCAGGATAGTTTAAGAGATCCCTGGGACAACACCAAATGTACTAACATTTATACTATACAAGTCCCAGAAGGAGAAAGAGATGGGCGGGGAGGGGGGAGTGAGCTAAGAATCTATTTGAAGAAATAACAGCTGAAAAATCCCCTTACCTGGGGAAGAAAACAGACGTTCAGGTCCAGGAAGTACAGACAGTCTCAAAGAAGATGAACCCAAAGAAGAACACACCAAAACATTACAATTAAAGTAGCAAAAATTGAAGATAAAGAGAGGATCTTAGAAGTAGCAAAAGAAAAGCAACTAGTTACATGCAAGGGAATGAACATAAGACTATCAGCTGACTTTTCAGCAGAAACTTTTCAAGTCAGAAGGGAGTGGCACAATATATTCAAAGTTACGAAAGGAAAAAGCCTACAACCAAGAATACTCTACCTGGCAAGGTTATCATTCAGATTTGAAGGAGAAATCAAGAGTTCCACAGATAAGAAAAAGCTAAGAGTTCAGCACCACTAAACTGGCTTTATAAGAAATGTTAAAGGGACTCCTCTAGGCAAAAAAGAAAAGGCCACACAGAAATATGAAAATTATGAAAGGAAAAATCTCACTGGTAAAGGCAAGTATACAGTAAAGGTAGTAGATTAACCAGTTAGAAAGCTAGCAGAAAGGTTCAAAGACAAAAGTAGTAAAATCATACTATATCCACAGTAAGTAGTTAAGGGATACACACAAAGATGTCAAATATGATGTCAAAAATATTCAATGTGAGGGGGGAATAAAGTAGGGTGATTAAAATGTGGTTGAACTTGAGAGATCATCAACTTGAATAATCATTTAGACCTTTTTCCAGAGAAGACGTACAGATGGCCAAAAGGCACATGAAAAGATGCTCAACATCACTAATCATCAGGGAAATGCAAATCAAAATCACAATGAGATACCACCTCACACCTGTCAGAATGTCTACCATCAAAAAGTCAACGAGGGCTTCCCTGGTGGTGCAGTGGCTGGGAGTCTGCCTGCTGGTGCGGGGGACGCGGGTTCGAGCCCTGGTCTGGGAGGATCCCACATGCCGCGGAGCGACTGGGCCCGTGAGCCACGGCTGCTGAGCCTGCGCGTCTGGAGCCTGTGCTCTGCAGCGGGAGAGGCCGCGGAGGTGGGGGGCCTGCGCACCGCGATGAGGAGTGGCCCCCGCTTGCCGCAGCTGGAGAAAGCCCTCACAGAAACGAAGACACAACACAACCAAAAATAAATAAATAAATAAATAAATTTAAAATATGGAGGAAAAATCATTAAAAAAGAAAAACATGACTTGATGTTTAAAAAAAAAAAAAAAGTCAACGAATTACAAGTGCTGGCAAGGATTTGGAGAAAAGGGAATCCTGGTGAACTGTTGGTGGGAATGTAATTTGGTGTAGCCACTATAGTGAACAGTATGGAGGGTCCTCAAAAAATTAAAAAAACAGAACTGCCATATGACACAGCCATTTCACTTCTGGGTATTTACCCAAAGGAACAAAAAAACCACTAACTCGGGGCTTCCTTGGTGGCGCAGTGGTTGAGAATCTGCCTGCTAATGCAGGGGACACGGGTTCGAGCCCTGGTCTGGGAAGATCCCACACGCCGCGGAGCAACTAGGCCCGTGAGCCACAATTACTGAGCCTGCGCGTCTGGAGCCTGTGCTCCGCAACAAGAGAGGCCGCGATAGTGAGAGGCCCGCGCACCGCGATGAAGAGTGGCCCCCGCTTGCCGCAACTGGAGAAAGCCCTAGCACAGAAACGAAGACCCAACATAGCAATCAATCAGCTAATCAATAAATAAATCTTTAAAAAAAAAAAAAAAAAACACTAACTCAAAAAGATATATGGCACACCAGTGTTTACTGCAGCATGGATATGGAAGCAACCTAAGTGTCCACCAATACATGAATGGATAAAGGTGATACACACACATACACACACACAGAGGAATACTACTCAGCTACAAAAAAAGAATGAAATCTTGCCATTTGTGACAACATGGATGGATCTAGAGAGTATTATGCTAAGTGAGAAAAAGACAAATCGCATATGATCTCACTTATATGTGGAATCTAAAAAACAAAAGGAAAACAGACTCATAGATAACAGAGAACAAATGGGTGGTTGCCAAAAGGGAAGGTGTTGGGAGGCAGGCAATTAAGTAAAGGGAATTAAGAGGTACAAACCCTCAGTAATAAATGAGCCACGGCGATGTAATATAAAGCATAAGGAATATGAGCAATAATATTGTAAAAACTTTGTATGGGGACAGATGGTTACTAGACTTATAAAGTGGTAATCATTTCATAATGTATTCAAATATCAATATTCAAATAATGTATTCAAATAAAAACTTTGTATGGGACAGATGGTTACTAGACTTAAAGCGGTATTCATTTCATAATGTATTCAAATATCAAATATACTATGTAGTATACCTGGAACTAATATTGTACGTCAACTATATTTCAATTAAAAAAAAAAAAAAGACTCACAATAAACTTTCGTAATTAAGACAATGTAGCATTACTACAATAGACAAACAGACCAATGGAACAAAATTTTAAAGCTCAGAAACAGATATACACATATATACATATAGACACATATACAGTATACAGACATGTATAACAGACATATTACACCTATAACACATAGACATTTATAGCATACAAGTAAACATTTATATCATACATATAGACATACACATATATAAAAGAGCTGAAATAAATGGACAGTCACTCTGAAATGAATGGCCAACAAGGTTATACATGTGGAAACAGAATTAAATTGGACCTTAACTCACACCTCACAATATTCAATTGCGGATGGAATAAGGATATAAAAGAATATCATTATGATTTTAGGGTAAGCAACAGTGACTTAAACTAGGGACTGAAAATGTAAGCCATAAGGACTGGAAAATTTGGGTACATTAAAATTGAAAACTTCTGCGGTTAAAAGCTGCCATACAAACATAAAATAGACAAAGCACAAGTCAGAAGATATCTGTGATGCATTTAATTCATTTTTTAAAAATTAGTATTCACAGCTTAAAAATATGATCTTAATAAGATAACATGTTAATCTTGTATATCAGAAAATATTTAAGAAATTTGACAATATGAAGCATAGGTTAGGAGGTGGCACAACAGCAACTATTATATGCTGCTGATAGGAGTTTGAACTACTTTGGAAAACAATAGGGCATGACCTTAAAATTTTTAAATGCACTTTTTCTGTGACCAAGCAATCCCATGTTCCTTGTACCTGTGCACTGAGACAACAGAAGAAGCACATAACATCACTTTTTATAATAGCACAAATCTAAGAAAAAACCATCAACAAGAAAATGGCAAACTAACCTGTGGTCTATTCACCAAAATAATATCACAAAATAATGAAAATAAGTAAAATACAGCTTTGGGCACCATGGATAAATTTTAAACACATAAGTTTGAGAAAGGGAATGTAAAAATATACAACTACTGACAGAGTGATATTTTTATAAAGCTCAAAAATACACAGGGATCCCTGTTTAGGGATACACAGGTATACGGTTAAAAAAAAAAAAAAAAATTAAATAAGTGAATAATGAAGACAAAACTCAGGTTAGTGTCTATTCAGATGGAAAGGACAGAAGCAAAATGTAATTGAGGAGTACACAGGAGGCTTAAAAGGCATTGGTATTGCTTTGTTTCATAAACTAACTAGTAGATGTAAAAACACTCACTCTATCATTCCTTAAAATGTACATGTGTTATGTACCCTTTAATGTGGAAGAAATGTTTCATTTTAAAACTTACTTTTTAAAAAAAGAACAGGAATCAGACAACTTAGTTTCTGCAGCTCTGCTACAATACAAGGGCATTTTCACAAAGCACAAAACCATCTTAAATTTTATTTTACATATCAAATCACTTGAATGAGATCTTTTTCTTAAGGTCATTTCTGCCTTTGACTTCAAGGGTTGTGTAAATTAATTGCTTTTTCCTTAAATCATTCCTGTTGTTACAAAGAACCAAAATAACAAAACAAAAAAAAATGATTGGAGTTAATTTGTATTTATTTTACACATTTTATGAAATCATATATCAAGAGTAATGGTCAGTACTTCTAAGCAGTAAAAACTCCTGTCTTTTTTTTTCTAAACAAAAATAACATGAAGCACGTTCCCGTTTATTCAAAACTACTTTATTGTTTGGGTCTTTCACATTTTGTTTTGTCTTTTTCTGAACCTTATGGAAATTTAATGGATATAACTGAAATAATTACTAACATACCCAAAAATATGAGTAAAATTAAAAAGATATCCTGCTGGTAGGATTATAAATTATAATGACTTCACTGGAAAGCAATTTGGTGTTATATATAAAAGCCTTCATAAAAATATTCAAATATCTATTCATAAAGATGTTCACTGCAGTATTATTTATAATGAATAACAATATAAAATATTAAAAATGAATATTTTCAGTCATTACTTAAAATATTTTGAAGCATATTTAATGATGAGAAAATATTCATAATGTAATTTCAAAGAAAAATAAAATATAAAATTAAGATGACAACTTCACAGTTTTTTAAAAACTAAGAATACATAAGAAAGAGGGAAGGAAATATATCAAAATAACAAATAACAGACTCCAAGTAGTGCAATTTTCCTTTTGACCTCTTCCTATGTTTTAAAAAGTTTCCATCAAAAACATGTTCATTTAATAATTAGTTTGAATTAGAATGAATTCTGAACTTTGGGATATCACAAGCTTTTTTTTCTACCAGTTTAGTGAGCATGGTTTAATAGAAAATTTAAATTCTGATGTTTTCTTCTCTAGAGAGCATTAAATATTCTGAATGCAATACGACAAAGACTCCTTTTCAGAATTAAGAATAAAACATATATACAGCCAACTAAAGAAGTACATTTGCTGAAGAATTTTCTAATGTCATTGAGGCAAAGAAAAAAATTAGGGCACTTTTGCTTATTGCTAAGGGAGTAAAATGACACCAAATTTATCTAGAATTAGCCTTCACTTCAAAAAGAAAAAAGAGAAAGATGGAGGGAGGAGGGCACAAAGGTCCCCAATCAAAAAAGCTGGCTTAAATGCCTCTAATGCATCACTATACAAATTTGCTTTCAACATAAAACAAAGAGGAGTCTTGTTTTTTTGTTCTTCGATAAAGTACTTCCAAACACTTCCTTGCTTTTCTTTTGTACAGGTATTATATAGGTTATGAATGTGATTTTTAAAATAGCCTTAACATCTCAAAAAACTATTTTAATACACAGGAGAATAGGAGACAGAAATAAAAGTTTCAAAAGGGCAACTTTGAGACTTTCAGAAAAAAAAGCTATTAATTTCTAACTGTAGTAATAATATTTGAAACAGATGTCTATCTACTTTCAAATCCAAACTGGATCATGGTTTACACAGTTTAATAAAGCTTTAATTAAGGTTCTGCAATAGTGTAAACTGATCATGTCATGCAACTAAATGCTCGCTTAACACTAACATCTCTTCAAGCTCCACTAATGCTAAACTTAACCAGACTTTTCATAATTCATCAAGCAAAAATGTCAAATTAATAAAAACATTCAATTTATCCTCTGATTTCATTATATGTACCTTTTTTTAGAAGCAAGCATTCGAAATAAAGATGGAAGTATCCCAAAATGAATAAAAAGGGAAAGAAATACTTTGTTTATAAGAGCTTCTTGTTTCTAACGAGGCACTTATATTTTAATACGAATATGTGTGACCTAAAACATTTTGCATTGGAAGCATTTTGTAAGAAAATTATCTCTCATGAAAATTGATCGAACAGCTTTGTAAATTTTCTTCAATCCGTTTTAGTAGAACAATATCATATAGGTACCTCAAAGTAGGCTGAGTGCCAACGCCACTTAAAGACATCTAAAATAAAGGACAAGAGTGAACATTCATTGAACAATGACTGTATGCCAGGCAGAGTTCTAGGTACTTCATTTAACTCCCACAGCATCCTTACCAAATGGTACTCCTCCTCTCTCCATTTCACAGATGAGGGCAACGAATGGAAGAGCCAGTATACAAAAATGCAGGTATCGGACTGCACCGTCCAGTGCAGAACATCTATGTTGGCTTTAGTCAAAATACAGAAGAGAATTTTTTCCCCATTTCATGTCCTAGAATGTATTTATACAGCAAACACAACAACTGGTACATTTTTTAAAAACCCTAAGGCTCCTCACATATTCTCGAAGGGAAAATTTCCATAATTTCAAGGAAATAAAGATTATATCCATACAAAGTAGGGAAGGCAATCAGTTGATCAACACTGACCAAGCATCTTTTATTGGTATATTCCATATTGTGAAATATGAGGAAAACAAAGAAACAGAAGACAGTTTTTGGTGAGGATACTAATTACACTAACAATTCAGGAAACTAGTAATTATAAATGGACACAGTGCAGAGCATTTAGAATGGAAGAAGGTACAAACAGAGTAAAGGAAGAAAATGAATCCAGTAAAATGGGATTAACAGAACCTCTTCTGAAAATGAACCAATTTTCCAAAGAAGGAAAAAGCGCAAGAATAGTATCAGTGTGAGAAATTCATATGTAAAGTGATAAATGTTGGGCATAAAGGTAATCAGATTATTGTTTTCATTTTCCAACTTCCAAGACGACGAGTCCATATGAAGGGGATTTGCCTTACTTGTTTCACACTTTCTCATTTTTGATTCAAGAGTTTTAGTATCATGAACTCTAATCCATTCACTATGGACAAAACATTTTCAGCATTACTTAAGAACGTCAACTTTTTCCTTATCTTGTTTCCCTTATCTCATAAGAGCAAACAATTCATGTAAAACAAACAACTCTATAGTTTTCAGTGGAGGCTTCCTGCTTTATATCAACAGTAAATGCTCTAGGATGAATTTTTAGGGGCTTTGTTTTCTCAATTTTATTTTACTTAGGTTGGTAAGCATAATTTTCCCTTAGTATAGATTCTTGCAACACATACTGACATACTATAGGGAAAGTGGCACAGAAGCACATTAGGATTAAAAATTTGTTACGGATAATCTAAAATTACCACTTAAATCTTCACACATATAAAAATAATGGAGTTGACTGTTGTATGAAAATACAGTTCTTGGGACTTCCCTGGTGGCGCAGTGGTTAAGAATCCGCCTGCCAAGGCAGGTGACACAGGTTCGAGCCCTGGTCCAGGAAGATCCCACATGCCACAGAGCAACTAAGCCCGCGCACCACAACTACTGAGCCTGCGCTCTAGAGCCCACGAGCCACAACTACTGAGCCCGCGTACCTAGAACCCGTGCTCCGCAACAAGAGAAGCCACCACAATGAGAAGCCCGTGCACCGCAACAAAGAGTAGCCTCTGCTCGCCGCAACTAGAGAAAGCCCGCGTGCAGCAAAAGACCCAACGCAGCCAAAAATAATTAAATAAAAAGAAAAAAAAAATCCTACCAGGTTTAAAAAAAAAAAAAAAAGAAAATACAGTTCTTAAAAGTAACTAATCAACTTGAAAATAAGAATATATCAAGTTGCCTAGACATTTAAAGGAATCTGAACATTAAACCAATCCTGGAACAATATGAAAAAAGAATATTTTAGAAAGAGAATAGAATGGGCATTAACTTCTCATAGAAAGAACCAGGTTATCTGCACATCTAAACCTAGTTCAGTCCTTGCTTTTATATTAAAAATGGCTTTAAAAGAGAATACTTCGTATGGGGCATCACAGAAACAAAGGTAACCAATAAGGCACACAGAAATAATCTCTTATTAATTAGTGAAAAGTTATAATCACCAAAGCAAATTTATCATATTGATGGCATGCTCTGCATATTTTACCTTTAGTAAAATTAGCCACTATAATCTAATACAGTCAAACTGTAAACTGAATCTGGTTTCTGAACAAAACCATTTTCAACAACTGCCTTAAAGTTCTTAGAAAATAATTCAAAGAAAGTAGTACAACAGTATTGATTGCAGAGTTACTTCCTACTAACCAAAATTATTTACAACCCCCAAGTAAAAGGTTTATTTATAAAAGCATATAGAATGGTACACAGTAATAATTATATGATTTGTAACTATAAGTCTCTCATGTGAAGAATTATAAAACATCCAAGGTGATTAGGTTTGGAAAGGACTTAATTTGTGAACACTGTTTTGTCTCAGAAATTCCAAAAACCACCTGAAGGAAAAAAACAAAGACAAATCAGTTACGGTGCCTTGCTCTAAAGAAACTAATGCCATACTGTAATTATTAACCATGATAAGATTTGCCCATTTGGGTTACAGAATGATAGCATTTCAAGCCAGAAAGACCTTAGAAAATCGGTCAGTCTTTTATTTAAGTGATCAGTCTCAGTTTCCAAAACTAATTATGGCCTTACCTATCTCCCAGTCATGTGCTGTTTTCAACATACTACTTGCCTCTCCCCCCTTGAAAGAGAGAACAGATGTAAAATGCTAAAATAATAATAAATGTACTGAAACATTATTACTCTATCTCATCCATTACTGTGATGAGAAATTGCAAAACAAGAATTATTTGACCTGAGGAATGAGAACACAAAGAAGAACTGAACTATATGAGATTACGAAAGTTAAAGTAAAAAATAATCAACTAGCCCTTCCTTATTATATGGTTTCATAATAAAATTATGAAGGGTCATTCAATGATTTAAGTGGCAGGTAAAATTAAAACAAATAAAAGGAAATACCCTTGACATGCGTAACAAGCCTCCAGAATACACAAGGTCACAGAACAGAGGTCGCATCGTTAAATCCAGTAACATGATTTTACAATAATCTGGATCATTAGTGAAGCAAATATCTGATTATTTATGTTCAACATAAATATAATTTTCCATAATGGAAAAATTGTATTTTGGAATATAAAGAGTCACTAAGGAAGCTTTCTGTTCGTTACAAATTGTACCATAACTTAATGGTTTTGTGATATATGTATGCCTTTGGAAAATCAAATGGTGATTACTGGACTAGCAAAAATGTGCTGATTTAACATATATATAATATTTGTAATAACAATTTTTTTAATTTACCATTTCACTTTTAATGCCTAAGTCCATTTTAAACTTTGATTTCCCCATAGCATTTTTTCTCCATGTCAAATACACGTTTCATGTGGTTATTTTGGAAACTAAAGATTTCTTTAATTTAACAACTCTGCCTCAGCTAAGCTCCATGGCCACAGCCAACAGACCCCATTTCATTTAAACCTGCAAAAAATAAAGGTGTTATGCTTAAAATAAAGAAGAGGTTTTATGATTCCTTGAAAACCACTGTAGTAATTTCATTTTCACTCTAACACATTCTGACTAATAAGAATAGAGAAAAAATATAGGTGATATCTCTATTACAGACGATGACCCAGAGTCCATTTAAATGTTAGAAAAAGTGATTTCAAGATCAAACTCTCCTCGAAGGTTTTTACTGTATTTTTAGTAGATACCTTCTGGTCCATCCCAATAACTGAAGTTTTGCCAAGCCCCCAAATCCAATATTTACTATTAGGTATATGTTATGGTGTTTCCTTCAAAATAATTTTTTAAGTTTATTAATGTCATTTCAGATAAATTGATCAATTTTAAATGATTTTTCATCATTTGCATCTCTATATTCTTAGCAAACTGCCTGAGCTATTTGATTTCCAAAATCTACTAAAACATGTCACTACATTTAACCCATGTTAATGCCCTTCATGTCCCTCTCCCCTGCCATCTCCCCTGCCCTCACAAAAAAATGCACACATAAAAAAATGTGGATCAAATGGAAGTCAGTCTAAGTAAAAATGTGGTAACTTTTTACTTAAGTTTTAACTTAGCTCACAACACCTCCCACATTGCAATTACCTCTCTTACAGTTGTGCACAGGTCTCTTCCTTCCTTCAAGGGACTTTAGAAGCTCTTGGACCATATGGGCTTAGTTCTGCTCACCTTTGTATCATCAATAACTAACACAATGTCTGGCTCTAACAGCCCTCCATCATTTAAGCACCTATTGGAATCAGACACCTATCTTAGAATCCTGGACTAACAACTGCTGAACCTCACTATGTCTTAAGTTCCTTCATCTGTGAAATGGGGATGACAATCACCATCTTAACCATGATGGGCTTATTTAGCTCACTGGCTGGAACATAGTAAAGTCTCAAACACGGTAACCTCCTTTTTGCTTGCTTATATATAATTGCATTTCAACCATCAACATTAATGCTAAATTTCATCTTTCATCCACAGCCTTTCAAATTTCCCCAATTCAATGTTATAATTATTTCTTGGCAATTTGGCAAATTTGTGAGGTCTATATATGCTAAAGCATAAGCTCACAGAAGAGTTTAGCAAACAATGGTAAGGGGGTGGGGGGCTAGTTTTGACTTTGTTCAGGGGTAATCATGTCTTGGCACAGCAAAAGCTGTGTGGAGCCTCAAGGGAGAAAGTAAATATAGTCCACCCTATTTTTTTTAAAAAAGGCCTTGACAAGGTACTACCACGAAAGTTATTAAAAAGAACTGAGTCGTTATAGGATTAGATGAACTTTTAACTGGAGAAACAATGACTACAGTTAAAAAAAAAAAAAAGCATTATTTTGGCAAGAAAACTATAAATAGGGAAGGTGCTAGAAGTGGTCTTATTTATAAATGATGTAGAAGAGGAAATGTAGATTAAATTTTCCAGGTCTGCAAAAGATACTGTTTTTCCAGTATGTGAGATGCCAAG
Organism: Balaenoptera borealis; assembly: GCF_965194805.1. Lineage (NCBI taxonomy): Eukaryota > Metazoa > Chordata > Mammalia > Artiodactyla > Balaenopteridae > Balaenoptera > Balaenoptera borealis. The sequence continues at coordinate 15,557,034 of NC_138861.1, read as the reverse complement.
TTAGTGGGAAAACCTACAAGATTTCCAAAACTTTATGAGTTACTAGGAGGAAAACATCAAATAAGATTGAAAGTGGAAAACTATAGGGTTATACATGTAGGGGAGGAAGTATACAGAGACTGAACTTCTTAGGGTAAATGGGCCTTAGTTACCATAAAAATGAGCATAGGAGTCACTGTGTTAATTGTTCCCATAGCCAACAAAGGTAACAATGGCACTGGTATCACTCAAGAACAAAAAACATGTTTCTCCCTCCTATTTAAAACCACAGTTCAGGGGCTTCCCTGGTGGCGCAGTGGTTGAGAGTCTGCCTGCCAATGCAGGGGACACGGGTTCGAGCCCTGGTCTGGGAAGATCCCACATGCCGCGGAGCAACTGGGCCCGTGAGCCACAACTACTGAGCCTGCGCGTCTGGAGCCTGTGCTCCGCAACGGGAGAGGCCGCAACAGTGAGAGGCCCGCGCACCGCGATGAAGAGTGGCCCCCGCTCGCCGCAACTGGAGAAAGCCCTCGCGCAGAAACGAAGACCCAACACAGCCAAAAATAAATAAATAAATTTATAAAAAAAAAAAAAAAAGACATAGAGGACTAAGCAAATGCTGTTGTAACTTCAAATAGAATACACAAATATAAAGCTGAGAAGTTAAACAAACTGAAAAATTCTCATCAGTTCCAAAAAAGAGAGCACTGGTTTATATTGAGGAAAACTAAGATATTTGAAGGATGTAATACTAAACCTTAAAAGTGAAATCACGGAACACCAGTCATCCCTTCCCTAACACATTCCCTGATGGCGTCACCTAAAGACAGAATAACAGACTGACTCAACCTGGCACTTCATAAACGTGCTCATCGACTTTTCATTTTGTCCTTCCCGTGTTCCACCTGTTTATGCTCTGCATTTATTTTTTGATAGTATTTTTTGATAGATTTTAAACATCTTTCCCCTTAGAGCAAGACTCAACCTATCTCTTTGACGCATATGGCATCAAGTTTATTCATAGTGCATAAATATTTAGTAATTCCATGTGTAAGAAAGACATTATTCACAAACTAAAGATATAAAATATTATTGTTAAACTGCATTATACCTTCCAGGTTTAGGAGCGATGAGCCAAAAAAGGAATTTACAGTCTCATGGTAAGCCAGGCGGCATGCTAGCAAGTTATAAGAAAAATGTTTAAGAATGTATACCAAAAAAAAAAAAAAAAGAATGTATACCAACAGCTTTCAAACCACAATTATAAATGCATAAAATTTCAAATAAAATAGGAGCTAGAGAGAGTACTTGGTAAAAACCTAAACAAACATCTATAATTGCATTACATATCAAAGAAATGCATAAAGGAATGAAAACTGTCTAGATCCAAGTAATATCTAACAATATGTTTTATATAATATGTGCCATTTTTAACTTTTTTAGCCACGAGAACCCATTTCTTTCAATGTTTAAAACATGGACATTTCATAAAAATAGTATTTCTGAAATTATATAATTAAGTAATTCCATAAAACAGAAATGCATTTTTGCTATTATTATCATTCTATAATATTATTAAAGTATGTTAAGATTATGTCTACAGAATACCAAGTCATAATTCCAGTTACGCTTAGTCAAAACTCCAATCAGTCAGAGGATGGTAAAGCTAGGAAAGATCTTGAAAATATCCTAGAGGTTCAGGATCATAGAAATGAGCCTATTTTAACCCCCTCTAGCTCAGAAAAAGTAGTCAGAGGAAACAGTGTTTTCAAATCAAGTGCAAAAGTGAGAAAAAGTAAGGGGTGGATGGAGAGTGGGAAGGTGGAGAGTAAAAGAGAATACAAATGAGCATTCATATATTCACAGGCCTGAGGAGAAAAAGAGCTGCAACTCCAACGATTCAGATTGTGGCAGATACAGGCGAAGGTGTTTTTTTTTCCTTAAGCTAAATATGTTTTCAGTATCTTTAACCTGCTAAGTAGGAAGTATTCAAGAAATAAAGGCATCAAGTCATGGTCCTGGTCCAAGCATATAATATATATCCCCACGCTGTGGATCACAAAGGATAAATTTCACAGCTAAAAAACTTGAAAATTGAGTTTTTCTGAGCAATTTTCAAATTCTTCGTGGCTCTGTGAAATAACAATGTAAGAGAGAATGAAGAAAAAAGTAGTATAGAAAATGTATGCACAAAATCTTTGATGTGCCTGAAGCACAGATTGTTTCAAGGCAATATATTTACAAGAAGTTTCAGATTCTCTGCTATTTTTAGAAACAACAGTACCTGCTTTTATTAGTAAAAGGTGTCAAACTGTACAAAACATTTTTGGGAAGAAGTTAACTTACACATATGACTTTTATCTCAGTCTTAACATACTCTACAGAATGCTAAAAATGATAAAATTTAGATAATTTTAAGTTACAGAATTAAGAATTTCTTACACCCTCTTTAGTTAACGAGGAAGCATACATTATTCCATAAATATGCATAATTATGGAGTAGGAAATGCCTAATTTGCCTACATAAATTGCAAGCGTTTGATGACTGAAGCAAGGAGTGAATCAGGTCCATTGAGAATTACTAAGAAAAACATAATCAAACATAAATGCCACAGAATACAAAGATCATTTTCCAAATTGGTTCCAGAAACAGCTCCTAGGTAAATTTCCATGAAAAGCTAATTTAATTCAATTAAACAGTATAGCATGGTTTTCTTCTTCAGAAAGAATTTAAATATTTTCATTTGCTACAGATGTTAAAGATAAGTGTTTTAAAGAATAATTGATTTAATCCTGAGAGAAAGATTCAAAACTGTTGCAGTATATTGAACGGAAAAGGACTTACGGAGCAGATAAATTTTAATTACGACAGCATCCATCATTTGTAAAGTACACAGAGTAAAACCTACAACAATTAGTATTTTTAAAGTCTTTACATTATGTACTGAAATAAATGCAACATTGTTTCTCACTCAAAATTATAAAGTTACAGGACATGACAAAATGCTCAGAGAATGTTTGTCCTCCATACTAGCATATTATTCGAATCCTACACCTCCAACATGCAATGGACGGGACGAATTTATCATTTAAAAATTAAATAATAGTTAAATTTCTTCTGGAATAATTCAGGTTTCCCTGGATAACTTTTCCTAGTTAATCTCAACATTATATAAGTTCACTCACAGTCACTCAGGATGAGTAAGTAATGCCTTCAAAGCAGCCTGGTCACGGATTCCTGTGGGTCCATCTGGCTGCTGGCTAGAATACTGGAATGACTCATAAATGAAGCAACCTGAGGTCACCTACTTCAGGTCTCTTAAACAGAATAGCCAACTGCTTACCAGGTGGTTCCAATTTCCAAGAATACTTAAAATGAGAAACTCGTTCTAGATACACCATTTTATTTTCATATTGTCTCTGGCCACAGAATTGGGTAAGTAAGGAAGGAAGCTCTTTTGAAATGTAGATTACCAATCATCTGAAGGCCAGAAGTCACTACATGTCTGGGATTGAGAATATTATATAAATAAAGTCAAATGAAAAAGAAAGGCAGGACACAAAACCGTATTATATTATGGTCCCAATTTTGTACAGAAAAAAAAAAAATAATAAACCCAAAATGTTAATAAGAAGTTATTTCTGTGTGGTAGAAGAGAGTGATTTTAATTGCTACAGTTCTCTGTATTTCCCAAGTTCACTTCAAGGAATATGTATTCTTTATTAGAAAAATATAACAGTAAGTAGTTTTTCAAAAGACCTGGCTCAGTGAGCCCCTGAGACCCTGAGTATACTTACATCTATACAGGCAGGAAGTCTTTCCCTGGGTAATGAAGAAAAACATTCATTTTACCTTTAAAAAGAAAAAAGGGGAAGGACAGGGGAACAGGAACTGGGTTCCCACTCTATAATAGGTGTGACAGGTAGAGGAATAAGTCCTCTCTCTGTGGAGACAATAAACTGGTGAAATGTTTAGCCAGTTATTTGTATCAATTTTTCCAAAAGTGTGTTCTGAGGAACATTAGTCCAATGATATATGGAGGGAAAAATATCAATATAAGCCCCAAGGTCAAATACCCCTTTTGGGGATGGTCACAATGCACATTAGCAAAATTAAAGCTCAGAAGAGGCTTCAGTTTAAAAATATCAGCAATTCCCAGATTTCTTTGATCATTTATTTACCTATCGAATGCCTCTGTGGTGTTTACTATGTACCTGGCATTGCTCTCAACACTATACAAATGTTCACCATTATAATCCTCAAACAAACCTATGAAGTAATCACTATTATTGTCATTCCCAGCTTACAGATGATGAAGCTGAAACACAGAAGGCTGGGTAACTTGCCCAAGGTCACAACCTATTCAGTGATAAAAAAGCAGTCAAACTCCAGAGTCTCCACAGTTCAGCAGTAGGCTACGGTGCCGTCCATGGGCTCCTTCTTAGGCTACACAAACTGACATTCCAAAAACCACTGTCCCGTGGAACAGATCATGAAAACAATGCAATCAAGTAAAACATACTGTTATATGTAAACTGTGTATGTGAATTAGCCGGATAGCTCATACTGCTTCAAAACTCTAATTTCTCACTTAACATGTGATGAGACAGAATCAAGTTGCAATGGTGTTAGGCCTAAAAATTTCTAGAATTACTAAACAAGAGAAGTTTGGTTAGATTGTTTTACCGCTCTGTGGTCACTGAATAAGTCACAAACTTGATTTGTAAATATTATGTTTAGCTTTTTATTTCTTGTCCCCCCTTCCCAATGCTCAACCCAAGTAAGGACAAACATCTGCCTTTTTTGTATCCACATCTAGCACAGTGCATGGAGCTGAACAGTGACTCTACAAATATGCACTGTGTTAATAAATGAATAAAAGAGCGAGTGAAACAACCAAATTACATATGTAGAAGGCTTACAGACTGTCAAGTAAAAAATTTAAGCCACTAAACTGGTTGACAGAAAAGTATTTACATAACACGATGTAAGTTTTCTGTGCCATTGCTGCATGGATAGAAGCATATAATTTGGGGTGGAAAGCAGATGTCCAACAGAGTTACGGGGAGCCAAATGCTCTTATCAGTCGAAGAAGGCTCCAAAAAGGAGGCGGCTTTCAGAAGCTGAATCAACAGAAAATGGGACCTTAACTGTTACAACTTCCGATAAACTGAAGAGGGTTTGTTTACAAACAAACAATTTAATAGGGTATAAGGTAGGAGTGTAAAAGAACCCGAAGGGTAGTGCAGTAAATCAGGGTAGTAAAAGCAGAGGAACTAACTCCAGAGATTACCGGACTCCTGAGGGAGAGACTGACATAGAGAAGGTTACCTGAAGAGGAGCAGTGACTTTCTGTGCAGAGACACAGGCAGTCCAAGCTGATCACGGAAGGAGCAAACTGAAGAATCAATACCCTCTCTCCACCCTCCCTCTAATCTCCCGCTGGAGGTCTCCAGTGACCTAAACCATCTGGAAATCAGCGTGGTTCAGCCAGGTGTCGTCCTGGGCAGAGAGCATAAGGTAGAAGGGTTGAGGGCAGATCTGGAGAGGCAAACAGAAGATATCTGACATAGAAGCCAATGGGTATAATGCATGAGGTTTTAGCAAAATAAAGTTAGACAGGAAGAGACGACAGAAGAGACTCTTAACTAACTGAAAAGGATCTAAAGAAACAATGAAAGAGAATTGCTAGATACATAAAAGCAAGGTAATGCCCAGCTGTTTGTAAGTCCATTTGAGTAGAGCACTACACTTGTTAATACGAGGAAGGATTTGGGGATAATCCCCCATTACGTGTACTATTAGGGCTAAATGTTTATTGGACAACAGCAGAACAGTAGCTTGTTTCCAGAAAAGAAACTGATGATAATTTTAGTACCTTTTATAGATGGCTGTAAATTCTATTAGTTAGATAAAACTCACTGATTTCTATCAAGAGATTAATTTAGACAAAGGCACCATCATTACAGACTTCCTTGGAATCACTTCAGATTCGTAAATCAACAAATTAACTAGTGACAGATGTGTCTGTACTTGTTTAAGTCCATATCTACGTAACTGCTATAAAAATGACTAAAATGTTTATCTCAAGACAGCCAGGCAAGAAATGTTATAAAGAGATATACTGGATTGCATCTCTTTTCCTTTAGCCAATAAGTAAATGCAACCTGCAGAAAAATCATTTCCAAACTTGCTACTTATTATCTTCTAAAGTTGAAGGCACATGCATCCATATACCTGTTGAAAGGAAAAATAAAGTCAGCGGAATCAAAACTATGGGTCTCTAATAGACTGTATCCAACAGCGTTCCACAAATATTTACTAAATGCTTACTATACAGCAGCTCTTTGGAAAGGGCTGGGATGCGACGGGTGAGATCCAGTTCTAAACTGTGGACTTTACAGTTAAGTCTTTGAAGAAGTATGCAAAGTTTTCAAAGCTGAGGGGTAGAAAAATATGACACTCAAACACAATTAGAGGAATTCTGACTTGCTCCCTTTCCTCTGTAACCAGAACACAAACTTTATGTACAATGAAGTGCAGAGATGTTAGCTGGAAGACCCAAGCACCCCCAGGTAGTTCAAAGGTCACTCTGAGCCCTAAAGAACCTTCTCACAGCACTTCCCAAATCACCCTGCAGCCTCCGAGTCAAGACGCTTGCTTGCAGCCCAGGAGATATTTGCAGGAAGGTAAAGAGGGGACATCTGGGAACTGTAAGGTGTCGAGGTCTGCAATTTAAAATTAAAAGCTCAAAAAGAGTCATGCACCACAATGTTCACTGCAGCTCTATTTACAATAGCCAGGACATGGAAGCAACGTAAGTGTCCATCAACAGATGAATGGATAAAGAAGATGTGGCACATATATACAATGGAATATTACTCAGCCATAAAGAGAAACGAAATTGAGTTATCTGTAGAGAGGTGGATGGACCTAGAGACTGTCTTACAGAGTGAAGTAAGTAAGAAAGAGAAAAACAAATACCGTACGCTAACACACATATATGGAATCTAAAAAAAAAAAAAAAAATGGTTCTGAAGAATCTAGGGGCAGGATAGGAATAAAGACACAGACGTAGAGAATGGACTTGAGGACACGGGGAGCGGGAAGGGTAAGCTGGGACGAAGTGAGAGAGTGGCATGGACATATATACACTACCAAATGTAAAACAGATAGCTAGTGGGAAGCAGCCGCATAGCACAGGGAGATCAGCTCGGTGCTTTGCGACCACCTAGAGGGGTGGGATAGGGAGGGTGGGAGGGAGATGCAAGAGGGAGGACATATGGGGACATATGTATAACTGATTCACTTTGTTATAAAGCAGAAACTAACACAACATTGTAAAGCAATTATACTCCAATAAAGATGTTAAAAAATAAGAAAAAAATAAAAGTAAAAGCAACCACTGAACCAGTGGACTGCTGCAATGCAGATCAACTGCAGGGGGGCGCAGCGGGGACCACACACCATGACTCGTGATTCAACCCAGTGACTCTTACTCAGAGATAAGAGCAATGTCTGATCAGTCTCTGAGGGTTCCACCCTTGGCCAAACCACCAAACTCCGCTAGATCCTTCTCACAGCTTCCCACATCATCTTCAGACATTCTTGCTCACACTACAGACAGACATGCTAAGTCACATTTGCTCAGTTCTGTTTAAAATCCTCCAGGGGGACTTCCCCAGTGGTGCAGTGGTTAAGAAGCCGCCTGCCAATGCAGGGGACACAGGTTCGAGCCCTGGTCTGGGAAGATCCCACATGCCGCGGAGCAACTAAGCCCATGCGCCACAACTACTGAAGCCGGCGCGCCTAGAGCCCGTGCTCCGCTACAAGAGAAGCCACTGCAATGAGAAGCCCGTGCACCGCAACGAAGAGTAGCCCCCACTGGCCACAACTAGAGAAAGCCTGTGCATAGCAACGAAGACCCAACGCAGCCAAAAACTAAAATTAAATTAAAAAAATAAATAATTAATATAAAAAAAATTTTTTTTAAATCCTCCAGGGTGGTTCAATAAAATGTACTTTGAATAAAATGCATACCTTTTAACATGGGCCTGGCAATCTGTCTGACCTCATTTCTACCATTTCCCCTAACTGCCAGTGTGCCCAGCTTACTGCTGCTTTAAAGACACCCTTAATGATCCCTGTGCCAGAAGTTCTCCCAGATCTTCGCTGGGCTGGCTCTTTCTTGTTCAGCAACATCTTTAGAGAGGCCTTCCTTGGCCACCTCATATAAAGTAGCCCCAGTCATTTGCTGTCATATCACCCTGTCTTAGTTTCCTAATGGCAATTTCCATTATTGGAAATTATCTTACTCATGTGCTTGTTTATAGTTCCTTGTGTTTCCACTCTCTAGAATGAGAGTTCAGTGACAACAAAGATCTTGTGCCTCTCATGGCTGCAATGTCCCAAAGTATATAATAACGCCAGGCAGAGAGCAGGCACTCAAACATTTAAGTAAAGATGAATGTAATTAAGATAACTGGCATGTAAGTAGATGTTCTAAAACTCATGAAAACAGGTTATTGCCTGATGTAAATCATGCATTACCTTTTTTATCTTAATACTACAGATGAGCTTTAAAACTACTCAGAAGTAACATAAATGCCCCTGTTCCCAAATCTTCGCTTCTCTCTCCAGATTCTACCCCTAAAAAGTTTTAGTTTTCCTTAATTTTAATTATTAAAGTGTGAGTGACTCTGAAATCTATGTTTCTAGCCCTGGCTCCTCCCTCCCCCTGAATTCTGGCCTGCCTCTACATATTGTAACACCTCTACTTCAATTTCTGTCATCACATCAAATCTGTCACATGGAAACCTGAAATTAGTATCTCTCAGGCAAAAGCAATTTCTCCTTCCATCCTTAACACTTTTATCAACTATCCTCCAGATACCCAGGTTTAAAAGCTAGAAATTATCTTGATTATGAAATTCAAGACCTGGAAGGGAGATTGGAAAACATCAAGTGAAGTGGTCTTCAAGCTTTTTTTAAACCACATTAGCCCTTTTTCAAACAAAAGCTCACAGGGAAGTCTGACATGTAAAAGAGATGAATCTACAGTTGTTCTGGGAGTTAAACTGGTAGTCTCTGAAGAAAAACTTCAGAAAGAGCTCTTAACCTGGTCCAAACGTCGTTTTTCCCTCCCCACCCCTCTTCAACATACACACTGAAAGTTACAGAGGAAACCACTTAAGTCCAGAGAGCTTAAATCTTCTTCGCAGGTAGAACTACCAGTCTGCGCAAGATGACAGTTAGCAAGCAGAACAGCACTTAACACATAAAAGCACTTAGAAGGCAATGTTCTCAACGACAAATATTACCTCCATGCATATGTGTAACAAGCGTTATTGCAGATTGATACATTTCATGCATGACTTTTATTGGTTGGCCTGAGAAGGGATTTTCAGAGTTGAAACAATTGTTTCCTTCTAATAATACATTTATCCACTTCTAGTGGAAGCAAGCAAACATGAGTCCAGTAAAAAGGACTGTGGCACAGTGAATATAACATAAGGTCTCAGCTGTATAGCCTATGTGGCTTCATTGTCTAGTTTTGAGCATGGTTTTCAAGTTCTTTGGTCCTCATCTGCTTCTTCGTTCATATTGTGTGATGAGATGCTTCCTACGACTGTCTCAACCCTCAGTCTATGCGCCACTATTATACCATACTAAAGTATTTCCCTTGAGTTACTGCGTCTACAAAGGGTTAGAATCCCAAGCTAGAAACAAATTGGAAGAGAGCAAATCATCCTTCGAGGATTTGTTGAGTGACACATGGCATGTAATGTGCCAGGCATCTGAAATGCAGAGAAGATAAGAAAAGGACACTATCCCACCTCAATGAGAAAACAGCCAGAGGAAGAGCCAAGCAAGTAATTACACGGCAGAGAGGTGAACACTGAGGGAGGCGTGCACAGAAGCCGGAGAGGCAGAGATGAGGTGGCTTACGGAAATTAGGAAAGGCTTTGCTGGGTTGGAGTAGATGACAATCGACTTTAGATTTAAATGATAAACGTGAGTTGAGCGCTGAGGAAAAGTAAAGGGTGCTACATGAATCCCCCAAAAAGTCACATTTTAAATTGCCTTATACTTTTAAATAAATAATACAATCAGCATTTACTGTAACAAAAATAATTTATCAGGCCATCTCACACAGTTTTCAATGTTGATGAAGAAAAACATTAAGTCAATAGCCTTTTAATAAAGATTATTTAACGACTGGAACATTCTGAAGGGCATGTACGAACATACCATAAGTAGAGGCAGCGCGTCACTCAGGGACAAAAATCTAACAGGGAATTTCAGACACCCCTGCCCAGGCTAAATGCTATGCAGCACCTGGCAGACAAGGTGGCAAAGCCCCTGTAAAGAGTGATGATTCACTAACATGACATAAATCAAGATTTTAACTCACCAAAAACTAACATGTTGATTGAAAATCACAAATCAGTGCCATTAAAATGCATCAGCAGACCCCAGCACATGAGTAATGAGATCCTATCAACTCATATCTTGTGACCAAAAGGAAAAGGTGCTTTTCTAAATGGTAATTCAGATTGGACAAATAACACACTGTATCAAGTTTTATAGCCCTAGGCCATATTTTGCTAAAAACAACGGTACATTATGCATGACTAAAGAAAACAGTGAAAATCAGAGCAATTAATTTCCCAGCTATGTTTCCCATAAAAAAAACCATCGCTGCTATGATTTGCTTACAGCACACAACTTTTGCATTGTACAATGATCTAAGTGTGTAATCACTTGCATATTTCACTAAGATGTAATATCCTTCAAAACATCCTTAGAGTGAAAGTTTTCCAAAGAAATTATTGATCTCTGGAATATCCCGTGTTTTAAAATTACTGACAAATCCTTTCCTATTTTCTTTGCAGTTAGAAATAATTCTTCTTGATCACCAGAGTGTAAAGAGGTATAAGAGTACAAAGACTGCATATTTTCTTAAAGACAAGTGTCCCAGTTGACACAAGACATTTCCCACGATTTTCCCAAAACAATAATTAGGAGAGCTGTCACTAGGATCCCTAAAATATGTATGTAAGAAAACAGTTATTACTTGGCATCAGTTTAGGATAGCAAGAAATTTCCTTAAGTGCTCCTTCAAATTATTTTCAAATACTTTTCAGTTAACTCATCTCACTACTGGTGGAGCCTTTTCTGTTTCTTTCCAGAATCCAGGAATCTTTTCTCAGGTGGATCTGCTTCACTGCAGATATGTTTGGTACATTCACTTTATATGTCAGGGGCAGCAAGCAGCTCTCTTCTGTTTTCTTTCACTGGCACTTTCGTGGCTGGCTCAGTCACTGACCTCACCTTGGTGGAAAGGTGACTAAGACAAGAGCAATTCCTAGTAACTCAAGGAAACCAGTGTTCCCATGTCTGTGGAGAACAAACACGAAGGACCCAGGATCCAGCTGCAGTGGTGCAGCTCAAAAGGAATAAGGCACCGCACTGAACAACTTCCAGAGGATCTTCTCTCGTGTCGAAAATCCTAACACCGCAAGGAACCGACAGAAATACGGAGCCCTGCCAGAAACGGGGACGAGTAGATTGATGGGTGCAGAGAGCGAGACACAGTGAGACAAGGAGCAGAAAGTCAGCCTCTAAATGAGAGAGACACCGAAAGTGTGTGCTCTCGGGGTGGAAGATAAGGAGACCGAGGGGGGGACACATTGAGAGACAAGAGACAGAAAAGGAGGTGGGAAGAGAGAGAAACGGGGGGAGGGGGGAGGGAGAGAGACAGAAATAAAGGGAGGATGGGAGGAAGAAGGCAGAGAAACACCGTGAACATGAGAGAGAGAACAACAGACTGAAGAACAGAAGCACCAGCGGCAGAGTCGAGCCGGGTCCGAGGCGCCGGGACCAGCCCGCTGCGCACCTTCCCCGCCGCGAGGCTGGGTCTCGGGAGGCGTCCGGGGCAGGTGGCTCCGCACGGAGCTGGGGGCCCAGCGGGTCCTGCCTCGGCCCGCGAAGTTCCCCCCCCCCCCCGACTCCGGGGCTGCCCTCCGCCTGCTCCCAGGTCCCGACTCCCCGCCTCCCCGCCTCGGCGCGTCCCTCCTTCCCCAACTCCGGAGCACGTGTCCCGCCCGCGGCCGCCTCTGCCCCCCGCTTCTCTGCCGGCGCGGGCACGAGGGCCGGGGGTCCCGGCAGAGCCGCCAGCGCACAAAGCCCGGGCAGCCGCCGCCCCACGGCCGTGCGGCTCGCTCTCCTCCCGCCAGCACGCCCGCCGGGCCCCGCGCCCCGCTGCCGCTCGGCCCGCGCCGCCCTCCTGCTCCCGCTGCCGCCGGCTCGGCCGCCCCCCGCACGCCAGGACGGCGCCCGCGCGCCCTCCCGCGCGCCTTACCCGCCTCTGCGCCCCGGCGCTGGGGTCCTCGGCGCCGCGGTCCCGGGTGCCCCGCCCGCTCCCGCTCCCGGCGCCCCGCAGGCCCGCGCCCGCTCCGCGCCCGCGTCCGGCCCCGCCGTCAACTTCTGGCCGCCGTGGCTGCTTGGCCGCCGCCGCCGCCGCCGCGGGACTTTTTTTTTTCTTCTCGCTCCTCGGCTGCCTCAGGAATTTTTTTTTTTTTTTTTTTTTTTTTTCACTTGCCCTCTCCAGCTCCCACTAGTGATTGGAGCCTGAGAGCCAAGTACTTAGCGGAGGGATTACACTTCTCGATGCGCTCGGAGCTGCCCCAGAGCCGCCGCCCGTGTTTGGAAGGGTGAGCGGACCTGGGACGCCCGGCGTCCCCTGCAGCGAGGGGGACCCTCCCAGCTCAGCCTGCCTCTCAGCGCCTCCCCTCGATCTCAGCCACAGGTGCTTGCTCGTCCTGCGTGACAAGGGGTTTCCAAAACCACTAGGTTGGAGGAACAAAAATCCGTGGGATTACTGTGCCCCGAGAGCCGGAAGGGGCTCCCAGAGATGATCTAGCGCAGTAGACTGAAACTCTTCAGCGCCCCTGACACTTGTGAGAGTTGATATAGACGTTAACGCACCTCGTAAAAAACACATGCCAAATTATGCCTGCAGTTCTGCACGAGGAGTGCAGGAACCCTGAAACACAGGTGGGCCTCCTAGTAGGGAAAAGAAATTTTTCCTTTCTTCAAATATTTTGAAATTGTCAAAAAAAAAAAAAAAAAAAAAACACCTCCCATTTGTATTTGATGAAATTTTACAATTAGCGTGTTTATTTTGAAAAAGTATGTACTGTCTTTGTGGTTTCCTTGCTAAATCTTTAAGCGCTGAAATATTTTCTGCGGAGGTAAATATAAATCAAGCGAGTCCACAGTCTTTCAGAAAACTTGGGGAGAATAGTTAACTTTTTAAAATCAGCTATTTTGCCAACTGTATCTCCCAGGGAGACATGTAATAACTTCCAATTTTTTTTTTCCTCCCGATGTCTTTCAGCAGCCTATCCTCCAGAATTAATTTCCTCCTTTTGTAAAATTTTTCCATCTTACAGATATATTGATAAACCCTCTCTAGTCACCGTCAAGTGTGTGATTCAAATAATTTAATACAATTTCACTCTGATGCAGTTTTCCAATTTTTTCACATCTATTTCTATTGTCTAATTCTTAGCCTACCATTTTCTTTCAACTCCTCCCTTTTCTTAAATTATTCCTATTAAATGATTTTATGTTAAACATTAAACACAATCCTTTGAACATATAAGAAATTCAATTGTGTATAAATGTACTTTATGCAACTCCCACTCAGGAGCAGGTGGTGCTCCAGGCATTTATTGATGAGTCTGTGAAATGTGGCCACATTTTTCCTCAAAGACATGTCAGGGTCCCCACAAAACTCTATTTGCCCCATAACAAATCATGATATTATCTGAACCATGATAGCATCAGGACTAACCTGCATTCTGGTTTCTGGTGCCAGACTGGAAGAGGAAAGTTCTGTTTAACATAAGAGTAGAAATTTTCCAAAATAGGTAGCATTTGTCATTGGCATCCTCTCACCTCTCTTATTCAACCTTCATTCTAATCCTTAGCACCAGTAATCAATTAGCTCACTGTCCCCAGAATCCCAAGGTAGAATCCACACATTTCACCCTTACCACCAAATTCTCTCTGCTCCTAAATTACCTCCCTCATTGTTCTCAAATTTCCTACCATCTCCATCTTCTGACATTAACTAGGTTTAAAGAGGAGATCAAGCTGATTGAATTGATCCCCTCTACTGTGTGAATTCCTGGTAACTTTTATTTGACAAATGTATCTTTTCCTCTTAGAGTTTCAATCCTCACAAATTACAGTGAAATAAATGAGACATTCAAAAAGTTTTGGAGCAGAGAGTGTGTGGTTTGCCCATATCTTTTCAGAAGCTGTGCTAAGAATTGGCTTACCTCTACTCAGCAAATATCCTTCTAAGCATCTACTGGACATAAGACTAATACAGAGAGTACAGGCATCTCTGGGTAGGGAAGACAGAGATTAAATGAGATATTTTAAAAATTCCAAATCAGAGGAATAAAGAAATTTCTATAGGTTTTCATTAAAAAAAAAAAAAAAAAAAAAGCACTCTGGGTGAGAGAGAATCAGAGAGGAAGTCAAGGAAACTCTTTGAGGTACACCTTAGAAGGTAGCATTTCAATAGGCAGGGATGAGGAATCTGGGGTACAAGCCATTCAACAATCTACTTTTACTGAGTACCTATGGCATGCCATGCACTGGGTGTTTCAGATTTAAATTCTGTCCATCCTTTCTTGAAACCCTTGAGACATATATTTTTTAAAGATTAGAATACTATAGGAGAAATACAGTCATCAGTACATGAATGCACATCTATTGGAGCACAGAAAAAGGAACTATCCTGCCTGGGAATGGCAGGAAAAACTGCATGGAATAGTCCCATTTTATCAGGGTCCTGAAAGATCTTCAGAGACCAAAGGAGCCGTTAGAAAGAAAATAAGCATTCTAAGTAGAGGGAACAAAATAAAAAAGCATACTGCATTTAGGGAGCAACTGGTAGCTCAGTGCTTCTACCCAAGTTATGAGGAGAAGGTGCAGCAGATACATCTCAGGCTAAGCAGTGTTCAGGCATGACCTTGTCAGATAGGCCAATGAAATAGACGTTTCCTTGCTAGGTGATAAGGAAACATTGGAGATTTTTAAACCAAGGAATTCAATGGTGGATTAGGACTTTCAGAAGATCATTTAGAAGTACCTAGAGGAGGGAGGAGATATGGGAATGTGTGTATATCTGTAGCTGATTCACTTTGTTATAAAGCAGAAACTAACACACCATTGTGAAGCAATTATACTTCAATAAAGGTGTTTAAAAAAAAAAAAAAAAAAAAAGAAGTACCTAGAGAGGGAGAAATGGAAGCACAGGACCAACTAGGAGTCTGTCCTGTAAAGAGTAAAGATCTGAACCAAGAGAGTGACGTGGCTACGGAGATCACTAGCAGACTTGGAAAGCACTCGAGATAGAGCTGTAGAAGCACATTCCTTGGCCTCACAGCCTGGGATGGTGGTGCTTTTAAAGGCAATAGGGATCCCTGAGGGAGAAGCTATTGAGAAGAGGAGGGAAAGGCTCAGTGTGGTGGGACGACAAATCTGAGCAAAAGCACAATTTCTCTTTTCGTCCAGTTGTTAAAAGTAAATCATCTAAATGTTCCAAGGATCTCAGGAGAGGACACCAAGGCAGTAAAAGCCAGAGCTCTCATGGAAGTCACAGGCTTATTTCCCACTGAGGAAGACATTTACGCAGCTCCCCCGGAATCAAACTATTTGGGGAATTTACATGCAGCTACGTAGGACAGACCTGAGAAAGTGATTAGGTGAGCTTGCTTCTCTGCTTTCAACTTCCCCTTCCTGCAAACTGTTTCCTCTTCATCGCTATCCTTACTCTCAACATCTTTCCCTTTTCCACCTCCCACTCTTCCAAAACTATAAAGGATCTGACCACCATTATTATTTTATCGTAAGTCAAGGCATACTATGGTAAGTAACATTCCAGAGTGTGTGCTTTTAAGTTATTTCTCTCTAGATGTGGCATAAAATATTCTCTCTTTTGAGATATCTTAGGAATCAGGTGAAAGAAAAATTTCAGCAGAAGAAAAATCTTTTTCTTTCCCCATGATTCATACTGCCGTGGTTGTCTTAGAACCCACTGCTAATGCATTGACCCTACATACACAAAATAAGAGATTAAGCCTCTCAACTGGTATTAAAATCCTTGCTTGTTAATATAAGAATGTATAAGTATTGGCAAAATGTGTACTTCTATAATAGAAGCCAAATTTATTAATTACCCTGTGCTAGGCACACTACTAAGTACTTCATACATATGAATGTATTGAGGTCTCATAACAAGGTAGGTACTGTTTTCTTCCCCATTTTACAGATGAGGAAATTGAGGCACAGAGAAGTTAGATAACATGCTCAAGGCCATGCTACCAAGTGCAAGAGGCAGGATATGAACCCAGGCAGTGTGGCCACAGCACCTCAGGCTTATTCAGTGTACTGAACTACTCTGCAGCAGTGAGAACATTTTTAAGTATCCAATGAACAGATACTAGGCAAAAATACCTAAAGATTTTGAATGTAAGACAATATGTGAGCCAGATCCTAGAAAGTATGGAAAAACAAAGTACTTGAGTCCCTTATATTTTATTAAACAGTTTCCTAAGTGTCTTAGAAAGCTAGCACCTGGGTTAAAAGCTGGTGATGCCAGAAACATGGGAAGCAATAGGGTCTGTGGCTTTTGAAATGTCCCTCTCTGGATCAGTATTTAATGCCTTTGACTAGGCCCTCTGACAAGTTGTATACTTCCTGAGGGTCCCTTTCCTGTCTTTTATCACTCTCCACAACCATATTTTTTTTTCAAACACAACTACTTTTGCTAGCTAGATATGAGTGAGTTGAGCACAGTCAGAATTTTTCACATCGTATAGCAGATTGCATCATAAGGTGGTGAGATTCCCATCACAGGGATTCAAGCAGAGGTAGAGATGGAATATTATGCAAGAGGTTCCCACAGTGGGCGGGAAGGCAGACCAAAAATCTCTAAGACCCCTTTCTACTGATACTTTCTGAGTCTGTATTTAACACAGGGTGACTAATTTAAACTATTAACACGAATACAACATAAATATGATATATATAATTCATATAAATATTAATGTTCATAGTATTAAAATGGCTATTAAATAACTTTAATATTAATATGAATGAATGTTGATAACTCACTCTGATGCATGTCAGTGATAATCTCACAATTAAAATATACAAATTGATTCCATAGTTGTATCCTGAAACTTCTACTCTATTTTCTGCTGTTCTCTTTATTTGATTTTATTTAAAACAGCTGTGATTGCATACAGGAAAAAATAACAAATTCTAGTTCTGTAACTAGAACTAAATTAATTTTGTCCAATATGTAAGCTCAAGAAAAATAGAATTCCTCAATTGAAACAGAAATAAGCCATGAAAAAAAATCTGAAGTAGAAATGCTAAAATGATTTTACTTTCTGTTGCTGTCAACATTGTTCCAATTTTTCTTAATAAAAGCAGTTATAATATCTACCTATTTTTATGCTGCCAAATTATCCAGGGCCTGATGTAAATTAATCCCTTTGAAATCGGATTTGAATACAATGTCATTTCATTTCAATTTTTTAGACTTTCCAGAGCCCAAGCATTTTTTTTTCTGAACTGCCCTGACCCATACACCTACATAATTCCTAAAACTGGAAAATTAGGAAAAAATTCTGCAATGAAACTTATAAAAATTCTTACATCTGTTTCTTTGGAGTCTCATGTTCCTGATGACTTTCTCCTTCTAAAGTGATTTGCCAACCTTGGAACTTCCCAGTGTTTTCCTGACTCACAGTATATTTACAGTGTGTGTCTCAGGAAGAAATACACAGCAATTATTTCCTTCTGTACTAGAAAAAAAAGAAAAGTTAGGGAACAAAAACATGAAGAGCAAATCTTCACTTAAACTACCTGAAAAGAAAGGGATTTGACTCATTAAATAAAAGCCTATTTTTTTCCATCATATATTCTTCAATGAATAGAATTGTTTTAAGCTAATGGAGAAAAGAAGTTGAACCTCCGTTCCATAAATTCAGAGCTTTGTGCCTTCTATACATTCATAAAAACTTAACACTGCGTTAATGTCAGAACAATATTGAATATAACTGCATGAACTAAAAGGTGACATTTTAGGAAGTTCTTATTGCCATTCCTAATTATAAGAATATCCTATGCTTTGAAATGACATACTGTGAAGACATTCATACTGGAGCACTGAAAGCTATACAGGTTTCTATACCACAAAATAAAATACCTAAATTGATTATCTCCAGGGTATACTGCAGCATAAAGCCACATAGCCTTCCTTGGCAATCTTCAACAAATGCTGGAGGTTTCACACTGCTATTAATGGAAAGAAAAATGACAGAACTGAAGTCTAAGGAGGAAAGGACCAAAGAGAAAACAAGTCCTCCAAGTAACAGAAAATAGCAGGAATGAGGAAGCAAAAGATCAAGGAGGAAAAGTGAAGAAATTACATTCTAAAATATCTCTTTTCTTTCTGGCAGAATTCTGTTTTAATACACAGATAGGATTTGTGATTTTTGTCAAGTAGCACAATTCATTAAGTTGAGCTACGTATTTACATAGTAAATCAGAACACATGAAATGTTGAAGATCTAATTATAACTCACCTGCTTACAAAAATGGTGGCGTTCTCGTTTGCTTACAAAATAAGTCCATGCATCCCAATAGGACCTTTAGGGCTCATCACAATCTGACCTCAGCATCCCATTCCAGCCACATCTCCTGCCAAACATGCCAGCCTCATGGACTGCTTGCCAAATATCTTCACACCTCCCTCCATTTCTCCTGGCTAGTATACCATCTGGCCCCTGACCACTATCCCTTCCTCATCTGAGGTTCACCTTCTAGACCTTAGTTAAATATCTTTCCTTTCATAAAACATGTCTTCATTTCCCCAGGCATATTAGTCACATCTTCTCATACTTCTGCATTACCACTCTCATACATTTTATACCTCTTTATATTCTTAGCACAGAGCACAGTGTCTAATGCATAATAGGTGTTCCATATATCTCTGCTGTTAAAGGAAGACAAAACTATAAAACTTCACGATTATGTTAGACTCATGAGGCCAGATTTTAGAACCATCTGTAGATTTCCAACTGTATCAGCCACTCAAAGGTCTTTGAAACAACAATCAACATCCCACACACGGGTTGTATGGGCAGCAGTATATATGGGGTTTTGTTAGGGATTTATAAAAACAAAAAAATTAAAAAGAGGAAAAATTTAAGAGAAGGAAAAAACACACAAGTTGATTTACTGTAAGGTCAGGGCAAGCAATGGCCTAGCACAAAAAATGGGCAGACCAACCTGCAATTTGGGTTGGGTGTGGGATGAGGAGAGCCCAGATGGAGGTGCAGTCTGGCATGGGAGTGACCGTCTCAGGGGCAAAATTTCTTCATTCCTTGCTCAGGGATTCAAAGACTATTATCTTAGCCCAATCAGGGTGCTAAAACAAAAATACTACAGACCGAGCGGCTTAAACAACACATTTATTTCTCACAGTTCTGGAGGCTGGGAGTCTGAGACCATGGTGTTAGCAAGGTTGAGATCTGGTAAGGGCTCTCTTCCAGTTCGCAGATAACTGACTTCTCCTTGTACTCTTATATGGCAGAATACGAAAGCTCTTGTCCCTTCATCCACCTCATAAAGGCACTAATCCCATTCATGAAGGCTTCACTCTCCTGACCTAATTACCTCCCAAAGGCCCAATCTCTTAATACCATTAAAGGTTAGGATTCAACATCTGAATTCTGGGAGGACACAGACATTCAGTCCATAACAACTTATCTCTAAATGTTAGAAAACAGCCAGCAAATCATCATACTGCTGAGAATGTTATCAGATTTTCAAAGCATTCATATCTGAACACAGAGTGTTTCAAGATGTTTTCTGATACAAATGAAAGCTCCTTCAGGACACAAACATGCAGTCAGTAACCTAGCACATATTCAGGGTTTGTTGAATATGTGAGGAATGAATGAACATAACATGACAATATACAATTTCCTAGTGTTTACTGTTTCACGCACCAAGCACTCTTACGGAAGAAAAAGAACAGACTGATTCCTCTCTCACACACACACTCCTATTATAGGTCAAATAAACTGAAATTTAGGGGTGAGCTGGAATAACAGCAGCAGTAATAATATGGTATAAATAATAGTACATAAATTATGTACCAGGTACTATAGCATTTACTTTACCTCATTTAATCATGGATACTATTAATACCATCGTTTTACAGATGAAGAAAGTGAGGTTTTGAGCAATTAACTTGCTAGTACGCCTTGGAGTGGATATTTAAGCCAGGTTTTTTAGGATGAAGAGTTCACATTCTTAACCAGAACACCCCCTACCCCAGATCTTCTGAATCCTGCCACACGCTAGAAGTTAAAAGTGCAAGCTGATGCGTGGATTGACTAAAATATAATACTTTTTTTTTTCCATATGAGGATTAGGAGATTTATTTTATTTTTTAATAGCTTTTTATTGGAGTATAATTGCTTCACAATACTGTGTTAGTTTCTGTTGTACAACAGAGTGAATCAGCCATATGCATACACATGTCCCCACATCCCCTCCCTCTTGAGCCTCCCTCCCATCCTCCCTATCCCACCCCTCTAGGTCATCGCAAAGCACCGAGCCGATCTCCCTGCGCTATGCTGCTGCTTCCCACCAGCCAACTATTTTACATTTGGTAGTGTGTATATGTCAGTGCTACTCTCACTTCACCCCAGCTTCACCCTTCCACCCCATGTCATCAAGTCCATTCTCTATGTCTACCTCTTTATTCCTGCCCTGCAACTAAGTTATCAGTACCTTTTTTTTTTTTTTTTAAGATTCCATATATATGTGTTAGCATACGGTATTTGTTTTTCTTTCTGACTTACTTCACTCTGTATGACAGACTCTAGGTCCATCCACCTCACTACAAATAACTCAATTTCGTTTCTTTTTATGGCTGAGTAATATTCCATTGTATATATGTGCCACATCTTCTTTATCCATTCATCTGTCGATGGACTCTTAGGTTGCTTCCACGTCCTGGCTATTGTAAATAGAGCTGCAATGAACATTGTGGTGCATGACTCTTGGAATTATGGCTTTCTCAGGGTATATGCCCAGTAGTGGGATTGCTGGGCCATATGGTAGTTCTATTTTTAGTTTTTTAAAGAACCTCCATACTGTTTTCCATAGTTGTTGTATCAATTTACATTCCCACCAACAGTGTAGCAGGGTTCCCTTTTCACCACACCCTTTCCAGCATTTATCGTTTCTAGCTTTTTTGATAACGGCCATTCTGACAGGCGTGAGGTGATACCTCATTGTAGTTTTGATTTGCATTTCTCCAATAATTAGTGATGTTGAGCACCTTTTCATGTGCCTCTTGGCCATCTCTATGTCTTCCTTGGTGAAATGTCTCTTTAGGTCTTCTGCCCATTTTTTAACTGGATTGTTTGGTTTTTTGATATTGAGCTCCATGAGCTGTTTGTATATTTTGGAGATTAATCCTTTGTTGTTTCATTTGCAAATATTTTCTCCCATTCTGAGGGTTGTCTTTTTTTTTTTTTTTTCTTTTATTTATTTACTTATTTATTTATGACTGTGTTGAGTCTTCGTTTCTGTGCGAGGGCTTTCTCTAGTTGTGGCAAGCGGGGGTCACTCTTCATCGCGGTGCGTGGGCCTCTCACCATCACGGCCTCTGCTGTCGCGGAGCACAGGCTCCAGACGCGCAGGCTCAGTAATTGTGGCTCACGGGCCCAGTTGCTCCGTGGCATGTGGGATCCTCCCAGACCAGGGCTCGAACCCGTGTCCCCTGCATTGGCAGGCAGATTCTCAACCACTGCGCCACCAGGGAAGCCCCTGAGGGTTGTCTTTGTCTTGTTTATGGTTTCCTTTGCTGTGCAGAAGATTTTAAGTTTAATTAAGTCCCATTTGTTTATTTTTGGTTTTATTTCTATTACTGTAGGAGGTGAGTCAAAAAAGATCTTGCTGTGGTTTATGTCAAAGAGTGCTTTTCCTATGTTTTCCTCTAAAAGTTTTATAGTGTCTGGCCATACATTTAGGTCTTTAATCCATTTTGAGTCTAATTTCATTCTTTTACATGTAGCTGTCCAGTTTTCCCAGCACGACTTATCTAAGAGGCTGTCTTTTATCCATTGTATGTTCTTGCCTCCTTTGTCATAAATTAGGTGCCCATACGTGCGTGGGTTTATCTCAGGGCATTCTATCCTGTACCATTGATCTATATTTCTGTTTTTGTGCCAGTACCATACTGTAAAATATAATACTTCTAACCAAATCTATTGTTTAGTTCTTTTTGCTGTTAGTGATAGATCTTTCTAGAACCATGGACTTACTTTAGAATGTTGTTCTATTAGGAAGCAGAAAGAGGTAAACAGTTAATGACTGCAGATATTTTACCGTCTGTTTCACTGTCTTAAAGTTACTTCACTGCTGTTACCTATGGACGTGGTATCGCAGACCATGAAATGTTTATGACAAAACTATCATGCAGACAACACAGGACTTATATCATTTGATGTTAAAGATATTTTTATGCTTGATTAAAATTCCAACATTAATAGAGAAATGAGGAAATATTTTAACTTAAGATCCCCTTTCATTTTGTTAAAGGTTTTAAAGAACTGAAATTATATTTAAGTTTTTATTTCATCTTCCTCCTCTACTAGTTGCTAAACTTCTTGAGGTCAGGACTGTATCTTTGCATTTTTGTGTCCCCAGCATTTAGCATACTCTAGCATATTAATCAACATTAATACATGTTAATGAATAGGTAGATAAATTACATAATTCTAGTCCCAGTTTGGCATCATACTAATTTTTCTGACCTATATGTGTTGGAGATATATGTCAGAATGAAAAAATTAATAAAGTTAAGCCATAATGATAGTATAACATGAGTTCTGAAATAAGGACAGATCTTCCTCCAGACTTCAAGTATTAGCTCTGTAAGAGAGAGAGAGGTCTCAAAGCTGACAAGGAGCCTGGCACAACGGGTGACAATAGTCTACTGTTCACATTATACGGAAATCAGAGACAGTAGTTTGAATGGTGTTAACAAGCCACAAGACACTGAACAAGCATGAAGAATGTTCCTTGAGCAGTGAGAAATGCACTAGAGAAAGGCTACTCACTAATAAAGCTGCCACGTTATGCTGCCCAAGTCACTGTACTTGGGAAGAGAACAGCAATTGAGAAAGATTGAAAAAAAAAAATTGAAGAGAAAGCAATCGAGGCGATTAACCAAAAAGTTAACGACTGCAAGGGCTTTTAATGACTTCCAAATCATTCAACAGAACGTTTCACGTGAATTATTACGGTATCTGCAACTCACCGTAATCTCAAAATTACTGATATGCATATTTTTACATTTAGCAACTTCACAATTTTGTGTTTAGTACACATTGTTCTGAGGGCAGATAAGTGTATAATATACATAAAATTCACATAGAGGTAGCCAAGGTATTCACCAAGATATTGTTTCTGTGGATGCTATTGTTTATTGTTGTTTTAATGACCGTCACATGCGAGGATGACATGGCCATGGGAGTATGAGAGAACGGTGCGCATGTGTGATGTTCGCAGGGAGCTGCAAGGTTAGAAATCCAATTACCTACAAGCTTTACTATCTATTATGCCGAAAAGACATTAACCTCAGAATTCCTTACCATTCTATTTTGTCACTTTACTTCCCAATTAATAAAAAACAGTTTGAAGGCATTATTTCAGTATACTCATGAGATAACAGACAACTGAATTGAAGATTCCTGGACTTTACTATGTTGTTAAGAAGCAGCATTCATTTCTATATAACCATGACCAGGCTGGACTGTATTCCACATATTCCTAACATATAATATAGGTCTTGATACAGTAACAGATGGGAAGCCCTGCTACCAAGATTTCCATTTCTTTAAAACTGACTCCCAGGAAATCATTTAGGTCTGGGGTCTAACTTATATAATGCATACCTAGAATGTGTCAATAAAAATGTAACAGATTTGGAAACAAAAGAAGATTCAGACAGTTGCATTTCCCATAGCCTAGCTTTGTAGTTAGTCCTGTAAGTACAGGGAGTTCATTAAACAGCAATTCACAAGACTTTTTCTTAATGCCTTTTCTGTTTTTGTTTTTATTTTCTTGTAAAGCAAGGTCTTACCAAATCCTTTAGTCATGGTCCAGTTTGTTGCAGTCATATGGGTGTTACTGGGAAGGTGAAAAACTTGTGACTGCAGCAGGAAAAAGTATTGATGTGTCATGAATTATGGCCCTGTTTGCACTTCTACTTTAACCATAATCATTTGTTTAAACAAAAAGTTCTACATTTGAATTTCCACAATTGTGTGCATATTATAAACATCTCATCTTTCACCCAGACTCAGCTAACACTTGAGTTTGTTGACATTCATCATCAAGGAATAAATCATATGCTAACAAATAATTGTCCTTCATAACAGAATATCAACAGAACCCAGATTCTTAAACTTGCTAATTAACACTTTTAGTTGCATTGATTAACATTTTTGTTAAAAGAAGTAGAACTTTATGATATGCTAATTATTTATTTAAAACTTTCTCCTTTATCGCTCAAAGTCTTATCTGCTCCTAATGTTTGGCTTAGGCAGCTGATGTTATTGATTTTACCTCTAAAAAATGTTCATATCCTTCACCTGTGGCATGCCACTATAGCCACTAAGTGTACATTACATACCTTTTCCTAGGTCATATTATAGTTCTTGTAATTTCCTCCGTGTTTTTTTTCTCATAGAGGGATTTATAAGATTTAGGATTCACTTTAATGTGCAGCATATTCCTTCACTTTGGTTTTCCTATTGAAGCCAGGGTATTTTCATAGAAAACCCATTAGTAACTCTGCCTTTCTATGTCCCACATCTGGATGGCAGTCACCTTCTAAAGGAGTACCGTAATTACTTCATTCCCTGGACTTTATCAGAATTCATGAGCAAGCACCACTGTTAGATGCACTCTCCTGGTAATCAAGTCTAACAGGATAATCAGCAAAATGTTCAAGGAAGTCAGAGTGTTTTTCTCATTCTCTATTAACAACAATGTATTCACAACCTTACTGTTGGCTACCTCTGGATCTTTTTAAGAAGTCAGTTTTACTGTGGTGTCACTAAAAGCCGAAAGAGAATAACCTAGAATTTCGTAGTATAAATTTACCTTAGTAACTGTACCTGAAAAGATGAACAGAGTAATTAAGGAGTCTAATCATCTACGCTAAAGAATATTCAATTCCAGGTTAATTCTCACAAAGTCTTTGTCTACCTAATTTACCATGTAGAGAACATATTCAATTGAGTATCTAAACGGTATGCTTTCACAGTTATTTTTGGCCTCATTAATTCAACATATATTATACAAATAGACATTATGCTATATGCTGAGGATACATTAGGCAAGACAAAAACCCATTTCCACTGAGTTTATAATCCAGGGAGGGAATTTAGTACATAAGAAGTTACTAAACAGTGGGGCTATTTAATCATGCTTTATAAGCCACCGTGCTCGCTGTTAGGTATACAGCTGTGAGCAAGACACACAGGCCTCTGCCCTGGTAGAGGGTAAGTGTTAAGAGTCCTAAGATAACATCAAGCATTAGATCCTATCACATAGGGAGTACTTAGGCCAGTCTTTAGGGGATAAGGAAGTCATCCTAGAGGCAGTGACGGCTTAGCTGAGACCCCAAAGGAAAATAACACTTGGCCAGACAAAGGCCGAGGAAAAGCAGAGTGTTCTGGTGCATGGGCCAAAAGTCAGAAATCATCCCACAGTCAGGGGAACGAGAGGTTATTCAGTATGGCTGAAGCGGAGGGTGGGAAACAGGCATCTGTGAAAGCACAAGTAAGCAAAGTAATCAGGAGCGAGATCATGAAGTCCATAAGAAGGTGGACCGTTATAGAAGCTGAGGCAGGCTGCTTGGGTTCAGACCCTGGTTCAAACATCCACAAACTACGTCTTGCTGATTTTAGGTGTGCTGAATCATTCCATCATCAACGCGGTTAACTTGAGAATCATATTTCATATTCCCTTTCCCTGGAGAGTTCTGTTATTATTGACCAGATAAGGAACTTGTGCAAGATTAGCAGATGGACGTAAAGCAGCAGCTGTCACCCTCTGAAGGCCCTCGAGGTTGGAGGTACAGACAGACCCAGAGGAGCCTAGAGGGTTCCAGCTTGTCCTCACTTGCCTCTGTTCCAGCCCTTCCAGCTCTTCTTCTCAACTCGCTCCTCTGACCAGGAGCAGCCTTAAGATCATCACCGGATGCTTGATTGTAGACGCAGAGGCTGGAGCTCCCGTAGACTCACCCACTAGCACCCTCACAGTTCCACCTCAGGGGCTGCATGCGCTAGGCTTTTCTTACTGACTAGCTGGTAACCCCTCTGGGTCTTCCAGCTTCTCCTGTAAGACCTTCCTCTCCAACATCTCGTCATACTACATACATTCATACTATAAATAAATCTCTTATCCCATAACTCATAGTGGATCTGTTTCACTGACTGATACATTGGACATATTATATAACCTCTCTATGCCTCAGTTTCTTTATCTTAAAAGGGGATGATAATGGTTATAATATATAACCTCTCTATGCCTCAGTTTCTTTATCTTAAAAGGGGATGATAATGGTTATAATAGTATCCAGTTTATGGGGTTGTCTTGAAGAAATAATGAATGCTCACTAAATGATAGTTATCTTAAAGAGTTTATATTTTACCTTGAGGTGAGTGGGAAGTCAATAAAAGATTTCTGATGAGGAAGTGACATGACCAGAATTATTTCAGAGCAAGAACCTGAGTGAGATGTGGAAGACAGATTTGAGGGGGGACAAAGAGACACTCTGAAGTCTGTCAAAGTAGTCAGAATTTGAGATGTTGGTGATCTTACCTAAGGTAATGACACTGGGATTGGAGATCAGTGGACAGGTTCAAGAGCCATTAAGAAACTAGAAGTGTCTGGCTCTGTCTGACTTATTAGCATAATGTCCCAAAGTCCATCCATGTTGTCACAAATGGCAAGATATCCACTGTATGATATCACTTATATATAAAATCTAAAAAAGCTACACTCATGAAAAGAGTAAAATGGTGGTTACCAGGAGCTGGTGGGGGTGGGTGCGTGGGGAAATAGGAGAGAGATTATGTAAGGATACAAATGTGCAACCAGTAGATAAATAAGTCCTGGAAATCTAATGCACAGCATGGTGACTATAGACAACAATATTGTATTATAAACATCAAACTTGCTAAAAGACTAGATTTTAATTATTTCCACCACGAAAATAAATGATAATTATGTATGTGATAGAGGTGTTAGCTAATGCCACAAGGGCAACCATATGGCAATACATCTCAAATCAACATGCTATACACCTTAAAACTTATACCATGTTATATGTCACATATATTTCAATTAAAAATTTAAAAATAAAGATGAACACACACAGAAAGATAGTTGAAATGAGATAACTTGGCAAATTATTAAATATGAGAATGGAGGAAAGCGACATGAAAGATTACTTTCAGGCTTCTAGTTTAATGCATTGGGTGGATCCTGATGCCATTTTTCTGAAACAGTAAAAGTAGAAGAAGAACTTGTTTAGTGAGGAAGTGATGAAATTTAGCTTTGACATGATGAGCCTGAGGTGCCCATGAGACATCTAACTGGAGACAGTAAGAAGCAAGTTTTTTGTGCTGGACAGTTGAACGTGGAGATCAGACATGAATTGTTGCCCCTTGTTCTTCCATTATACTTACGAGGTAAATGTGCTTTCAATAAAGGCAAGGAAACTCAGAGGCTAAGATACTGCAATTTTTTTTTTTTTTTTTTTTTTTTTGGTCTACGTCAGCACTTTTTGGTCTCATGAAACCTTTACACTCTTAAACTTTGAGGACCCTAAAAATATCTTGTTCATGTATATTTACAGCGTGAGAAATTTAAACACAACTTTTAAATTAAAAATTATATTTTAATTATTTTCAAAATGATAAACCATTACATGTTAACATAAACAACATATTTATGAAAAATAATTTTTAAAGCAAAAAATTAGAGATAAAAGTAACACTTTTGCTTTTTATGAGTTTCTAATGACTGGCTTGATAGGAGACAGCTGGAGTCTCATATCTGCTTCTAGATTCAATCTGTTGCAATATCACACATCATGTAGCCTCTGGAAAGCTCTACTGTGCCCTTGCGAGAGAATGATAGTGAAAAGAGGAATGACATCTTAGAATTATTATAAAAATAATTTTGCCTTCACAGACCCCCTGGAAAGGTCTCAAAGAAACCCAGGATCCCTTTAAAAACTACTGTTCATTGTGAACATTAAGTCAAAAGGGATGATGGCTCAGGATGGGAGTAGAGAGAAGACCCAGAAACTCAACTCTTGAGTGAATTAAGGACAGAGATTAGGAAACTGACGACTGACAGTGACAGAAAGGAAATATGATGTAGCTGAACAGCCCATGGCTCAAGTGATAAGGGGTCTCGGGAACAAAAAAGATTAATGAGTGGTCTTGAAATAGTTTAGGGAAATGAGAGCAATTCAGGTCACAGCTCCACTCCCTTGGTGGGTGGTATTTGGGAGGGAAAGTAGCATTTATAGGAGAGGACTGTTGGGGAAGCAGTGTCTTCTAGAAGAGTCAGGTTTCGACTAGCAAGTAACAGAAACGTAAATGTTATGTTAATGAGGTGAGGGAATTTCTGTCCTACATATAGCAAGTACTATTACTTGCCTACAAATATCTATTCTCCCTTTCTTCCTTGGAAACAAAACCCCAGTCGCTAACTCGGCATACTGCCACCCAGAATAAATCCTGTATTTTCCAGCCTCCCTCACAGCTATGTACGTACATGACTAATGACTGCTCCTTACGATATCCATGAAAGTGTTGTGTAAGGCGCCTAGAAAGACTTCTTAAAAGTAGCTAAGTTCGGAGAAGCCCATTTTTTTGCCTTCCCCCTCATTACTGCCTGGAATGTGTGTGTGACAGCTTGAAAGCATGATCTAATAAACAGAGATAGAACTCTGCACTCAACAAACGTAACAGACACATTATTTTCAAGCACACAGAAAAGACTGCCAACATTCTACCACTTACTGCAAACATTAATGCATTTCCAAGTGTTGGTATCACACAGACCACGATGGGTTTGAACACACTATCTCCCAAATATTCTCAGCATTTTCTTGGTGAATAAAGAAAGGGGAAGTCTTCAGGCCTATCTGGAAAGATCATCTCTGTCCTGGATTGACTGTGCTCCCAAAGGAAATCCTTGTCCTTTGAGCAGGAAAACAACAGCTTTAACTTAATTCCAAGGACATGCAGCACGCATGAGAGAAGGCAGAGTAACTGCATACAGGAGGATTTTCAGACCTTCTTAAGAAAGAGTCAGGCACAGCCTAAAACTAAAAGGATTAAACTTCTGAAAGGATCCTAGATCAGTTAATCCAGCAGGCATCATGTAAATCAAGTCTTCCCACACTAACGGCCTACAAATTGCCCGGGGATCTTGTTAAAATGCACATTCAGTAGATTTGGGATAGGGTTTGAGGTTCTGCACTTCTAACAAACTCCAAGATGATGGTGATCCTGCTGGCCCAGGAACATGGTTTCGAGCAGCGTGAATAAAGACAGTGTGGAATAAATCTACGGCTTTCATGTAGGCCATGAAGCCAAAAGCCTAATTATCAGCTGCAAAATGACTGCTTGCATATGTTATCTCTATTTAATGAACATTTATTAGAGGCTCATTATATGCCAGAAATATGCTCGATTCTGGAGAACACAATGATGAACAGAAGAGAATCCCTGTTCCTTCCGCTCCTTAAGGTTTGTTAGGGAAGCCAACCATTAACGAATTATACAGCTTCCTAGATTTGGAAAAGGTAAGGACTTACGTGGTTTTGTGAGCTATGTCTGAATTGATTTACCATGTCCTCTTCAGATAGGGACATCCAAATGAATATGACAGGTAATTCTGAATCAATCAGATGGTAGTCAGTTCAGTGATTTCATGTAACCATACCCTAAATTTTAGATAATGATATGAAAGGTAAAATTTTTTAATTTTTAAATTTTTTTTACATACTCAGAAGAGTCCAAGCCAGCAGAATAAGGCAACAACAGAAAAAAGTAAAAGGATAAGAATTAGAAAGAAGGGAATGTACAGTTATTCACAGATGCTATCATTACCTACATAAAAAAATGCAAAAGAATATGCAGATTAATTATTAGAAGTCATAGATTAGTAAGACTGGTAGATACAAAATATATAAAAGTCAATTATATTCCTGTATTCTGGCAAACAAATAGAAATGTAATTTTTTAAAGATGCCACTTACAATACCATCAAAAAATATAAAGTACCTAGAAATAAATCCTTAAGAGGTCTTTACAAAGAACACTATAGAGCTTTCTGGTATGATATTAAGGAAGACAGAAAAATACCACGATCATAGTTTGCTTCATAATCATAAAGATGTTCATTTCTCCCAAACCAACCTCTAGATTAAACACAAACCTAACCAACACTCAAAATATCATGAGGGTTCATGAACTTGACATGCCATTTCTAAATTTACAGGGAGGTGAAAGGAACCAAGTCACTATAAAGAAGAAAGAACAAGTTAAGGAGTGGAGGCTGTTCTACTAGGTAATTAATACTAATATAGAGATATAGGAACTAACGCAGTCTGGTATTCGTGCAAATGTGGACAAAGTAATCTATGGAACAGAAATGAAAGGATCAAGAAACAAACCTATACATGTGTGGAAACTTGATTTTAAATAGAACTTGCATTGAAAACAGCGGGGAAAAGACAGACTTCATAGTAAATGCTGTCAAGACCATAGGTTAGACATATGAAAAGAAAAAAAAGGAGGAAAGAGACAGGGAGAGAGAGAGAGAAAGGTAGGAAGAAAGAGACAGGTGTGGAAGAGGAGTGAGATAAAGAAAGAAATAAGAAATTGACTAAATCACAAAAATCTAGCTGGATTAAAACTTAAATGTAAAGAAAAGACAAAAGGGAGATTATTTTCAGGATAGGTAATAATACCTTTAAGAAAATATAGCACTTCCCAGGCAGCAGTGGTTAAGAATCTGCCTGCCAATGCAGGGGACATGGGTTCGATCCCTGGATTCGGAAAGATCCCACATGCCGCGGAGCAGCTAAGCCCATGCGTCACAACTACTGAGCCTGAGCTCTAGAGCCTGCGAGACCCAACTACTGAGCCCACGCGCCACAACTACTGAAGCCCGCCCGCCTGCCTAGAGCCCATGCTCCTCAACAAGAGAAGCCACCGCAATGAGAAGCCCATGCACCACAAGGAAGAGTAGCCCCCCGGCTCGCCGCAACTAGAGAAAGCCTGTGCGCAGCAGCAACGAAGACCCAACGCAGCCAAAATAAATAAATAAATAAAATTTATTAAAAAAAAAAACAAAAGTGCAAACCATACCAATAATCTTGAAAATTGTCATGCCCTTTTAGCACAGTAATTCTATTTCTGCTAATATCACAAATGTTGTATTATTAATTTCTAATAATTAATCAAAAAATAATTAGACATACCCAAAATCCTTAAATGTAATGATCACAATTTATCATATGTGTATTATTATCTGGGGCAGCAGGGGTGAAGGGAGGAAGTCCTCAGTAAGGGAGACTGGTTCAAAGTCAGTTTAAGAAGCAGCCTGGGACTTCCCTGGTGGTCCAGTGGTTAAGACTTCACCTTCCTATGCAGGGGGTGCGGGTTTGATCCCTGGTTGGGGAGCTAAGATCCCACATGACTTGTAGCCAAAACACCAAAACATAAAACAGAAGCAAATTCAATAAAGACTTTAAAAATGGTCCACATGAAAAATATCTTAAAAAAAAAAAGTAGCCTGACTCCCAGTTTCCATCCCTTATACTGTACCACTTAACTAGGTGACTGTTCTTTCCTCACCCTTGCAAAACAAACAAAAAAAAAAACCACGAAACCAAAAACAAAAACAAAAACTGAAATTTTCTCTGTGGAAAGGGCAAAAGCACAGGGTCTCTGGATTGAAGGCAGAGTGAAGGCTTAAGTGAATATTTGCTCTCTGGAGGCACAGACAGCTGCCCTCTTCTCCACTCCGGTCCCCAGTGCTGGCCCAGGGGCCTGCCTGTACCCCCTGGGCAGGACACTGAAAGAGCTAAGTGCCCCTGGCAATTTACCGATCCTCAGGGAGCTTTCCTCTCTCACCCTTAACATAGGGATAAATAGTACCTACTTAGAGAGTTCTAGTGAGGGCTAAATGAGGTTCTATGAACATTAGCATCGTGTCTGGAAGGTATAGTAATTAACTGAATAAGTAATAAAAAAAAGTTTGCTACAGTAATTATTTTTATGATAAAGTGATATTTAGTAACTGATCATTTACATATTCATATTTGCTTCTCCTACTCAACTTTAAGTTTTACGAGAGTAGGGTATACGTACCTTTCACCATTTTATCTCGAATGTTTAAGGTAGTACCTGACGTACAGTGGAAGTGTAATAAGTATTTGTTTACTATTGAATGAGTGAATGCTTATGTGATGTCAAGAATCCACAGGGCCACTATCAGGTATTTGAAAGATAAATGAGCTAGAATGCAGAAGTCCTAAATTCTACATCTTCTGGTTCTGCTAGATAACCTTGAACAAATCACCACCATCTCTCTCGACCTCAGTTTTGTTTTCAATTAACTATACTCATCTTACTGAGATTTCTAAAGCCTCTTTCAGCAATAACCTTGCTTCTCCACTGGGAAGAGGTGACTGTGGTCTTCAGTGTGCCTAATGGCTATTCTTTTTTTTTATAATTTTATAATTATTTTTTATAATAATTATTTTTTTTTGACTGCGTTGGGTCTTTGTGGCTGCGTGCGGACTTTGTCTAGTTGCAGCGAGTGGGGGCTGCTCTTTGTTGTGGTGCGCGGGCTTCTCACTGTGCTGGCTTCTCTTGTTGCGGAGCACGGGCTCTAGGCGCGTGGGCTTCAGTAGTTGTGACACAGGCTCAGTAGTTGTGGCTCACAGGCTCTAGAGCTCAGGCTCAGCAGTTGTGGCGCACGGGCTTAGTTGCTCCACGGCACGTGGGATCTTCCCAGACCAGGGCTCGAACCTGTGTCCCCTGCATTGGCAGGCGGATTCTTAACCACTGCACCACCAGGGAAGTCCCCTAATGGCTATTCTTAAAATAATACCTGACAGCCTATTTTGCTCACCTTCAGTTAGTGAACAGGCAATTAATTGATGGTTAGCACTATAATAAGGCTAGGAAAACAAAGATGAAAACTATATAGTTCTGCTGCTTTAAAACAAAACAAAAATATGGGAGCACCAACAAACCAGGAATTCAGTACACCGTGATAAATTTTTTGCCCTCAATTTTAAGAAAGTTATAACTCTACAGTTTTTTGAAAGACCCAATACACATTTTATCTTATTAGCATGAGAAGAAATATCAGAAGGAATACTCTAGGAAAGCAAGTAGCTCTTGCAAATAAAAACTGTCAAGATTTATTCTTGTATCTGATTATTTTAACAATATATCTTTTTGTATTTACAATGACGTGATTATGAGCGATATTTTTTGTAGCCATACATTTTTAAGGTTTGACAACTTAAGAAAATGACATAAAAACATGCTTACTGAAATCATTTTACCGCCAACCCTCAGAAAATTAAAAATAGCATCTGAAGGCATCTTCTTACTCCAGACTTCGTATCATTAATGTGGAATTTCTGTCCATGTTAACATGGCTGATTGAAGTTACTATATGTGACTATTTGGGACTGTAAAACAATATGTTCTTTCCTGTCTATTGTGCTTCATGGAAATGGCCAATATGACAGTGCCATTGAGGTCCAATTTCCTAGAAAATTTAGTAAGTCATGTTTAAAATTAAAATTTGCTTGAAGTATTCTCAGAATAAAAGGAGCAGCAGAGAGGAAAGAGTAAATCAATTAAACAAATGTTGAGCCAAGTTGTTACATTATCTTGGTTGAACTAGAAACTTAATCTTTCTGCAATGGATGACCTAATTGTACTAGATTCCCTTTCTAGTGATAGAAAAGTCTTCTCAGTATCCCATAGTGATTAAATGTATTACTGGGAGCTTCTTTTTCATTTTACTAAGAATCAAAACTATTTTTCAATCTGCTTTATTGAAGCATAATTTCCATATAATACAATTTATCCATTTAAGTGTATAATGCAATAAGTTTTGACAAATGTATATTTGTAGTGGAACCACCACCAGTTGTTACAGTATTTCTAGAGACTATCTTTTAAAATATCCAGCATCAGGCTTCCCTGGTGGCGCAGTGGTTGAGAATCTGCCTGCCAATGCAGGGGACACGGGTTCGAGCCCTGGTCTGGGAAGATCCCACATGCTGCGGAGCAACTGGGCCCGTGAGCCACAACTACTGAGCCTGTGCGTCTGGAGCCTGTGCTCTGCAACAAGAGAGGCCGCGATAGTGAGAGGCCCGCGCACCACGATGAAGAGTGGCCCCCACTCACCACAACTGGAGAAAGCCCTCGCACAGAAACGAAGACCCAACACAGCCATAAATAAATTAATTAATTAATTAATTAAAAAAAAATAAAATATCCAGCGTCGTTTATTCTTTCATTTATTTAACAAATGTTTTTGAGCATCTATTTTGCAATAACACATGCAATATATGAACACACTGCATGAATAAAACACACAGTGTTATCATGAGCACTTGAGACCAGAGCCTATCACATGAAGCCTCAGAGAACAGGGCCAGAATAGCAATCTAGACAAGAGAATTCCAGAAACCCATCCAAGAGGAAACTGGAAGGAAATTAACATTTATTGCTTACGTGGTGACAGGCACTCTACACCCATGGGTTTCTTCAATAAAATATTTTACTTAAAGAAAGCAAGGCAGTACAGGATGATAGTTAAAAGTCACATCTACGAAGTTGACGATGGGCGTTCAAATCTCCCACTCTGTCGCTTACTGGTTTTGAAATCTTGGGCAAGGTATTGAACATCTTTGTGCTTCAGTTTATTCATTTGTGAAATGACTAGTAATCATCCCTCCCTGGCTGGGTTAGTACATGCAAATGAATTTGTACATGTGAAACACTAAGAAGAGCACCTAGTATATACTAAGAACTCAATAAATGTTAACTATTAATTAATCTTTATGATAGCCCCATGTGAAAGTATTCTTAGCCTCGTTTTACAGATGAAAAAACGGAAGTATAAGTTTAAATACCCTGTCTAGGCTCACACAGCTAGCAAGGGTCAGACTGTAATCTGAAAACTGGTCTGACTCCAAAGCTAATGCTCTTTCCACTACATCTTGGTTGAATTAGAAAATGGCAATGAAAAGGGGGGCAGGGAAGGACATGCATCTGTTCGTCTTTCCCTCCTTGAAATCCTTTTGTCCCTTCCCCCTCCTAGTACCTCTGAAATCGTGATTCTTAACTGTAGTGATACTGTGGTGCACCATCTCGATCACCCCCTTCGGACCAAGGCACCTATCCCTTCCCTCCTCCAATTCTGCAGTTAATAATTTAATAATAATTTGGTTTCTGAGTCACAACTGCACCCCTCTCTGGGAATTACTTTTGGCCAGAGGTAGCTGCCTCTACCCAAGGTCATGTCCCATCCTCAGGGATTGCTTGCACTTAATCACTGGTTAATGTGGTATTTCAAAGTCCCCCAGGGCCCCTGGTTTCAATTTGGGACCATTCTGAAGGACCATTCCACTTGCAGAGCTTTCTTCATGATTAGACAGGGGCTCCTCCAGAAACACTCCCCATCAAACCTGCTACTTGCAAACCTCTATCTCAGAATCTGTTTCCAGGAAATCCAACCTAGGGCTTAAAACTGGAAGTGTCCTAGGAACAATTTTATAATGGAGCTGTGGAGGGGAATCAGAGGTGAAATACGAAAGCCCCCTGGCCTACTGGAGCAATGCAATCGTTCACCAGCAGTGAAGGAATCTAGGAAGCCAGTGGAAAGGAATGCACTGAAGGGTGCTGTGATCTCAGGCACTTGAGAAGTAAGGGGGAAATAGTGGTTTAATGACCACGGAATTGGAATTAGATGGCCGGCCATTGCTGGGTGTGATTGACGCATTACAAAAAGACAAGGAAGACAATGGTGATTAATCACCAATTTTGAAAGTGTGAGTAGGAGACCTTCCTTGGCAGCATATGAAGCAGTTCATCTCCTGCAGCTGAAGGACAGAAGAAGCTGAGGTCCAGGCTTTAAACTTAATTAGAAAGAGTGAAATCCAGAAGTTTGCATTCTCAGATCTGACAAGTGAGCTTGATTACAGGGCCCTGAATGGGAAGCATGAGACTTGGGATAGGAACGTCTCAGCCAGTGCACTCAAGACCTTTGAAATTTCAGATTCTGTGGAACCCTTCGGGCCTGTAAAAGTGGCCCACTCCTCTCCTTTGAAGGCTAATGCTCCTCACCTTTCTTAAAGAGGATGCAGAAGTCTCCGTCTTGCAAGATATGTATACTTCAGAGGATGGGAGATAATTCCTTTGAAGGTTCAGGAGTCTGCCTTATCAGTGACATTTTTTAAGGGCATGCAAGGAAATCCCCTCAAAAATAAATGAAAAATTATTTCATCTTGCATCTGCCACCACTGAGAAAGAAGCACAGTGCTTTGCAGGTCTTTTCAGGTTTTGGAAATAGGTCACCAACTCCCTCAGCCCTAGTGCCCCTTCTTTATAATACACATCATGTAATGCCCCATTTAGGACCCTGAAACTAAATAGATAGTATATCTTCACAACACACATGTTTAAAAACATTCAGTAAAATCTCCTAATATAAATGAGAAGAGAATTTATAATAAATTAGTACATATTCCAATATGTAAATACTTTGAATACAGCATTATAAGCCATAATTAAGTAATCAGATTCCTAAACCTGTATCTTTCATTACCAATTGTGACAATTACAACGTAGACTGGTACAGTTGTGTAACTCAAATACTGTGATTGATGTCCTCAACTGTATGATTTTTCTAAAATGGTAAGCAACCCGTGGTAAAATTCCAAACGTAAAGTATAATTATCTATCGGGTGCTTACATTTCTGGGGATTAAAAAAAACAATGTATATTGAAACTGAAAAAAAAAAACCCTCTGTTTACATATAAAATGGGGTCAGGTTCTAGACTCAGAACAAGTTTTTACCTGCATCAGTGTCCAGCAGGACATTCAAAAGTACAATAATTCTTTACTGTGTAGAACTGTCCTTTCATTGTAGGGCACTAAAGGCCAATAGCACTACCAGTCATTGTGATGACCAAAATCGTCCACCTTTTAGGCATCAGCTCCCTTCTCCCTTGATGAGAACCATGGCTCTACTACACGCCTCAATTCTCTGGATTCCTTTGCCACTCCTTACATGCTGACTCCTCAGGGGACCCGCGGAATGCTGGCAACTCCAAATCCGCATCTCCAGCCTAGACCTCCCTCAAGCTCAGACTTGTATCATTAACTTTCTGCAGGATATAGGGCCTGGATATCCCACCCATACCTCAAACTCAATATGTCCAAATGGGTTTGTTAACTTTTATCTAAATGTGCTTCTACTCCTGTGGTCTTAATCTGGGGCAATATCACATCCCCAATCACACAAGCTAGGCCTTGGCTGTCTCCTCCAACTTCTCCCTTCCCTTACTCCTGCCTCAACCCAAGCACTAAGACTATCCAGTTTTACCTCTTCTCCATTCTACCGGCACTGCAGAAAGTCAGGTCCTCAATACAACAACAACAGCACCATCTTGCAACCAGAGTGAAACAGCAGGATTGTGAATGTGACCACCTCACTCTCCTGCTTTGGACTCATCAGGCTGTACCAATGCTTCTGTGCTGATCAGTAACGCCCTGTGTGTGTCTGTTATGGTCCATACTACATTGTATTATAGTTACGTTTTCTATCTCTGTCCCACTAAGCTCTCAGCTCCCTGGGGTTAGGGACTGTGCTCTATTCAACCACTGTATCCCTAGTGCCTAGCACAGCACGGGACACAGCACAATCAATAAATATTTACCGAATGAAACATAAGCAAGCACGATATTGATGATTAACTTAATGTGAGTAAAGTAAGAAATGCCTTGATTATATGAGACACAGATTTTTACGCTGATTGTAAACACTGCCAATAAAATGATCGACTGTCCTCCTTTGGAATTATTTTAGGACAATATAGGTATCTAAATAAACAATATATTCTTGGCTTTAAATGAACAAAAAAAGTTTGGCCCAATAACTTGATGAGCTTATTTTCCCTGTCTGAACAAAGGAGCTGTTAAAAAACCCTCTTCGAATCATAAGAGGAAAGTGGGCATTCTGCTGTCATTTTTCTCATATATTGAAAAATGGTCATTAAACATCAACCATGTGCCAAGCAGTGTGCCGGAAAATGAGAAAGGTTAGAAGGCAGGGGGGGATAACAATGGTGACTGAAATATGGTCTTTTCCTCGGGGTGTTCAAAGGAGGACAAGGGAAAGCGTCACGTAAACAAGACTCACCGTGTACTGTGGCCAGAGCAATGATGACATAATGTACAAAGCAGTATGAAAGCACCGAGAGAGTCACGATCAATGCGCTTTCGCAGGAGAGGTGGGCAGTAGGCTTCTTAGATAAACTAAGAGTTGAACTGGATTTAGTTATGATTATCAGCCAGGGTAGGCAAGGTTAAGCCATGGTAACAAACACCACCAAAATTTCTGTTGATTTAACACAGACACAGACGTTTACATCTCACTCACATTACACATCAAGGTCTAGGTAGCAGGGAGCTGCTGCTCAACACGGTCACTAGGTGACCAGGTGACAGAGACTTCATTCTCAACACGTGCCGTCTTGAGAGCTGCAGTAGTGGGGGCAGGGTGGGAAGGGATTCAGGACCTCTCATTCCTCTTAATTTCTACCAGGAAATGTCTGCCTGACACACAGCACATCTGCTCCCAACATATTGGAAAGAGCAAGTCACATGACCATGCCTGAATTAAAATGGGAGAGGGAAGAGTAATCCTACCAAACGCCTAAAAGCAGAAAAAACTGATCATCTGTGAACAGCCCTAGAGATTGCTAGTTATTAAGGATGAATGAGACTATAAAAAGGCAGAACACTCTAGACACAAAGAATGGCAGGCACACTACCATAGAAGTGTGCTGGGTGCTGTATATGGGCAACGGTATTACGTTTGCTGTTGGCTGGGGTATAGTCTACACAGCTAGATATATGAGAAAAGAGTGCAAAAAGTAGGTTGGGGTCACGCTGTTAAGGGGCCATGTTAGCAGGTTGAGGAGTTAGACTTTTATCCATCAGTAATGGAGAGCACTTTTCAAAAGGTTTCAATCAATCCAATCGGTGTATCCCATGGTAACTGGGAAACATTAAAGAAGTAGTAGAGACCGGTTAGAACTGCTATGCTTAAAACACAGACCACACAGGAGAGCAAAAAACCTTTGCATCCTCCATAACCTGCATCCACACACTCTGGATGCAGGACGTTGGGCTGAAGAGGTGTGTGACGTAGATCACTGCATTCTGGATAGAGGCTCTGACACTTCCC
Source organism: Balaenoptera borealis (assembly GCF_965194805.1). Taxonomy (NCBI): domain Eukaryota; kingdom Metazoa; phylum Chordata; class Mammalia; order Artiodactyla; family Balaenopteridae; genus Balaenoptera; species Balaenoptera borealis. The sequence goes on along the minus strand of NC_138861.1, from coordinate 15,517,327 downwards.
ATCAGGGAGTTACAGGCCCTGAAAACAACAGGGTGCTTTGAACGGTTAATTCACCCTGGAACAGAAAAACCACAATTTCCCCTGTGGCTTAAGGGTAACTAAGGTTGACGCCCTAGGGACTGACTAGTAGGTACCCATCATTTAAAATCCCGAGATGATTAGAATTCCTCTAGAGGATGTGTTGGAATGTCCCCTACTGTCCATTTAATGACCTGTTTATGAGGAACTTTTGTGAGGATTCTATATCAAACTCAAAGCTTTTTCCACTCAATCATACAGAGAGGGTCTAAATAAATAAAACACACAGGAATAACTAACTTATCTTTCCAACAGACATTGATGAGAGATCTCAGGTTCAAACTCCACTATGGCAACTAATACCACATACAGGCTTTTGTTTTTTCCCCCATCACAAACCAAGTTTAATAAATCAATTGAGACATAGATATGGATATTAAAATCCAGTCACTCATGCATTTATTCACTTACTCAAACTCTATCAAGGGTCCATGCTCGATTCCAAGCACGAAATCAAACATGGCAAGCATCCTTAATAAATAGATGCTGTAGGGTCCCTAAGAGTTGAGTGAAAGTTTCTCACGGGCACAGAGAGTCAGGACTAGGAGAAGGGGTCAGCAATTCTCTCTTCTCAAATCTTAGTCCCACTGCACTTGACTGGGCCTTGTGTGCAATGAGGCTATATCCAGAAGCTGAAGCTGCCGTTTACGGAAGGGGCAGGACACAAGCAGTGTTACTTGGGTACTCAGGTGTCCAAGTGTGTCAGAGCACAGAAGGAAAGAGCACATTCTGCATTTCTGCACTAACACGTGCCAATGGCACATCGTGAACTCCAGGAAATACAGCACCATTTTTTTTTAACTTTTTATTTTATATTGGAGTACAGTTGATTAACAATGTTGTGTTAGTTTCAGGTGTACAACAAAGTGATTCAGTTACATATATACATGTATCTATTCTTACAGACTGCTGTATTTAAAATAGATAACCAGAGCTTCCCTGGTAGCGCAGTGGTTAAGAATCTGCCTGCCAATGCAGGGGACACGGGTTCGAGCCCTGGTCTGGGAAGATCCCACATGCCGTGGAGCAACTAAGCCCGTGAGCCACAATTACTGGGCCTGCGCTCTAGAGCCCGCGAGCCACAACTATTGAAGCCTGTGCACCTAGAGACCCTGCTCCGCAACGAGAGAAGCCACCGCAATGAGAAGCCTGTGCACCGCAATGAAGAGTCGCCCCTGCTCGCCCCAACTAGAGAAAGCCCACGTGCAGCAACGAAGACCCAATGCAGCCAAAAATAAAAATAAATAAATTTGTAAAATGGATAACCAACAAGGACTTACTGTATAGCACAGGGAACTCTGCTCAAATATTCCTTAACAACCTAATTGGGAAGAGAATTTTTTTTTTGATACCTAGAGGTAACGCAAGCGAAGCCCTGTAAGCACAATCCCAGGATCCCAGGCAGTGCCGTTCACGCTGAGTGTTTGGAAATGGTGCTTCCTGAGGCTGTGCAGGGCGTAACCTTTAGGGTCCTGCACAGACCTTCCAGTGGCCTTGTGCAGAAGATCAGAAGGCTGCCACTTAGCAAAGACATTAGCACGGCCCTGCTGAGCCTCTCGAGCAGTTTCCAATCAGCAGAAACCAAGAAGGGAGCTGCAGTAGAGGTCATGACAAACCTCCTTTTCAACTCAAAAACACGTTCCTTTCAAACTCCCAGAAATCACTGCATGACACATTCAGGGAGCTTGAAGGTCCTGTAACTAGCGTACAGAACAAGTTATTGCTGTTAGTTTAACAATTTGGGGTCTAGAGGATCTTGGGTTATAATTTATTAAAAAAAAATTTCTTGAGCACCTAACATGCTAGAGTACTGTGCTCTCTATTCCTCTGAGAACCTTTTCAAGAAACATAATAAAAAATCCATGCGGGCTTCCCTGGTGGCGCAGTGGTTGAGAATCTGCCTGCCAATGCAGGGGACACGGGTTCGAGCCCTGGTCTGGGAAGATCCCACATGCCACGGAGCAACTGGGCCCGTGAGCCACAACTACTGAGCCTGCGCGTCTGGAGCCTGTGCTCCGCAACAAGAGAGGCCGCGATGGTGAGAGGCCCGCGCACCGCGATGAAGAGTGGTCCCCACTTGCCGCAACTAGAGAAAGCCCTCACACAGAAACGAAGACTCAACACAGTCATAAATAAATAAATAAAAGAACGTGAATTTCTAAAAAAAAAAAAAAAAAAAAAGAACCTAAACCCAGTTTTAAAAAAAAAAAAATCCATGCACTCACCCTGGAAGCTTTGTCTATAATCACAGATTTCCCTCTACACAGCATCCTATTCTATGCTTCCCTCATTCGGAACAGTGGCCACGTCTGAGGGGCTCTGGGGGGAGCGCATACGCACACAGTCAGGTTTTTCTTACTCTATTCATATTTTCATCTAAACAGAAATAAACCCTAACATCTCCATGGATGCTCTTTTTTTCCTGACTACATCCAGCATAAGTGATAAAACAGAAAAGGTTTTCTCTCTTTCCTTCCAAATTCCAAGTGGTATTAAAAAAGAACAAGTTCCAATAAACATTGGTGGTGTGGCCAGGTTTGGTGGAGGCGTAATCATTGCATTTGTATTGCAATTTATTGCCTACCTTTAATTTGATCTAGCCACAGAATGTCACCGCCAGAAATGTGATGCTGAGAAGGGAGGGACTAATTCAGATACATTTTACCCTCAAAACAACTTCACTGTAGGTATTAAGATTATTTAACACAGGTGTCATCTTTCCTTAAATATTTTTGTTTTGTCCTTGGACTTTGATTACTTACATGAATATAACTCAACCTATGAAAATGCCTCATAGAATCGATTTATTCTCCACATATGTAAAATCTCTATTTTACTTTGAAGTCCAGTTTCAGTGCTACAAACCAATACAACATAAAAACAAGAAGAAGAAAAAATCAGGACACTCTGCCAGCAAAGTCAACTTTCTCCCACAAGATCCAAATATTCCAGGTTCACAGTACACATAAAACCTTTTATACTGTTGCATTGAAAAGGATATTTCCAGTGATAGACCCATCTATTTCTTTTAACTTTAAATATCGTAATCCCCTGGATCATGCTTCACACTGGAGTTCCCACCCTGGACATGAAACTGTTAAGCTCCAAGTGACAGAGTTTTGTTTTAGAACAAGCAGCTCACTACTCAACAAAATAAATTCCTTTCCTCATATAGATTGAAGTTTGAAGACGGCCCCTCCCTCCCCAAGACTCAGTCTCTAGATCAAGCTAATGTTTAAGCAGCAGTTTACCTGGTACTCTGACAAAAGTTACATCAGAGGGCCTTTGTTTAAGGTCCTTTCAGAGGTGATAAATGAGAAAGCACTTTAGCAGAAATTGATTTAAGCAAACCCTTGGCTCACTGAAAGCTTTTTCTCACACTATTCTCTCTACTGATGTAAAGTCCAGGTTGACAACTAAGAAAGGACAGGGACACTTTAGAGGCAGAAATGTTTCTGACGATATGATAAAGAGGATACTGAGAATTGAGATTTCCACAAAATTAAAATAGTCTTGCTTGATCTAATGATCAAATGGGACTATTTCAGAATGAATTCTAAGCCATTTGTAGGCTTTCTGTTTTAGTCATATTAGAATTTGTTCACCTTCATGAACATTACCTTAAGTCACATATCTACGTAGAGGTAACCATTCATATATTTATGTGTGAGGTTGTTCGCATTTTTCTTTGTTTGATATGAAGAATATATTTTACTAAGTGTTAGTGCCCGTCACTTAAAAAAAAAAAAAAAGAAAATCAGTGCTTATTTCACACCTGGAAAAGTGATCTCTTAGTTTTAAATTGTTTCATGGAAAAGCAATTAAATTTTAAGTAATATTTCAATTATCCTTCCCATGAGGCTTGTGGAAGTAAATTCAAGCTCTCATTGCTTCCTAACACCTACCGCCAAGCATAGGTTTAATGAGGAACTGAATATGATAATATCAAACCCAAATATTTAAAGGTGAAAAACAGCAGCTGTGTTTCTGGCTTCAACTGTGCCAACAACATAAACTGCTTTACTGTTTATGATAAAGCAGAATAGTCAATTTAATATAAACAATAACCACTGTGGTCAGATCAGTTAAAATAGTCAAATTGTTTAACAGTATCACCCACATTTATATCAGCCAAGGTTCCCAAACCTTTAATTATCAAATGTTTCTTTTACCAGTTAATGAAGAAAATTTTCAATATTAAAAGGACATGGGATGAGTGATGATTGAACAGTAAAAAAAAAAACTACTGAGAAATTGATGCCTGATGTAAAGAACGAAAGAGTTACATTACAATGGATGGTAATTATAGCCTGGTTTAGGCAGCATAAAAATCATAATTTAAATGCTTTCTTCTAATAGAAAACATGTGAATATAGGCTGCTGTATTCTTAAGTAAACTAGCATAAATATGTTTGTATATTCTTACGAAAAATAAGTGCTAGTTGTAGCAGGTGAACGATTCATGGCCAATTTTGCGTTTATCACATCTCCCCTTACAGGAAATGAAAGTGAGTGAGTGAGTAAATAAATAAATAAATAAATAAATAAAGCAGAAGCTGCAAATATGGTCAAAGGCAATTGATGCTTATGAGTACATACTTAACTCTCCTGGCTAGCATTTTACAAGCTTGCCTGTATCATTACAAACTGAAATCACATCTACAGACAATTTTGTCCTAATATAGTGACAGTCTGATCCTTATTTTGGAGGGTGTCTAGAGACAGGGCAAGCAGGGATAAGAAACCCAGCCCAATTTAATAAAATGTGTATATCAGAGTTTGTTAAGGAAGTAAATTTTTATTATTCTCAGATATATAATAATAAATTTAAACTGAAAGTTAGTGCAATTCTTTGGTGATTAGAATGAGAAGAAAAATTAAATCGGCTTTAATGAGTAGAAAAAGACAAATTTGTAGTTTAGGGGAAAAAAAAAAAAAACTTTCAACAGGGCCACCGAGTATGATTGTGCAGATTGTGCCCTACACAAGGGTGCCCAGCCCAGGAGGCCAGGGGAATTGAAATCCAGCAGGCACTCCTCTTGCCAAGCCATATGTCCCAGTGGGGCCCTGTGTCTGCCCAGAAAAGGGGCACCTTTTTCTGATGCTTACAAAGGCACCCTTCGGACAAGCATAGGCCCTACTTTAAAGAGGATGTTCAGTTTTTGCTAGGGTTCAGGAAAACAGAAACTCACAGATACTGCTATAGGAATAAAATCAGTAGAAACTGTCCGGAAGGCAACTCAGAAATATGTATAAGCCTTAACGTGCTCCATATCCTTTGATCCTTCAAGTCCCATCTTTAGGAATTTAAGGTTAGTAAGGTTAAGGACATATTTTAAGTTTTTGAAAGTACGTCCATAAAATTTTTTAAACACTCCTCCCTTCAAAAGATGGAGCCTAATTCCTCTTCTCTTGAAGGTGGACCAGATTCAGTGAAGACTCACTTCTAAGAGAGACAACGTGATAGAAGGGCTGCTATACGAATTTCAAGGCTACATCACAAGAAAAACAGCTTCTGTCTGGCTTTCTATAAGATAAACTGCTTTGGGCCAGGAAGTCAGCTGCCATGTTGTAAGAACTCTCAAGCAGCCTGTGGAAGGGCCCACATGGGGAGGAACTGAGGCCTACTGCCAAAACCCAACACTAACTTGCTGGCCATGAGAGTGAGCCATGAAAGTCAAGCCTTCAGCCTCTGGCAAGACTTCAGATGATTCTTCAATAAGTGGTGTTGGGAAAGCTGGACAGCCACATGCAAAGAATGAAACTGGACCCCAATCTGACAACACACAACAAAAGTCAACTCAGGAATTCCCTGGCAGTCCAGTGGTTAGAACTCAGCGCTTTCACTGACATGGCCCTGGTACAATCCCTGGTCGGGAAACTAAGATCTCACAAGCCACATGGTGCAGCCAAAATAAATAAATAAATAAATTTAAAAAACAAAAACAAAACAAAATCAACTCAAAATGGGTTAAAGATTTGAACATAAGACCTGAAACCATAAAAATCCTAGAAGAAAAGGCAGGGGGTAAGCTCCTTGATATCAGTCTTGGAAAGTGATTTTTTGGATTTGACACCAAAAGCAAAGGCAACAAAAGCAAAAACAAACAGGATTACATCAAACTAAAAAAAGCTTCTGCACAGCAAAGGAAACTATCAATGAAAAGGAAACCTATGGAATGGGAATAAATATTTGCAGATCATATCTAATAAAGGGTTAATATCCAAAATATATAAAGAACTCATGTAACTCAATAGCAAAGAGACCATTCAATTTAAAAATGGGCAGAGAAAGTGACTGGACATTTTTCTAAAAAAGAAAACAAATGGCCAACAGGTACATAAAAAGGTATTCAACATCACTAGTCATCAGGGAAAGGCAAATCAAGATCACAATGAGATATTACCTCACACCTGTTAGAATGGCTGTCAACAAAAAGACAAGAGATAACAAGTGTTAGTAAAGATGTGCAGAAGAGGAAACCCCTGTGCACTGTTGGTGGGAATGTAAATTGGTGCAGCCACTATGGAAAACAGTATGGAGGCTCCTCAAAAAATTGAGACTAGAACTACCATATGATCTAACAATCCCACTTCTGGGTATATATCTAAAGGACATGAAAACAAGATAGCAAAGAGATATCTGCCCTCCCATGTTCACTGCAGTGTTATTTATAATAGCCAAGATATGGAAACAACCTAAGCATCTTTCAGTGGATGGATGAATGGATAAAGATGTGGTACATGTAGACAATGGAATATTACTCAGCCATAAAAAGGAACGAAATTGGGTCATTTGTAGAGATGTGGATGGACCTAGAGACTGTCATACGGAGTGAAGTAAATTAGAAAGAGAAAAACAAATATCATATATTAACACATATATGGAATCTGAAAAAATTGGTATAGACGATCTTATTTACAAAGCAGAAATAGAGACACAGATGTAGAGAAAAAATGTATGGATACCAAGGGGGAAAGAGGGGGTGGGAAGAATTGGGAGATTTGGATTGACATATACACACTATTGATACTATGTATAAAATAGATAACTAATGAGAACCTACTGTAGAGCACAGGGAACTCTACTCAATGTTCTGTGGTGACCTAAATGGGAAGGAAACCCTAAAAAGAGGGGATATATGTTTACGTATAGCTGATTTACTTTGCTGTACAGTAGAAACTAACACAACATTGTAAAGCAACTATACTCAAAAAAAAAAAGATGCAGTGTATTTTCAATGGAATATTACTCAACCATGAAAAAGAAGGACATCCTGCCATTTGTGACAACATGGATGGATCTTGAGGACATTATGCTGAGTGAAATAAGTCAGACAGAGAAAGACAAATACCATTCTATCTCATATATGGAATCTAAAAAAGCCAAGCTCACAGAAACAGAGACCAGAAAGGTAGTTACTAGGGGCCTGGGGTGGGGGCATTGGGGGCAGGAGAGGAAGGAGTGATGGATGTTGGTCAAAGAGTACAAACTTCCAGTTATAAGATGCTAAGTTCTGGGGATCTAATGTACAGCATAGTGATTATAGTTAATAATACTGTATTGTGTACTTAAAAAAAAGAGAGCCTTCAGATGACTACAACCTCGGCTGACATCTTGACAACAGCCTATGAGAGACCCTGAACTAGAACCACCCAGTATGTCTCTAATTCCCGACTCACAGAAAATATGAGGATAACAAATGTTTGTTGTTTTAAGCTATTAAGTGTGGGATAATTTATTAATAAAATAATAAATTTATTTATTAATGCAGAAGTAGACAATACAGATATATACAAAGCTTTGGCTCCACGGATCTATATTGTAATGTTATCTTACAAAAAGTAAGAAAAAACTTAAGTGTTCAGTATCAAAAAGCGAATAGAGTATTATATGACTACCCATAAAATGAAATAGGTACATATTAAAAATTATATTCTAAATAAGATTTACTAAGAGAATATTTTAATATTAAATGAAAAAGTAATTTATAAACCATTAGGCCCAATAGAATTCTAATTTGCACAAATATTTCCATATATTTATATGTCTCTAAAAAAGACTAAAATAAAATGTTAGCGGCAATTATTTATGAATGGCATCGAATTAAAGTTTTTTTTTCTTTTTTCCCTGCCGGTCTCTATTTTTCAAATTTTCTGCAATAAGCATATGTTACTTTTGTCAAAAACATTTTTAAAACTCAGGGTGGCAGGGCAAGTGAAATGATTAGAACAGTGGCATCCCGATACTCCTGATGTTTAAATTCCCTCTGCAGTACTGCTTATGTTCAGCCCCTCTACAGAGAGGTGGAAACGTACTGTTCCACCAGATGGCCCATTCCATCATTAAGCAGCTTTGACTACGAGAAAGTTATTTTTATATGATCTGAAGTTAGTTTTCCTATAACTTTCATTCAAAGTTTCTGAGCGATTATACAATAAATACTGTACGATCTCACTTATATGTGGAATCTAAAGAAACTGAATTCATATTTACAGAGAATAGATTGATGATTGCCAGAGGAGGGCGTGGGGATGTGGGGCGGGCAAAATGGGTGAAGGTGGTCGAAAGGTATAAACTTCCTGTTATAAGAGAGACAAGTCATGGGGATGGAATGTAGGGCCTGGTGACCATAGCTAACAACACTGTACTGTATATTTGAAAGTTGCTAAGAAAATAGGCCTTGAAAGTTCTCATCACACACAAAAAAATTTGTAACTCTGTGTGGGGTGACAATGTTAACTAAACTTATTCTGATAATCATTTTGAAATATATACATATGTCAAATCATTATGTTGTACACCTGAAACAAATACCACATTATGTCAATTATGTATCAATTTTTAAAAGATAGTTACTTAAAATTACAAAGCTAAAAACTGGAATAAAAACGTTTAATTTCCATATTATTAGAAAAAACACACTTAAAACAAAGCAAACAACTGAGGAAATCTGAATAAGATCGGCGGTTGCATCAATGACAATATCCTGGTCGTGATATTGTACTAGTGTTTTGCAAAACATTACCATTGAGGGAAACTGGGTAAGGGGTACATGAGATTTCTCTGTATTATTTCCTATAAGTACATGTGAATCTACAATTATCTCAATTAAAATTGCAATGAAAAAAAAAGTTTCTGAGAGAGAACACACCCTCTGTGTGATAATCATTTGTGAAGAATTAAAGGACATTTTTGCCTCTTCTTCTATATATAAACTCTTATCAGTGAAGCAGATCTTATTAACTTTTGGTCACCTCTTTATAGTATCAGTAAATCCAGAGCTTTCTGTCAAATACAAATCATAAATTTTTCCCCAGTTTTGCCACAAGCACTATACCCAGCCTCAACTTAATAAAAATAATTGACATTTGTACAGAAAAAAATTTTCAAATATTTTGGACTAGTAAAGGATTTTACTTTAGTCATTTAAAAGGATTTAATATTCAGTAAGATGGGTCCTGGGAATCCATACCTTTAATAACACTTTTTTCAGATGATTCTGAACCTCAAATTACACTTTGAAAAACACTGAGATTTTTGTAAGAGGTATATAGCCTTGCCTCAGAAAAACACTCACAAACTTTGCACTCAATTTTAGGGGTTTTGTGGACTTTCTCAAACCCATCATTTGTCCTCTAAATTGACGGAACACAGGTCCATTTTAGGGGTCTTACTTTTCAGCGTAATTTACCTCTTAGCTGCAGATTTTCATTCCTTCCAACATACTCCATATTGTGGCACACACAGAAAATGATCATTGTTGTCGTGCTAAGCAGATAAGGCTGAGTGCAGGTTGTTCCAGTTTTTCAGACACCACCCCGCCGCCAAGAGAAGCCAATGTTACCACCTACGTGTAACCTGTTTGTGGCACACTTGTAGGACCCACTATTTGGTAATCATTGGCAGAAATCAGGTATTTTGAAGTATAAAACCGAAATAAATATTTAAAAATATACCATGTTAACTTATGCAAGAATAAAAGATAATGTCTAGATAGGAAGTTAAATTGTTTTTTTGTTTTTTGGTAGAGGGGGGTGCCCAATATATGAAAGAATGGCATGGACTCCTAAATGACCCTTAGATGGGGCATAAACACCCAAGTGTGAAGCAGTTCTTAGGTATCTTTATTTAGTAAACATTGATCAGTGCCTAATATGCACTAGATAGTAAGCGCTTAATAAGCTCCTAAAAGTCAAAGATTTGAGAAACAGACAAGATGAAGGAGAAAAATTGGCATGTTTATATGATTTGCGTTTGTAAATGGAGAGTTCAGACTAAAGGAAACAACTGGAGTAACCTCACTGAGCAATTTAAACAGGCGACAGGTATATCATAGATTCAAAATTTTAGTAAATGTTGACTTAAAGAATAGAATCAGAGACTTCTGGTTTAAGGTGGTAGATTGGAAAGAACTCTCCACTACTGAATATTTAACAAAGTTAGCCATAATAAATATAAAAAGATTACCTGACATTAAGTGCTCTCTACATGCCAGAGACTGTTTTAAAAGCTTTACTTGTATTAATTGATTTAATCTTAACAATCTTTTGAGGAAGGTATTTGGCAGACTGGGAAACTAACACCATGGAAGCTACTTTTCTGATTCCAAGTCTCAGGATGAGCAAGCAGCTGAGACTTAAACCCAGGCAGTATGGCTCCAGAGTTCATGCCTTTCTGCACTCTACTAAAGTTGCCTTTTATAGTTAAAAAAAAAAAAAAAAAAAAAAGTAAAATGCAACAAAAAGAAAAATTCACCAAACCGCCAAATACGGAAAGAGGTATAATCTATTGCAATAAGAAACAACTGATTTTGGAATGAAACAAGGATGAAAGACATACCTTGGCTCAGAATCCAGCCCTCAGCTTTCCAGAAACTATGATGGTGGGTTCACAAAAATCTGAGAATTCCCATAAAAACTTCCAAATATGGAGAAAAGGAAACTGAGTTGGTTTTATTATCCAATTCCTCTTCTGACTGAGAACAGTGGAAAAGGACTAAAGGGGAGAAATGGGTGAAACAGAAAGCAATCCAAAGCCCAAGAGAACTCCCCAGTGTGAATGGTATTGAGTCCTAATTAACTGAAGTGAATTCTTGTACAGGATTTGTAATAAAATCTCAGAAAAAAAGCACAAGACCCCACATCATCGGACAGCCTGCATGCTACCCTCACGTTCCTCACCACTCCTTTAGGGTACAGGAAAAAAAAAAGTGTAAGAACATGTAGAATCTCAAGCTGTAGGTAGGAACTGGAAAAAAACAACAAACCCTCAGATACTGTAGAAACACTTAAGAAATCACTCCCATCTCAGCAGAGCAAATAGAGTGGAGAGTCACTCAGGCATGAACAATTCAAAAAGAAACAGTGCAGCAACTCTGCAACTTGCAAACATTAAAATGGCAAGAAACAACGAAAACCCACCAGCAAAACGAAGCAAAAGGATAGGAACAAACCATTCAAAAGATGGGGGGGGGGGGGGGAATCAAGCCAGAAAAAAATAAAAATTCCAAACACAGGAGATAACTCCTAAGTGCCTTGCATTGTTCACCCTAATAAGAATATCAAAACAATAATAATAAAGAGCTTAAAGATGTGATTATACAACAAAGTGAGATGAAAAGAAACATGGCAGTTGAAATGATACAAAGTTAATAGCTTGGGAAGATAAAGTCAATTCCAAAGTAAGGATAATTGAGAGCTCAGAAGCAAGGAGGCCAGGAAAAGAATAGAGCACATATTCAAAGATAATATAAGAAAATTTCTCTAAAATGAAGGGAAAAACAATATTGGCAGGATACAGACTCAGGAAAGTTTGATACAGAAATCTTAAGCTTCACACACAACAGTTAAGTTATGGAGCTTCAGGTCACAGATCAAAAAATACTTGTTTACAAATCTTCTAGTCAGAGAGAAAATTAGTCTAGACTCAATCTAACTTATAGCAAAGTTTAATGCTAGAAAGTCAATGAAGCAATGTTTGCCAAGTTCTAAGGAAAAGAAAAGCATGACCCATAATTATTATAGCCAGCACAAATGTTTAAATATAAATGCAACAGGCAGAATTCTCAGAGATAAAGAAAGGAACTTAAGAATACAGCCCTATGAGCCCTTCTGAAAAAAATTACTTGACAATGAAATCCAGCTTTTACGAATTGAATCAAAATACAGAATATAGAAATAAGAAAGTTGTGATAAGAGCTGATGGCAGCACTAAGTAAATTTAAACATAGTATTATTAAGAATGCGCATGTGTTCTATAGAACAGAATGATAACATTATAAACCTGGGCAATATAAAACAATAACATAAATGACAAAAGTCAGGATGTGAACGAGGGAAAAGGTATTATGAGGGTATGGTCAAACTTTCATAACCAAGGATCAATTTCTACTATTTAAAAGAATTTTTAAAATATCATGACCCTGTCAACTTTTAAAAGTTATTTTTAAGTTATTTTTTAGACTTAGCACAGTTGTTTTAGGAAATACTGTCTCCTGAGGTGTGTATGTGCACCATATGTGTGCATATGTGTATGCATGTACTTAACAATTCATTCTCTTCCATTCTCTTAGCATTCAAGTAAAATTAAATGCTTTTATATTAAAAGTAGCTTCTATAGTATGATACCAATTTTATAAAAGGATTTCTACATATCTACATGCATAGAAATATTTTGCAACTGATGTTCACCTAATGTTAATGATGAGTATTTCTGGGTGTGGGATTTGGAGTATTCTTTTCTTTCATTTTGTACTTTTCTGCATTGTTCCAATTCTTTATAATCAACATGTATTATTTAAAAAAACAGAGTGATGAAGATGAAGGAAGGGAAATAGGAATTAAAGAAGGAAGAAATATGTTAAGATTGGTTAATCTTGGATGGTAAAAATGTGAAACAACATATTCTTTGTGAATTTTTCTTTCTTAAAGTTCCAATAAAAAGTAAAAAAGGGAAGCAGAACTATAGGTAAGATGGAGGTTCTTTCACGTACACACAAAAATCAAAGGATTATATGTAAATTTTATTCGGTTGGAATTAACTGATTTTAGAATGTCGGGAACTGAAGACCTAATTCAATCCCCATGTTTTATGTTTTGTTACTAACCACCTCCCACCTCTCCATGGCTCCCAGAAATACCCCTAGAAAGTTCCGAAACTTTGACCCTAGGCAATTCTTACTTTTAAGGTAGTTGGAATGAAACAAGACAATGTTTTAATTCCTTTGCTGTTGGCTCCGAGTCACCAGACCAATGCAAACTAGCAAGAATATGTTTCTTCTATTATATTAAAATCAAACATAAACAAAACCAAAAAACAAAAACAAAAACAAAAACAAACACAAGGTTCATCAGCGTTTCTCCTTCCCCAGCCTTACCTGGGTTGAAAGTCACAAGTGGTGTTTGAGAAGACAATTTTTTCCTCCATTCTCCCTTCCTGGTGATTTGTAAGAAGAACCTCAATGCCCGCTCATGTAAGGGGCGGCTATGAAAATGGTTATTTTAATATCCTTTGGAAAACTCTTGAAAAAACTCAGCTGACAGAACAATTACCCTGAAGCTAATGGTTAAAGTGGAGAGTCACAGAGTCAGGATATAGATTGAGTGAACCACTTCTGGCCTTCTAACATTGCTTTTGACTCTTCATGTGTCCTCTGACATCCTATAGCACCTGCTGAGGTTGTAACTTGCTGCTATGCTAATGCCCAAAGGGACTGCAAAGACAAACTAACAAGCCACGACAGCCCCGACTAGATTTTTTGTTTGTAAACAAACTGTCAGTAATAAAGTCATGCTTTGATTTAGTTGAACAACTATTTTCAGGTGAAAATACTTAATTTTAGAAAGTACTAAAAATTGATAATCAGGTAGGATGCTATTCTCTGATACTACACATTAGACAATTAAAGATACACAATTGGCACTGTCATGATCAGAGGGGTGAACTTGGGCAAAAATACTCAATTTTATTTCCTACTAAATGTGTGTATTTTCTACATACACCTCTCCTCGTTATCCTTTTAGTGAAAGTTAGCTCACAGCCTGAGACTATAAATAATCCTAAATACATGAAGAGAAATTAAACTGTATTTCAAAGATCCACATCTTGAGAATCAACGGAGTTCCTCTGAAGAATGGAACTCAGATTAAATGAGAGTGAAGTGTGCTAATTATTCCCTTTGAGGATCATTCTTCCACTCATTCATTCAATAAATAGAGTATATTGAACACTAGTGAACCTCTGGTTCCTTCTCTCTCCTCTTTTTCCAGTTACGGCTCCTCTATGTTCCTTTGGGGAATAACTTCTTCCCCTTTCCCACTCAATCTACTTGGTTCTGTTGGTGTGATTTCCATTACTGTCACATGACCCACAATTGGTCCATAGCATTTCCTGTCCCTTTGGCCATAAGGATTGGTTCAAGGATGGCACACACCCAAAGACAGGCCCGTGGGACTCAACTCTGGACTTCTATAGGAAATACTGGCAAAGAAAGAGAACTTTTCCCACTGGGTTGGCTGGATTGAAAAACTGTGAATTTGAGGCCACCAGCAGCCATTTTTCTACCTCAATTTCATTCAGTTAGCAGCTGAGGGCCCTTGAACTTGTAAAGTTAGGCCCCTCCTCCAGTCCTAAGGGATCATGATTGGTGCTTTAAGTAGTAGGCAACCTTGGCTGCACATTAGAATCACTTGGGAAACTGAAACGAATAAACCTGATGCCTGGGTCACACCCAGAACAGTTGCATCAGAATCCCTGGAGGTAAGACTCAGGCATCAGTATTTTTCAAGTCTCCCAAGGTGATTTCAATGTGCAGTGACATCTGAGACATGCTGGCCTATGTCAATCATGGTAACCCCTTTCCTTTCGCTAGTGACTGATCTGCATAGGCATGTGACCCAGTTTTGCCTGATGTGTATAGACTGCAGTTCTAGCCAAAGGGATGTGAGCCACAGCTCACTGCTTCTGAAAAACAAATTTTCTACCCAGGTGAATAGACCGAGCCTCACGAAGCAAAAGCCTTCTAATAGGACCTTCTCTTCCTGCTTTGAACCAGTTGAGTGAGGAACAGTGACAGCCAAATTATTATCATGATAGAAGATGGCAGACTAGAAAAGGAAAAAGAACCAGGGTCCTTGGTGATATAGCCATTTCCTTCTGAAATCTGCAACTGCCTACCTTCCCTTTTCCTATTGTGTGAAAAAATCAAATGTCTTTATTGCTTAAGCCACAGCTAGTTGGGTACTCTTATTACTGCTCATTGAAAGTATTCCTAACAAAATTAACTGATAACTTATTTAAGAAACAGGTTTTATAAGGGAAGTATGTCAGCAATAGTCAAATATGGCTCAGGTCATAGTCTTTTTATATGTCAAGTGTTTACAACATGTGTGTAAGGTGGAAACGAGAAGCAAATTTGGAAGATTTGTAGAATGCAATGCTAAGAAACATGAAGGCATTTATGCAAGAGGGCGGAATCAAAGAGGACTTTTCTGACTCTTGCTTTGCCCTCCAATACCTCTGGCTTTCTGAGCCCCCCACAAAAGATCTGCCTATTTCACCCTTAGTTTTAAGATCAATCCAGATTTGAAGCAGATAGTAAGTACTTAAACAGCTTTAGCGATAATCTGCCTCCCCCTCTGGTGAAGCAAAATATCAACACTTCCCTTCTTCATCTGCAGCAGGGTCAAGGCCCCCTAGGTCAAAGCTCTATCCCCACATTTTTCCTACGTGTACCAATTGTATGCTTCTGACTCTCCACTTTCATTACCCTTTGCCAAATAAAATTACAAAAAATGTTAACCTCTTTGTCTAATATTTTATCTCATTGTTCAACCTCTTATACGTCTACATTTATTTCTACATTTATTTTGAGTTTCCTTGTCTGAGTTTTCCTGCCTCTGCATGCCTTAGTCATGTAACTGGGGTTTTCTCATGCTCCCTCTTTTTGAGTAATCTGATACCTCATGTAGTATCCTAGCACACTTCTAGTACAGAAGTCCTATCTTGATCTTATTCATCATCTTCCCTAGGATAAAATTCTGTCCTTATATCCCTGACCAGGGTCTGATTTCTCCTTCTTATGGTTGGTCCTCTCTTACATAAACTTCCAAGGATCCCCTATCTTGGGTTTTCTGTTACTGGGAATTCACTTCTTACAGTATCTCATTTCTTATTGGATCTCTATGCATTATATAGTGCATCAGTAAGTGTAAACCTCTTGCCAAGAACTGTGAAGGGTCTGATATTTTGCTCTACTTGCAAGCTATCAAGTTAGCCTGCCTCAGTTTTATGGATGCTTGCAGAAGACGTGAGTTTTGAGTTAGAGGCAAAGGAATTTATTAATCAATAGCTATAGCCAGAATATTAGCATTTTCTTACATCAGTTCCTCAAGCTCCAATTCCCACAGGGCAATGCAAAGAGGGCCAGGTAACACTTGCACCAGTGGTTTTCTTTCCAGGAGAGGAAACTTGAACTTGGAGAACTCAAATCTTTTGTGATGGCCAATAAGCATGCCTGCCCTTTGTTCCACAGAAAGACACTATCTGTTCTCCAAGATTGTTCCCTACACAGACGGATATAGTCAAGAAAAGATAGTCCAGAGAAAAAACCATCAGTGATTCTTCTTGTAAGACATGTAGAAATATGAGAGACACAGAGAGAATTGTCTCTCAGTCCCCCACCATAAATCACATAATTCAAGTATTTCTCTTTTCTTCTCCCTTAAGCAGTATAACCATAATCTGAGACTACTGCAATAGGATTCTAAATAGTCCTCCTATTTCCACTATCATTCCCTCACAATCCATTCTACACAAAATATAGTCAGAATGCTATCCTTAAAATGTAATTCAGACTTTGCCTTAAAATCTCTTTTCCAGTGGAAAAGCTGTTTATAATATCCAACTCCATATGGTTGGCACATGAAGTTCTATGTGTTTGGGCCTCCACCTCCTTCTTTGGCCTCAACTTCTACCAATTTTTCTCTCCTTCACTATGCTCCAGATCCCTGGCCTTCTTTGTTTTCTGACATGTAAGCTTATTCCCTCTGCCTGAATACTCTTGCCCTAGAGTTTTGCAAACTCTGGTTCTTAATAAGGCCTTCCCTGACCCCTATCTAACTTCACTGATTCTCTCTTCAACTGTGGTTGCAGTTAGAGTTATCTACTGAATTTTTAATTCAGTTATCATTTTTCTAGTTTTATTTGGTTAATTTTAAAATCTGCTAAGACTTTAAAAAAAGGTTTTCTGTTCAGGTATTTTTAGGTTTGTCTTTTCTTTCCTTAAACATGATTTGTTTTAAAACATAAATTTATACTTAGATTTTGGTGTAAATATGTCTCATATTAACCCTTAAAATTTATATAGGTCTGCTTTTGTTGCCTGTTGTTTCTGCTGGTTCTTGCTGATGGTATCTTACTTCTTTGTGTGCTTGATTATCTTTGGCTCTGAACTACTTTTTTTGCCTTGAAAAATTCTATGTGGGAAATCTTTGAGGCCTGGGATGTAGGTGGGTTTCTCTATAGGGGATTTGCATTTACTTCTGCCAAGTATACAGGGTACTACCAGTTCTGGAACAGTTTCAGTTAAATTCAAGGCTTGTACTTTCAGGGGTTTCCCAGAAGATGTGAATTTTACCTATAAAATTCTTTTAGGACAGGCTTGTGATTTCAGCTTCTCAGGGATTGCTTTATTATTTTTCCCCCCAACACCCTGCTTTGTCTAGTAACATTCATTGCAATTCTTACAATCCCCTGATGTTAAGGGAATGGAAGAAACAGAGTTTATCACTAGTTCCTTACACATGTAGCGTAACACTTTGAGGTCCCAGGGCTATTAGGAATTTACTTTTTAGACTGCCTGGCTTTACATTAGAAGGGCTCTGTCTCCTACTCTTCACACTCCACCAGGCCTTGATAAATTAAGCTAGGTTCAGCGTAACAGTTCTGCTTAACTTTCTGGTTACTGCCTTTTACGTGGATTTTGGCTTGATGTTTTTCGTTTGTTTGTTTTTACTATTTCTTCCAGCATTTCTCACATATTTTCAGCAAGAAGGTTAGTATAAATACTTTGATGGCCATATTATAGATGTGGAGCTCAGAGGCTACCATTAGTTCCAAAACATTTATGGAATCCCTTCCCCTTCTCTCTATTCCTATGATTCTGCCCTTGTTTAAGTCATTGCTTCTTACCTGAATTGTTGAAAGTCTTTTCAACTGTTTTCTCAGCCTCCAGTCATTCCCATTAATCTCATTTTCTACCCTGCTGACAAATACACTGTAAAACAATGAACTGTCATGTGACTCTTTAAAATATCAATGGCTCCCTGTTTTCTATAGAAATCAAACTCTACTCTTGTCCCAACTTGACTTGATTCATGTTCAAACACTTTCTTCTCCACACACCAAAGTACGACACTCATACCTAAACGACCGTATACTTCCATACTTCCATGCCTTTGTTCAAACAACCTGTTCTACCTTATGTACTGTTCTCTGCTTGGTAAATTTCTTCTCCCTCTACATAAACCAGGTCTCATATCTTCACTTCTAAGGGCAGCCTCTACTCGTACAGGAAGAACTACCCCTTTTCTTCTACTACTCTACCATATTACATATTAATGGTTTGCATGGTCATTTGTCAGAATAGATTGTGAGGCTGCAATAAGTCAGGGAATGAATGCTATTTATTTAAAGATTTCTAGCCTTTAATATAGTGCCTGCTACATAGCCAGTGTTTAACAAATAAATAAATGAAGGCAGCTGGTTTGGACATTCTAAAAGTACAATGTGCACTTTTTTGTTTTAAATTCCCCATCTTCGGCAGTGCAGTCATACCACTGCAGAGTTAAAAAGCACTTTAAACGTCAGTAGTATGATCACTTTTATGACCATAAAAAACTGAGGTCCAAAATAGCTAAGTGCAAAACTACATGGAAATTCAATGGATGTTTGCTGTGAAAATGAATACTATTTATTCACTGTTTACTGTATACCAGCCATCATTAAGTATTTTTATCTCATTTTCCCCATGACCCTATAAATTAGGAATATTTACTTCATTTTGTGCACAGTGTTTATCAGTTGTACCAACTAAACTTTGATCTGAAATAATGCCACAGGTTCAAATTATTGTACCTTTTCACGGCCCCTGGCACCTTCTCCTTCAGCCAGTTCCTGGCTGCCATGTAGAGGGAAAGGTTTTATTGCCTCCTTAACACCTTCTAGTTACTCTAGGCTCTTGATTTTTCTCCCGCAGGGCTGTTCCTGACGTAGAGGCTAGGGCTCAGAGTCTCTGTGCACTTTCTGCTGTTATCAAAATGATGGCAAATAGGGCTTCCCTGGTGGCGCAGTGGTTGAGAATCTGCCTGCCAATGCAGGGGACACGGGTTCGAGCCCTGGTTTGGGAAGATCCCACATGCCACGGAGCAACTGGGCCCGTGAGCCACAGTTACTGAGCCTGCGCGTCCGGAGCCTGTGCTCCGCAACAAGAGAGGCCGCGATAGTGAGAGGCCCGCGCACCGCGATGAAGAGTGGCCCCCGCTCGCCGCAACTAGAGAAAGCCCTCGCACAGAAACGAAGACCCAACACAGCCAAAAATAAATAGATAAATAAATTTATATTTAAAAAAAAAAAAAAATTGATGGCAAATAATGTCCAGAAGCTCTCCTCACACTGAGAGCTGCTTCTTCTCGGAACAATTCCTTTTTATATCTATTTTACATGTATTTTAAATATATTTCCTCCCATACCATGTCAACCAAATCTGAACAACTAACTCATTTAAACTAGCATCATCTGGTTCATTCCGGATTCCTGCAGTTGTAAGTTTTCTAATTCTGTGGGTTTTATCTCATTATACCAAATTCCCCTAGCTGTAAGTCTTTTGTCACAAAACAGTTTTCTAATTTTCTCAGATTCTATATGATTTTTAAAATGGAATCTCATAAGGCTAAATTAGTTGGAGGCATTCAGTAAACTAGTTGAATAGGCACTGGGAGCAATTAACTGCAGGAAGCCTCGGTAATTCAACCCGGATTTTGATAACCACGTCCTGGTGTTAGTAAAAATATTGTTTTCCTAAATATGGGTATCATGATCATGCTCCAATCGAGTACTGACTAAGAAATCATGGAATTCTTAATAAATGGAGAAGGAATGAGAACATCTTAATAAACGGAGAAGGAATGAGAACAGAAAAACACCACTAGGCAAACACTGTTTTAAGGCAAGAATCATCAGTAGATGTCACATTTAGTGGCAAAAGTACAACGAGCAACAGCATATTTGCATCCTATGAAAGTATCTCCTCATAAGACATTTCTTAAAAACAAAGAAAAAATAATTACTTCATAGTAGAGAAGGCTGGCAGACACCAGATTAACCAAAGGTGCAAAGATCACCATTAAGAAGATAAACTGATGTTAAATAAACACTGATGTGATGCACCTAGAAGGGCACAACAAAGATACATAACCTGAAGCTAATCCTAGAAAACGCCAGACAAACCCAATTTGGGAGACATTCTACTAAATAATTGACCAAAACTCTTCAATAATGTCAAGGTCACGAAATACAAGGACAGACTGAGGAACCATCACAGACTGGAGGAGAATAAGGAGACATGATAGTTACCATAATGTAGAATCCTGGATTGGATTCTGTACAGGTAAAACACTTTCCTGAGAAAACTGGTGAAACCCAAATAAGGTCTTCAGTTTAGTTAATAATATTGTATCAATGTCAATTTTCTGGTTTTGATCACTGCACTACAGTTATACAAGATGCTAACATTAGGGGAAGCTGGGTGAAGGGTATACAGGAACTCTCTGTACTATTTGTGCAACTTTTCCCTAAGTCTCAACTATTCCTAAATGAGAAGTAAAAAGAAATCATGCAATTTCAACAAATAAGATCTCTGGGCTGTTTCTCCTTTTCCGTTTATCCCAGGACGGAGGAAAAGAAGCTTGGACTGGGCCAGTTTCCTGCACTTCGACTGCCACTAAGGGTGCCCTGAAGAGACTCTCCAATCATTCCTACAACCAGATCTGATCCTTCAGTTTTTCCTTAGACCTCTGTGAGCTGTTCAGTATCTTTGTAACAAATGATTTCTTTTTTCTTAAGACTGTCAGAGGTGTTTTTTACTTTGTAAAATCTAAAACTTTAAATAGTTACAAAGCATTATTACACCTAATGAAGTACCTGTATGTACAAGGTGAATAGATAAAATTGACTCTTGTTTGAGGAGTTTACAATGTGCTCATCACTGATAAATACTTGCCTCTTAAGAGCTCCTGTCCTCATACCCCCAGCCTCCACTGCTGTCTACTTTTGTCACTCCTGTAGAGCCATCCAGAGTTTGGTTGTGTTGTTTGTAAATAGACAACCTGTACATAGACAAGGTTAGAGCTCACCTCACACTTATGGCTTCTTGTTCATCCTCCACAAAATTTTCTCTTATTTTATTTTGGTTTTAACTCATACAGTACTTTTATCTTAACTAATACCTTTTTCGTGCTCACGAGCTCTCTAACTCTCCCTCAAACTTCTAAGCACATCTTACTGTATCAACTGGCAGTTCACAGTGCAAATTAATACCCACCTTCATGTCTTAGATTTCTGATTTTTTTAAAAATATCTTTATTGGAGTATAATTGCTTTACAATGGTGTGTTAGTTTCTGCTGTATAACAAACTGAATCAGTATACATATATATATATATATATCCCCATATCCCCTCCCTCTTGCATCTCCCTCCCACTCTCCCTATCCCACCCCTCTAGGTGGTCACAAAGCACAGAGCTGATCTCCCTGTGCTATGCAGCTGCTTCCCACTAGCTATCTATTTTACGTTTGGTAGTGTATATATGTCCATGCCACTCTCTCATTTCGTCCCAGCTTACCCTTCCCCCTCCCTGTGTCCTCAAGTCCATTCTTTACGTCTGCGTCTTTATTCCTGTCCTGCCCCTAGGTTCATCAGAACCATTTTTTTTTTTTTAGGTTCCATATATATGTGTTAGCATACGTTATTAGTTTTTCTCTTTCTGACTTACTTCACTCTGTATGAGTCTCTAGGTCCATCCACCTCACTACAAATAACTCAAATGTCATTTCTTTTTATGGCTGAGTAATATTCCATCGTATGAGTGTGCCACATCTTCTTTATTCATTCATCTGTCAATGGACAATTAGGTTGCTTCCATGTCCCGGCTACTGTAAATAATGCTGCAATGAACATTGTTGTACATGACTTTTTGTGTTATGGTTTTCTCAGGCTATATGCTCAGTTCTATTTTTAGTTTTTAAGGAACTTCAATACTGTTCTCCATAGTGGCTGTATCAACGTACATTCCCACCAACAGTGCAAGAGAGTTCCCTTTTCTCCACACCCTCTCCAGCATTTATTGTTTGTAGAATTTTTGATGATGGCCCTTCTGACCGATGTGAGGTGATAGATACATCATTGCAGTTTTGGTTTACATTTCTCTAGTGATTAGTGATGTTGAGCATCCTTTCACGTATTTGTTGTCAATCTGTATATCTTCTTTGGAGAAATGTCTATTTAGGTCTTCTGTTCATTTTGGGATTGGGTTGTTTGTTTTTTTGATATTGAGCTACATGAGCTGCTTGTATATTTTGTAGATTAATCCTTTGTCAGGTGCTTCATTTGCAAATATTTTCTCCCAGAGAGTTGTTTTCGTCTTGTTTTTGGCTTCCTTTACTGTGCAAAAGCTGCTAAGTTTCATTACATCCCATTTGTTTATTTTTGCTTTTATTTCCATTTCTCTAGGAGGTGGGTCAAAAAGGATCTTGCTGTGATTTATGTCATAGAGTGCTCTGCCTATGTTTTCCTCTAAGAGTTTTACAGTGCCTGGTCTTATATTTAGGTCTTTAATCCATTTTGACTTTATTTTTTGTGTATGGTGTTAGGAAGTGTTCTAATTTCATTCCTTTACATGTAGCTGTCCAGTTTTCCCAGCACCACTTATTGCAGAAGCTGTCTTTTTTCCATTATATATTCTTGCCTCCTTTATCAAAGATAAGGTGACCATATGTGCGTGGGTTTACCTCTGGTCTTTCTATCCTGTTCCATTGCTCTATATTTCTGTTTTTGTGCCAGTACCATACTGTCTTGATTGCTGTAACTTTGTAGTATAGTCTGAAGTCAGGGAGCCTGATTCCTCCAGCTCCGTTTTTCTTTATCAAGATTGCTTTGGCTATTCGGAGTCTTTTGTGTTTCCATACAAACTGTGAAATTTTTTGTTCTAGTTCTGTGAAAAATGCCATTGGTAGTTTGATAGGGATTGCATTGAATCTGTAGATTGCTTTGGGTAGTATAGTCATTTTCACAATGTTAATTCTTCCAGTCCAAGAGCATGGTATATCTCTCCATCTGTCTGTATCATCTTTAATTTCTTTCATCAGTGTCTTAGAGTTTTCTGCATACAGGTCTTTTGTCTCCCTAGGTAGGTTTTTTCCTAAGTATTTTACTCTTTTTGTTGCAATGATAAATGGGAGTGTTTCCTTAATTTCTCTTTCAGATTTATCATCGTTAGTGTATAGAAATGCAAGAGATTTTTGTGCATTAATTTTGTTTCCTGCTACTCTACCAAATTCACTGATTAGCTCTAGTAGTTTTCTGGTAGCATCTTTAGGATTCTCTATGTATAGCATCATGTCATCTGCAAACAGTGACAGTTTTACTTCTTCTTTTCCGATTTGAATTCCTTTTATTCCTTTTTCATCTCTGATTGCTGTGGCTAAAACTTCCAAAACTATGTTGAATAACAGTGGTGAGAGTGGGCAACCTTGTCTTGTTCCTGATTTTAGAGGAAATGGTTTCCATTTTTCACCATTGAGAACAACGTTGGCTTTGGTTTGTCATATATGGCTTTTATTATGTTGAGGTAGGTTCCCTCTATGCCTACTTCCTGGAGAGTTTTTATCATAAATCGGTGTTGAATTTTGTCAAGTTTTTTCTGCATCTATTGAGATAATCATATGGTTTTTATTCTTCTGTTTGTTAATATGGTGTATCACATTGATTGATTTGCATATATTGAAGAATCCTTGCATTCCTGGGATAAACCCCACTTGTTCATGATGTATGATCCTCATAATGTGCTGTTGGATTCTGTTTGCTAATATTTTGTTGAGGATTTTTGCATCTATGTTCAGTGATATTGGCCTGCAGTTTTCTTTTTTGTGACATCTTTGTCTGGTTTTGGTATCAGTGTGGTGGTGGCCTCGTAGAATGAGTTTGGAAGTGTTCCTCCCTCTGCTATATTTTGGAAGAGTTTGAGAAGGATGGGTGTTAGCTCTTCTCTAAATGTTTGATAGAATTCACCTGTGAAGACATCTGGTCCTGGGCTTTTGTTTCTTGAAAGATTTTTAATCACAGTCTCAATTTGAGTACTTGTGATTGATCAGTTTATATTTTCTACTTCTTCCTGGTTGTCTCAGAAGCTTGCGCTTTTCTAAGAATTTGTCCATTTCTTGCAGGTTGTCCATTTTATTGGCATATAGGGAATTCAGGGCGAGCCTGCAGTGGCAGAGGCCAACATGAGATTGCAACAGCCTGAGGCGCGCCGTGCGTTCTCCCGGGGAAGTTGTCCCCGGATCACGGGAGCCTGGCCGTGGCGGGCTGCACCGGCTCCCAGGAGGGGCGGTGTGGAGAGTGACCTGTGCTCGCACACAGGCTTCTTGGTGGCGGCAGCAGCAGCCTTAGCATCTCATGCCCGTCTCTGGGGTCCGCGCTGGTAGCCGCGGCTCGCGCCCATCTCTGGAGCTCATTTAGGCGGTGCTCTGAATCCCCTCTCCTCGCGCACCCCGAAACAATGGTCTCTTGCCTCTTCGGCAGCTGCAGACTTTTTCCCGGTCTCCCTCCTGGCTTGCTGTGGTGCGCTAACCCCTTCAGGCTGTGTTCACGCCGCCAACCCCAGTCCTCTCCCTGCGATCCGACCGCAGCCCGAGCCTCAGCTCCCAGCCCCGCCCGCCCCGGCGGGGGAGCAGACAAGCCTCTCGGGCTGGTGAGTGCTGCTCGGCACTGATCCTCCGTGCGGGAGTCTCTCCGCTTTGCCCTCCGCACCCCTGTGGCTGCGCTCTCCTCCGTGGCTCCGAAGCTTCCCCCCTCCGCCACCCGCAGTCTCCGCCCGCGAAGGGGCTCCTAGTGCGTGGAAACCTTTCCTCCTTCACGGCTCCCTCCCACTGGTGCAGGGCCCGTCCCTATTCTTTTGTCTCTGTTTTTCCTTTTTTCTTTTTGCCCTACCCAGGGACGTGGGGAGTTTCTTGCCTTTTGGGAAGTCTGAGGTCTTCTGCCAGCATTCAGTAGGTGTTCTGTAGGAGTTATTCCACATGTAGATGTATTTTTGATGTAGTTTTGGGGAGGAAGCCGATCTCCACGCCTTACTCCTCCGCCATCTTGAAAGTCCCCCTCAATTTCTGCTTCTTAAAGTGCATTTGTAAGCTTTCCTATATTGGACCTTGCGAAGCAGATGTGCCTGTTATTTATCCTGGGTTCAGACAAGGAAATTGAGTCCCAGAGATGCTACCTCACCCTTTAAAGGAGCAAAAAAAGACTGATAGATCCTGAGCAATGAGCGCTGCAGCTTTGAGACCCAGACGGCTCCAGTAGCATGGGGCGGCGGGGGGCAGTACCGAGAGGGCTGTAGCACCAGAGGAGGCAGCAGTCCCCAGTGTGTGATGGCAGACGTCGGGAGCACATCAAGATGCCCCTTCCCGAGTCCTCCCAGATGTACGCTTTGCTCGGAAGGACTCCCAGGAAGCAGAGAACTGGGAGACGCAGTACCTCCAGCAGTGGGGACCTGTGCCTTTCGTCTGCTTTCCTAGTGGAAAAAAATCGCAGCTTCAGAGTCCTCCCCGTAATTTCTCTTTCCAACACAGAAATTTCTTGCAACTGTCCCAGTTCGTATTTTCCAAAATATAAAAATAAAGGAAAAAAGTTTCGTTATTCCAGTGCATTTGCTCTCAAAATATACAGCGATTAGAGAGAGCTATGTCATTTGGCAGTGACTGCTGGACCACCCTTTGGTTTTGTCAGTTCCATTCCTGAAGGCCATGGGAATTCTTGGAGCTCAGCTTTCTGTTTTCACAGCTTTGCCCCAGCACCTGTTCCAAAATCAATTGGAAGGGCTCGACTGGATCCTGATTCTTAATTTTCAGCTCACAAGCAAGAATATTTAGGATTTAAGGTATAATACTATATTTTACAGGGTAAGAACTGAAGTTTTTATGTGGAATTATACCATAAAACACTTCACAATTTAGTGAAAACAGTATATTTAAACGGGTTTTTGTCCTTACAGCAAGAAGAAAAATAAACATATATAATAACTATGTAGGGAGGGAAAAATACATATTTGTATGAGCTTTTATTATTTTGATCTGTTCATTAGATTGTAAACACTTCCCTATGGAATCCTGGAGAGTGTAAATGCCTTATAAATGTTGTTTTTAATCAAACAATGAAAGAATAGTACTCCAATATTTTTAGATGTTTGCCCACCTACATGAATCCATGATACTTTCAATCTTACAACTGTGTAGAAATTATTCATCAAGAATAAAAATATTGGGCTTCCCTGGTGGCGCCGTGGCTGAGAATCTGCCTGCCAATGCAGGGGACACGGGTTCGAGCCCTGGTCTGGGAAGATCCCACATGCCGCGGAGCAACTAAGCCCGTGCGCCACAACTACTGAGCCTGCGCGTCTGGAGCCTGTGCTCCGCAACAAGGGAGGCTGCGACAGTGAGAGGCCCGCGCACCGCGATGAAGAGTGGCCCCCCGCTTGCCGCAACTAGAGAAAGCCCTCGCATAGAAACAAAGACCCAACACAGCCAAAAATAAATAAATAAATAAAGTGAAATTCTTTTTTTAAAAAAAGATTCTAATCCATTATACACATAAAATAGTGCTCAAAACTGTTACCTGAGTGTCAGTCAAGTTCATCTAAAGAGGACTTGTATCAGATGGTCTTGGAAAAGCAAGCTTTTAAAGTACTTTAGGTGATTTGGAGGCCAGAAGGGGAAAAAAGAAAATAATTGTGGGGGGTTGTCTTCTGTCCTCTGGACTAAAAGAACTAAACCACTACAAATGACTTTAAAATATAAGCTCATTTGTCATCTAGAATTCACTCAAAAGTGGTGTCATGATTATAAGGGATGCTGATTTAGTGGGACACTGGACTTCAGGGGGGACTCTCTTACTGGGTAGGGAGTGACCAGGGAAGTCACGGGGCTGTTCTGGCCAGGGTTAAGTCAAGGACAATCACGTGGTGGGGAGTCCCGGGTGAGAGGGAGGCGCCACCAAAGCTTGGAGCGCCACTCAAAACAAAGCAGAGAACAAGGATAGGCCTGAAACAATCAGTATAAAGGAGTGGGCACCAAAAACCTACAAGGTTTGCTATGAAGTTAAGGACAGGAGAGGGGAGTAAAGAGGTTTGTGAGTGAGAACCTGGGTAGAGTCCCCTGGCGACCCGCAGGGGGTGCAGGGAGCTGGGAGCAGTGGCCCCGGGGCCTCCTGCTGGGAATGACCATGGAGGCACGTGGAGGCTGGGGCTAGGTGGCCACGAGCAGGGTGCCGATGATATGTGGGGTGCTGGTCACGGCTAGACTTCAGAGAGTGTGAGCAGGAGAAAAAGTGGACGTTCACACTCAGCTTTTCTGTAAAAGAACAGAATGTCATTCTGTCTCAGCAGTGGCTCTGAATTGTGCGTGAAATGGCCTGTCTGAAATCAACCGTGAGATACAGTGACGTACCTTCGCAGCACTTCCCAAAAGACAGAAGAAATGATACATTCCACACATGAGAAAGCTCAGTAAGAACAAAAATACTTCTGTTTGTTCACTTTATCCAAAGTCTAAGTATCAGATTAAGAACTCTTTTACAGTATTATCATTCTGTATTTTTCCCATTTAAAGTGTGGACTTTTGAGAACTGCCTCTTTAAACTTTATTTTTACTAAATTGTTAATATAAATATCAGTAGAAATGACAGTGGAACACGAACTGTTAGAAAGTTTTTATAAATCGATCTGTGAAAGCTGAAGTTACATCCTGAACTTCTAACTTCTGTGCTTGTAAATTAAATAGCCATGAAGAGCAAACGAGTCATTTCAAACAACTGAAAATCTCTCTTTAGTCGCTTGCAGGGTTTGCTTCATCAAGTAAACTATACATTCTAGAATTGTAAAGTAACAACCAAAAGAGTATGTTATGCTCTTTTTCAGATGCTGTGTTCTGATTTTAATATTGTAAGATTTGGTTTAAACATAGAGTGTCAGCCTTAAGAAATCTGGAAGTCTCTGACATTGTCCAACCGAGGCTCAGGATCACAGAGCATCTAAACGAATGGTGGTGTTATGACTAGAATCTGAATTTCCTGACTTCCACCCTGGTGCCATTTCCATTAGAACATACTTAGGCAAGTAAAACGAAGCTGATTCAACTTATGCTGAACTTTAAAAAATTATAATAAAATGTAATTCCAGATTTTGCTAGTATAATAAATGTAGTTTCCTTTTCTTTTAATTCTCAATCTTATTAGTTTAAAAAAGAAAGTTTTCAATTTGTAATAGTGATCTAAATATAAACTTTATGGGTCAAGGCCATGTTGTACTGGTAAGTTCATATTTTAGACCCTAGAAATAAGAGTATAGTGGAATTAAGTATATACTAGAACTATAGAGGAGGAATTCTGCCAATATCATAAAATTCAATACTGTAAGTTTTCAATTTTCACCAGAAATGTTAAAAAGTAAACAAATAGGAACACATTGAGAAATTATGCAGAAAACATACTAAATGTTCAAGGGGCAATAAAACTGCCACCAACCATTAAATATTCTCTTATAAGCATCAGATCAAGAGCCAATAGTACCAAGTTCCCACAATTAAAGAAAAAAAATTCTACAGGACAGACTTATGGAATAAAAATGGCTTAGTCATGGATGAGAAAATAAACATATTTGATATTGTAAACATTATACCTATCTGCACAATTGTATACCATAAGCAAAATAATTGTTGCAAGAAGACAAGTGTTGAAGACAGGATGTTTTAATTCAGGATAAAATTAAGAACTATGAAAAATCTTCAAATTCCTTAACAAAAACCTAAGAATATGATGCACAGTTTGTTTGCTTTAAACAAAGTTGGAAAGGGAACACATGTTGTGTTCTTAATGAGGTAAAGAAAATGAGAAAAGGAAACCCTCCTGCACTGTTGGTGGGAATGTAAATTGATAACAGACGCTATGGAGAACAGTATGGAGGTTCCTTAAAAAACTAAAAATAGAACCATATGACCCAGCAATCCCACTACTGGGCATATACCCTGAGAAAACCATGATTCAAAAAGATACATGTACCACAATGATCACTGCAGCACTATTTACAATAGTCAGGACATGGAAGCAACCTAAGTGTCCAATGACAGATGAATGGATAAAGAAGATGTGGCACATATATACAATGGAATATTTACTCAGCCATAAAAAGAAACGAAATTGAGTTATTTGTAGTGAGGTGGATGGACCTAGAGTCTGTCAAACAAAGTGAAGTAAGTTAGAAAGAGAAAAACAAATACCGTATGTTAACACATATATATGGAATCTAGAAAAATGTTACTGATGAACCTAGTGGTAGAGCAGGAATAAAGATGCAGATGTTGAGAACGGACTTGAGGACACAGCGGGGAATGGGAGGCTGGGACGTAGTGAGAGTAGCACTGACATACATACACTACCAAATACATAATGGATGGCTGGTGGGAAGTTGCTGCATAGCACGGGGAGATCAGCTTGGCGCTTTGTGACCACCTAGAGGCGTGGGATAGGGAGGGTGGGAGGGAGGCTCAAGAGGGAGGGGATATATGAATATATGTGTGCATATAGCTGATTCACTTTGTTGTACGGCAGAAACACAATATTGTGAAGCAATTATACTCCAATAAAGATGTATGAAAAAAATGAAGTCATGTTGTGAAGAATGTAAGTGTAATTTGTGAATCAAAAATGATATTAATTTATGTGATACATTTGTGTAATGTTAAAGAGAACATTCATTTTATTCAGATATTTCCTGACAATATGAAAGATTACTCTAACAAAATTAGTGAGTTGTTTCTATCAGAGTTGTTGAATTTCAAAAAAAAGAACTCAGTTAAGGAAGCCTTTATTGTTGGAATACATGTGGCATCTCAGTTTTCTGATAGATGTTCTCAGAAGGGCATAGGGTATATAGAAATAGAGCCAGGTTCCCATAGAGAATAGACTGGTCGTTGCCCAGGGAGAGGGGGTGTGGGAGAGGGATGGAGTGGGAGGTCGGGATTAACAGATGCAAACTGGTATATATAGAATGGATAAACAAAGTCCTACTGTATAGCACAGGGAAATATATTCAGTATCCTATGATAAACCATAATGGAAGAGAATATGAAAAAGAATGTATATATACGTATCACTGAGTCACTTTGCTATATAGCAGTAATTACCATTGTAAATCAGCTATACTTCAATTAAAAACAAACAAAAAAAGAAATAGAGCCAGGTTCTACCATCAGAAGGGGGAAGTCTTACTTTGATAGACTTGTGTTTGTATCCACCCAACTTATGTAAGCTCTGGAGTCAGGCTCTCTGGACTTGAATCCTGAGCTCACCACATGCTAGTGCTGTAACATGTTTTTATTAAAACATTGTTTTCTAGCTGCAATTAGAAAATATAACACTTAAATATATTTATTGCTTTTGTCTGCTATTCTTCTAATTACTTCCAAATACAATTCACAATTTATTTAAATAGAATAGAAGAAAAAAAAAACACTTCAACATCTATATAGTTTTAGTAATATGGTCGATGCCTCTTCCTTTAAGGTTTTCATTACCTACAAATGTTTTCTTAATGGCCTTGCCAGATGAAGTGAACAGAAATCAGACTTGAGTCCATACAGGATAAGGAATCATTTATAGGAAATCTTCCTCACTAAAAGCTGAGGTGCAAATGAGTCACACCCTTCAGGATAAAGTTGAACCATCGGTAAACCAGCCATTGCCTGGATTTGCAGTCCAAGTTCACACCACCTGGGTGGTATAGGAAAATAATTGTGTCTGTATTAGCAATGTCCCCAAGATAGTGTGACTATATTACACCTTAAGGTAGAAAAAGAATTACTAGAAGTAGAGACAATAATTTAGTAGAGACAGAATATATAATTCACTAGGAAAATATAAATTTGTATGCAGCTCATAATGTAGCTTCAAAATGTATAAAGTAAAATGACAGAATTAAAAGGAGAAGTCAAAATGAGAGTTCCATGAGTAATTTGATAGAACAAATGGACAAAAAATGAAGATTAAGAGATTACACAAGGAAGTTAACTAATTTCATCTGGTGGCCATACATATACATATATATAACTAAGAACAACTGCTGAATATATATTTTAAGAATACATGGGGCTTCCCTGGTGGCGCAGTGGTTGAGAATCTGCCTGCTAATGCAGGGGACACGGGTTCGAGCCCTGGTCTGGGAAGATCCCACATGCCGCAGAGCAACTAGGCCCGTGAGCCACAACTACTGAGCCTGCGCGTCTGGAGCCTGTGCTCCGCAACAAGAGAGGCCTCAACAGTGAGAGGCCCGCGCACCGCGATGAAGAGTGGCCCCCGCCTGCCGCAACTAGAGAAAGCCTTCACACAGAAACGAAGACCCAACACAGCCAAAAATAAATTAATTAATTAATCAATTAAAAAAAAAAAAAGAATATATGGCACATTTAAAAGTGTTAAGCATATCTTGGTCATAAAGCAAGTCTCAACAAATTTCAGTTAATTGAAATCATACAGAGTGGTTCTCAAACCACAAGTTCTGCAATTACACTAGAAATAGAGAGCAAAAAAGATAACTAGAATTCTACAGTTTGGAAGAAATTTACTTCTACATAATTTAAGGGTCAAAGGATAAATCAAATTAGAAAGTAACTTTCAAACCAAGAGCTAACATCATACTAAACAGTGAAGTACTGAAAGCTTTTCCTCTAAGATTAAGACAATGATGCTTACTCTCACCACTTTTATTCAAATAGTATTGGAAGACCTAGCCAGAGAAATTAGGCAAGATAAAGAAATAAAAGGCATCTAAATCAGAAAGGAAGAAATAAACTGTCTCTATTGCAGATGACAGAATATATACAGAAAACCCTAAAGACTCCACTAAAAAACCCATTAGAACTAATAGATGAATTCAGTAAAGTTGCAGGATACAAAATCAATATACAAAAAAGTTGCATTTCTGTATACTAATAACCAGCAGAAAGAGAAATTAAGAAACAGTCCCATTCACAATTGCATCAAAAAGAGTAAAATACCTAGGAATAAATTTAACCAAGGAGGTAAAAGACTTGTACACTGAGAACTATAAGATATTGATGAAAGAAATTGAAGATGGCACAAATAAATGGAAATATGCTCATGAACTGGAAGAATATTGTTAAAATGTCCATACTACCCAAAACAGTCTACAGATTCAGTGCAATCTCTATCAAAATTCCAATGGAATTTTTCAAAGAAACAGAACAAAAAATTCCATAACTTGTATGGGAGCACAGAAGACCCCAAATAGCCAGAACAAACTTGAAAAAGAACAAAGCTGGAAGCATCGTGCTTCCCGATTTCAAACTATATTATAAAGCAATAATAATCAAAGCAATATGGTATTGACATAAAAAGAGTCATGAAGATCAGTGTAACAGAATAGAGTGCCCAGAAGTAAACCTCCATATGAATGGTAAATTAATTTACCACAAAGAAACCAAGAATATACACTGGGAAAAAACAGTCTCTTCAATAAATGGTGTTGGGAAATGGACAAACACAAGCAAAAGAGACTGGATCCTAGCACACACCATACACAAAAATGAACTCAAGATGGATTAGAGATTCAAATGTAATACCTAAAACCATAAAACTCCTAGAAGAAAACAGGAAATTCCTTGACATCAGTCTTGATGATGTATTTCAGATCGACACCAAAAGCAAAGGAAACAAAATAAAAAACAAACAAGTGGGACTATATCAAATTGAAAAAGATTCTGCACAGCAAAGAAAACAAGTAACAAAATGAAAAGGCAACTACCAAATGGGAGAAAATATTTTCAAATCATTTATCTGATATGGGAGTTAATATCCAAAATATATGAAGAATTTATAAGACTAAATAGCAAAAAAACCCAAATGATCCAATTAAAAAATGAGCAGAGAAAGAGAATAGACATTTTTCTAAGGAAGACATACAGATGGCCAACTGGTGTATAAAGCGATGTTCACACCGCTAATCATCAGGGAAATGCAAATCAAAACCACAATGAAATATCACCTCACACGTTAGAATGGTTATCATCAAAAAGAAAGACACAGCAAGTGTTGATGAGGACATGGAGAAAAGGAGACCCTTGTGCACTGTTGGTGTGAATATAAAATGGTATAGCCACTATGCAAAACAGTATAAAGTTTTCTCAAAAAATTGAAACTAGAACTACCATATGATCCAGGAATCCCACTTCTGGGTATTTCTCTGAAAGGAAAAAAAAAAAACTAACTTGAAAAGATATCTGCACCTCCACATTCATTGCAGCATTACTTACCATAACGAAGACATTGTAACAATCTAAGTGTCCACTGATGGATGAATGAAGAAAATGTGGTATATATGTACACAATGGAATATTATTCAGCCATAAAAAATAAGAAATCCTGCCATTTTTGACAACATGGACGGACCTTGAAGGCATTATGCTAAGTGAAATAAGTCAGACAGCGAAAGACAAAAACTGTATGACATCACTTATATGTGAAATCTTTTATTTTTTTAATTGAAGAACAGTTGATTTACAATGTGTCAGTTTCTGGTGGATGGCAAAGTGATTCAGTTATACATATATATTCTTTCATATTATTTGCCATATTTATAAGTTATTACAAGATATTGAATATAGTTCCCTGTGTTATACAATATGACCTGTTGTTTATTTTATATATAGTAGTGTGTATCTGTTAATCCAAAACTCCTGATTTATCCCTCTCCACCTCCTTTCTCCTTTGGTAACTATAAGTTTGTTTTCTATGTCTGTGAGTCTGTGTTGTAAATAAGTTCACTCGTGCCATATTTTAGATTCCACATGTAAGTGATACCATATGATATTTCTTTCTCTGTCTGACTTCACTTAGTATGATAATCTTTAGGTCCATTCATGTTCTTGCAAATGGCATTATTTCATTCTTTTTTATGGTTGAGTAGTATTGCACTGTGCATATATATCACATCTTTATCCATCCGTGGATGGACACTTAGGTTGTTTCCATATCCTGGTTATTGTAAATAGTGCTGTGAACGTTGGGGTGCATGTATGTTTTCAAATTCAAGTTTCCTCTGGAAATATCCCCAGGAGTGGGAAGCAGGATCATATGGTAGCTCTATTTTTAGTTTTTTAAGGTACCTCCATACTGTTCTCCATAGTGCCTGTATCAATTTACATTCCCACCAACAGTGCAAGAGGGTTCCCTTTTCTCCACACTCTCCCCAGCATTCATTATTTGTAGACTTTTTCATGATGGCCATTCTGACCTGTGTCAGGTGATATCTCATTGTACTTTTGATTTGCATTTCTCTGATAATTAGTGATACAGAACATCTTTTCATGTGCCTATTGGCCATCTATATGCCTCCTTTGTCAAAGATTAATTGACTGTAGGTGTGTGGGTTGGAATCTTAAAGTTTTTTTTAAGAATGCACTTACAGGGATAAAAAGAAAGTATCAGTGGAACAATCATTAAAACATTAACTTTCAAATCTTGTGGATACAGATAGATAAAACAAGGAAATATGGGGCTTCAAATACGTACCTTAGAAAAAAATTACATGAGGTAAAAATTAATGAGGTACATATGCATCTCAAGAAGTTAGAAAAACTAGCTAAATAAATACAAAAAAAGCCACAGAAAGAAAATAAAAACAAGAGCAGAAATCAATGAAATAGCAACAAGTATATAATTGAGATTTTGATCAATAAAACTGAGAGAGAGTCCCTCCCAACAGGAAACTTGCACAAGCCTCTTAGATAGCCTCATCCACCGGAGGGCAGACAGCAGAAGCAAGAAGAACTACAATCCTGCAGCCTGTGGAACAAAAACCACATTCACAAAAAGATAGACAAGATGAAAAGGCAGAGGGCTATGTACCAGATGAAGGAACAAGATAAAACCCCAGAAAAACAACTAAATGAAGTGGAGATAGGCAACCTTCCAGAAAAAGAATTCAGAATAATGATAGTGAAGATGATCCAGGACCTCGGAATAGAATGGAGGAAAAGATACAGAAGATGCAAGAAATGTTTAACAAAGACCTAGAAGGATTAAAGAACAAACAAACAGAGATGAACAATATAACAACTGAAATGAAAAATACACTAGAAGGAATCAATAGCAGAATAACTGAGGCAGAAGAACGGATAAGTTACCTGGAAGACAGAATGGTGGAATTCACTGCTGCAGAACAGAATAAAGAAAAAAGAATGAAAAGAAATGAAGACAGCCTAAGAGACCTCTGGGACAACATTAAATGCAACAACATTTGCATTATACGGGTCCTAGAAGGAGAAGAGAGAGAGAAAGGACCTGAGAAAATATGTGAAGAGATTATAGTCGAAAACTTCCCTAATATGGGAAAGGAAATAGCCACCCAAGTCCAGGAAGCACAGAGAGTTCCAAACAGGATAAACCTAAGACAAAGAAAAATTATTGAAAGCAGCAAGGGAAAAACGACAAATAACATACAAGGGAACTCCCATAAGGTTAACAGCTGATTTCTCAGCAGAAACTCTCCAATCCAGAAGGGAGTGGCAGGACATATTTAAAGTGATGAAAGGGAAGAACCTACAACCAAGATTACTCTACCTGGCAAGGATCTCATTCAGATTTGAGGGAGAAATCAAAAGCTTTACAGACAAACGAAAGCTAAGAGAATTCAGCACCACCAAGCCAGCTCTACAACAAATGCTAAAGGAACTTCTCTAAGTGGGAAGCACAAGAGAAGAAAAGGACCTACAAAAACAAACCCAAAACAAGAAAATGGTAATAGGAACATACATATCAATAATTACCTTAAATGTGAATGGATTAAATGCTACAACCAAAAGACACAGGCTTGCTGAATGGATACAAAAACAAGACCCATATATATGCTGTCTACAAGAGACCCACTTCAGATCTAGGGACACATACAGACTGAAAGTGAGGGGATGGAAAAAGATATTCCATGCAAATGGAAATCAAAAAAAAGCTGGAGTAGCAATACTCATATCAGATAAAATAGACTTTAAAATAAAGAATGTTATAAGAGACAAGGAAGGACACTACATAATGATCAAGGGATCAATCCAAGAAGATAAAACAATTATAAATATATATGCACCCAACATAGGAGCACCTCAATACAGAAGGCAACTGCTAACAGCTATAAAAGAGGAAATCGACAGTAACACAATAATAGTGGGGGACTTTAACACCTCACTTACACCAATGGACAGATCATCCAAAATGAAAATTAATGAGGAAACACAAGCTTTAAATGACACAATAGACCAGATAGATGTAATTGATATTTATAGGACATTCCATCCAAAAACAGCAGATTACACTTTCTTCTCAAGTGCGCACAGTACATTCTCCAGGACAGATCACATCTTGGGTCACAAATCAAGCCTCAGTAAATTTAAGAAAATTGAAATCATATCAGGCATCTTTTCTGACCACAACGCTATGAGATTACAAATCAATTACAGGGAACAAAACATAAAAAACACAAACACATGGAGGCTAAACAATACATTACTAAATAACCAAGAGATCACTGAAGAAATCAAAGAGGAAATCAAAAAATACCTAGAGACAAATGACAATGAAAACACGATGATCCAAAACCTATGGAATGCAGCAAAAGCAGTTATAAAAGGGACGATTATAGCAATACAATACAATCCTAGCTCAAGAAACGATAAACATCTCAAATAAACAATCCAACCTTACACCTAAAGAAACTAGAGAAAGAATATCAAACAAAACCCAAAGTTAGTAGAAAGAAAGAAATCATAATCATCAGAGCAGAAATAAATGAAATAGAAGCAAAAAAAACAATAGCAAAGATCAATAAAACTAAAAGCTGGTTCTTTGACAAGATAAACAAAATTGATAAACCATTAGCCAGACTCATCAAGAAAAAGAGGGAGAGGACTCAAATCAATAAAATTAGAAATGAAAAAGGAGAAGTTACAACAGACACCTCAGAAATACAAAGCATCCTAGGAGATTACTACAAGCAACTCTATGCCAATAAAATGGACAACCTGGAAGAAATGGACAAATTCTTGGAAAGGTATAACCTTCCAAGACTGAACAAGGAAGAAATAGAAAATATGAACAGACCAATGACAAGTAATGAAATTGAAACTGTGATTAAAAATCTTCTAACAAACAAAATCCAGGACTACATGTCTTCACAGGTGAATTCTATCAAACATTTAGAGAAGAGCTAACACCCATCCTTCTCAAACTCTTCCAAAAAACTGCAGAGGAAGGAACACTCCCAAACTCATTCTATGAGGCCACCATCACCCTGATACCAAAACCAAACAAAGATACTACAAAAAAAAAAAGAAAATTACAGACCAATATCACTGATGAATATAGATGCAAAAATCCTCAACAAAATACCAGCAAACAGAATCCAACAAGACATTAAAAGGATCATACACCATGATCAAGTGGGATTTATCTCAGGGATGCAAGGATTCTTCAATATATGCAAATCAATCAATGTGATACACCATATTAACAAATTGAAGAATAAAAACCATATGATCGTCTCAACAGATGCAGAAAAAGCTTTTGACAAAATTCAACACCCATTTGTGATAAAAACTCTCCAGAAAGTGGGCATAGAGGGAACCTACCCTCAACATAATAAAGGCCACATATGACAAACCCACAGCAAACATCATTCTCAATGGTGAAAAACTGAAAGCATTTCCTCTAAGATCAGGAACGAGACAAGGATGTCCACTCTCACCACTATTATTCAACATAGTTTTGGAAGTCCTAGCCACAGCAATCAGAGAAGAAAAAGAAATAAAAGGAATACAAATTGAAAAAGAACAAGTAAAACTGTCACTGTTTGCAGATGACATGATATTATACATAGAGAATCCTAAAGATACTACCAGAAAACTACTAGAGCTAATCAATGAATTTGGTAAAGTTGCAGGATAC
The DNA here is from genome assembly GCF_965194805.1 of Balaenoptera borealis. Lineage (NCBI taxonomy): Eukaryota > Metazoa > Chordata > Mammalia > Artiodactyla > Balaenopteridae > Balaenoptera > Balaenoptera borealis. The sequence continues at coordinate 15,478,919 of NC_138861.1, read as the reverse complement.
AAAATTGCACAGAAATCTCTTGCATTCCTATACACTAATGATGAAAAATCTGATAGAGAAATTAAGGAAACACTCCCATTTATTATTGCAACTAAAAGAATAAAATACCTAGGAAAAAACCTACCTAGGGAGACAAAAGACCTGTATGCAGAAAATTATAAGACACTGATGAAAGAAATTAAAGATGATACAAACAGATGGAGAGATATACCATGTTCTTGGATTGGAAAAATCAATATAGTGAAAATGACTCTACTACCCAAAGCAATCTACAGATTCAATGCAATCCCTATCAAATTACCAATGGCATTTTTTACAAAACTGGAACAAAAAATCTTAAAATTTGTGTGGAGACACAAAAGACCCTGAATAGCCAAAGTTGTCTTGAGGGAAAAAAACGGAGTTGGAGGAATCAGACTCCGTGACTTCAGACTATAATACAAAAGTACAGTAATCAAGACAATATGTTACTGGCACAAAAACAGAAATATAGATCAATGGAACAGGATAGAAAGCCAGAGATAAACCCATGAAACTATGGTCAACTAATCTATGACGAAGGAGGCAAGGATATACAATGGAGAAAAGACAGTCTCTTCAGTAAGTGGTGCTGGGAAAACTTGGACAGCTACATGTAAAAGAATGAAATTAGAACACTCCCTAACACCATACACAAAAATAAACTCAAAATGGATTACAGACCTAAATGTAAGACTGGACACTATAAAACTCTTAGAGGAAAACATAGGAAGAACACTCTTTGACATAAATCACAGCAATATCTTTTTTGATCCACTTCCTACAGTAATGGAAATAAAAACGAAAATAAACAAATGGGACCTAATGAAACTTAAAAGCTTTTGCACAGCAAAGAAAACTACAACCAAGACGAAAGGACAACCCTCAGAATGGGAGAAAATATTTGCAAACAAATCAATGGACAAAGGATTAATCTATAAAATATATAAACAGCTCATGAAGCTCAATATTAAAAAAAAAAAACCTGATCCAAAAATGGGCAGAAGACCTAAATAGACATTTCTCCAAAGAAGACCTACAGATGGCCAAGCAGCACATGAAAAGCTGCTCAACATCACTAATCATTAGAGAAATGTGAATCAAAACTACAATGAGGTATCATCTCATACCAGTTAGAATGGGCATCATCAGAAAATCTACAAACAACAAATGCTGGAGAGGGTGTGGAGAAAAGGGAACCCTCTTGCACTGTTGGTGGGAATGTAAATTGATACAGCCGATATGGAGAACAGTATGGAGGTTCCTTAAAAAACTAAAAATAGAACTACCATATGACCCAGCAATCCCACTACTGGGCATATACCCTGAGAAAACCATAATTCAAAAAGAGTCATGTACCCCAATGTTCATTGCAGCACTATTTACAATAGCCAGGTCATGGAAGCAACCTAAATGCCCATCGATAGACGAATGGATAAAGAAGATGTGGTACATATATCCAATGGAATATTAGTCAACCATATTACAGGAACGAAATTGGGTCATTTGTAGAGACGTGGATGGATCTAGAGACTGTCATACAGAGTGAAGTAAGTCAGAAAGAGAAAAACAAATATCATATTTTAACACATATATGTGGAACCTAGAAAAATGGTACAGATGAACTGGTTTGCATGGCAGAAATAGAGACACAGATGTAGAGAACAAACGTATGGACACCAAGGGGGAAAAGCTGCAAGGGGGTGGGGGTGGGATGAACTGGGAGATTGGGATTGACAAGTATACACTAATACGTATAAAATGGATAACTAATAAGAACCTGCTGCATAAAAAAATAAAATAAAATTCAAAAAAAAGTGAGAGAAACACAACTTACATACTATTGGAAATTAAAATGGAATATTACCACATATGCTGCAAACATAAGGAAACTAAAGGGTATTAAAAACTTTATGCCAATAATCTAAAAATATAGATGAAATGAATGTATTTATGGGATAATGTAACCTACCAACATCTCAAGAAGTAAATTACTTGAAACATCCTATAATGTGAAGAAATCAAAATCAAAAATTGACTTTCAAAAAAAAAAAAGAAAAAGAAGAAAGAAAACACCTAGGCCCAGATGTCTTCACCAGAAATATCTACCAAACATTTAATAAAGAAATCATCCTATATTACAGAAAGCAATCCAAGAAAAGAAAAAGAAGAAACACTCTAAGTCATCTTAACATTTTCACTACTAAAAAATAGTAAGAAAATGTAATTTTAAAGACATCATATAAAATAATGATAAAATTATTAGGTCCTAGGTGTGTGTGTGTATATATATATATATATATATATATATATATATATATATATATATATATATATATATATAACACAAGCTATACAGGGACTATACAGAAATCTATAGAATTTTACTGAAAAACTTTTAAAGGTTCCTAAATAAATGGAGGGGTATACGATGTTCATAGACGGGGTTGTATTGAGTTGGGTATTGACCAAACAGTAAAACGAGCATGGGAAGGTAACTGATGAGTAATCCACTGCAGTGTAGTAGTGGTTGGCCCCCATATACCAGCCCTAGATCCATCAGTGAAAGAAGCTTAATCCTTGGAGCTCAAGCAGAATGCCTTACCAGTGCCCCTAGGACTCTTTTTGGGGACTGAAAACAGGGAGGCTGGAGAGACTCCAGTATCCTTAGGTGATTGGTATCTGGGAGCCAGTGTAGGAGAGGATGGGTCCACACAGTGGCTACCAGGAACATATATGGTAAGTTTTCCTGATGACTGCAGAGTTCTTGGAGCCCAGTGGTGGTAGGCTGTCCGCAAAGCTTATGCTTTTTTGTGCTGCTGAATAGGTTTAGCAGGTTTAGCCCTGGCCCTTCGTGACAGGGAAAAGTCATCTTATGTCATAAACTAAAATCTACTTATTGATATTCTCAAAATTATGTTCTTCATACTTCGCACTTTAAAAATAATCAAAATTTTTTGAAAGTAATCATCTTTTTCTAATAAACAATTTCTCTGTGGATAAATACTAGTCAAGGTTCTCCAGAGAAGTATTTAGAACCAATAGGACATACTGGAGAGAGAAAAGGTTTATTTTAAGGAATTGGCCCACACGATTATGGGGGCTGTCAAGTCTCAAGTCTGTAGGGCAAGCCAGTAGGCTGGAAATTACATAGTCATTTGGTTTCAGTTTTTTCATCTGTAAAATCGCGTTGTTAAAAATAGTACCTATCTCATAGGTTTGTAGGAAATAAAAGGGATAATCCATACAAAGTTCTTTGCACAATGCTAAGCACATAGGAAGTGATTAAAAATTGTTTATAATTATTCATGATAAAATTGTGGTTTTGCAATTCTTGAATCAGTTTTCTTCAACCTTGTATTTAGAAGGAATCAGTGGGAAGGAAAGGATGCGGAAGCCCTGTGTCCATAGAGATAATCTGAGCTTACACGGATCAAATGAGTAAGAGGTTGGTAGCAATTATTAAAATTAATTTGTGATTTTTCTATGTAGTAAATTTGAAAAACAATCTTATTACAAAACCCATCTCATAACCACAGTTCACTATTCATGTTTCATGTGCAATGGAACATATCACAGACTTTTTCACTTAGTTCATATATAATAAATGAATTTATAGAGAACTTTAACATTTATAACCTCCTTTAAGAATATTTAGCCCCTAAATTTATATTTTTATAGTATTATATGCATCTTTTCTATTACATACCTACTGTCTATAAAATACATTGTTTCTAATTAATTTGTTGATTTATGCTTTGCAGATATTTTCTCCAAGACTGTGGCTTATCTTCTCATTTTTTAAAAATGTTCTTTGACAAATCTAGGTTTTGTATTTTAATGAAAAAGAATTTATCAATATTTTCCTTTGTGTGTATTTGTGTGGTATTTTAAAACTCTTATGCTACCTACAAGTAAAAAATTTTTGTCTATATTTTATTCTAGCGCTTTTGAAAGTCCACTTTTCACATTTAGATCTTTATATACTTGAAATAAATTTCTGTTATATATAAAGTATAAATCCAATTTTCCCTGTACATGGCCAACTAATAATAGCAGCATCATTTACTGAAAAGATGACTTTCGCTGGCTGATCTGCAAAGCCGCCTCTGATATGGATCCAATTTTCATGTTTATGGATTTGAATCTGGACCTTCTGTTTGTTTCTATTGATCTGTTTGTCTATCCTTGTGTCAATACTATTCCAATTACTGTTTTAAAACATATTGGTTATACAAAAAGATTTACTGCAAGGAGGCTTAAAATAATTAGATCCTTTAGGGCATTAATAACAACTTAATTGTAAAAAATCTAACTCACATAATATTTCAGGAATGATCTATTCTGTCAAATCAATAATCTACATTTACTGTGTGATCATGGGGTTTAACATTCACTTCTCATGGGTGAAAACTGGTCATTTAACAATATCTATTGCACTCAATACCTTTAAGTGCAATGAATGAATGGATGACTGACAACCTTTGGATGTAGAATTTCTGGCATGTTTTTTAGAAACAACTTTATTACTCCATAATTGTACTTTTGATTACTAACTCTAAGGTAAAGGTGTGAGAGCCAAGAATTGTCCTTGTCCAAAGCTCAGAGCTTCAAGGAATGGCCTCAAAGGCATCATCTCTTTTATTCTGGCAATTCTCTTCTGCACTGGGGTTCAAGGGATTCTTCTTCATAAATTCCTGAGCGTATGTGTATGTGTGTGTTGTGTATGGTTATGTATGTGGGAACATGTGCGCTGGAGGGGGGGTTGCATTTATCGTTCTCAAATTGTTTTTCTATTCAAGTTTTCAAAACATGCTCATAGACCTCAGCTTTTTGCGCAGAGACAGTGCCAGCTGTCAGCAGGGAACAGAGCTTTCACTGCAGCAGGCGGACCTGTTCTTCAATGAGGAGGAGAAAGGAAAGGAAAGGATGTAATAGAACCTTGCCTCAAGGCAAGTGCAGGTGGCTGTTCAGGAGCTTTTTAAAATTTTTATGGCAAATTGGCATCTCATTTTGAATTTATAGGAAACTGATTATCCAAAAGTCAGTTGGGAAAGCAGCAGCAGGAAATGAGTCTTATTCTACGGGAATTTAGAAATAGAAGTGAGTAGGGTGTGCACAGTCTAATTTACAAGGCTAGCCCTAAATATGTCATGATGATTTCTAGTAAGAGTCCAGAAGCAATTTCTGTCAAGCCTCAAAGAGAGAGGAAAGCAGATTCTGATAAAGACCACAAGCATCCAAGGCTGATGGGATACTTGAACCCATTGAAATTGGAATGATGTACTTTTAAAATATTTGAGGGCATACCCAGCCCTTAAATTCTTGTTGGAATTGAAAGCTGTTTTTCAGAATTTGTGTTGCTCTCAATGACTATTTCTGAACTTACTATTGAGTATTTCATAACTTCCGTTTATGAAAACTGTAACATTTCAAGTTAACAAAAATCTTTAAGAAAATAGTGACATACGATGGTAAACCTCTGAAAATCTCCCCAAGTCAAAGAGACTCCTGTGCCCTCAGGGATGCCTGCTCAAGGAAAACAAGTTAACAAGGATTATATCTAACACTTCAAAGTGCTTACTAGGTACGGGCAGTGACCTGTACTATTGTCAATAAACTTCATGACTCTGAGGTGAGATAATATCTTTCCCACTTGACAGATGAGGAAACTGAGGCTTAGACAAATTAAGTAACTTTCCTAAGATTGTATTTCTAGTAAGCGGTAGAAGTGAACTGGAATTAGGTCTAGTTTGACTCACACCATTTTTTTCTATACCAGTTGTGTTGTATGCACCATACAGCAGCTGAGGTAGGCAGATAATAGTCATCCAAAGATGTCCACACCCTCCCCCCTCAGAACACAGGAACATGGGGTATACATGGCAAAAGGGAAGTTGAAAATGTAATTAAATTAAGGATTTTGAAATGGAGAGATTAGCCTGGATTATGAAGGTGGGCTTGATGTAATCACAAGGGTCCTTATGCATGAAAGAGGGAGGCTGAAGTGTGAGAGTCAGAAGATGTGTCCTGGAAGCAGAGATCACAGTGATGCGATTGTTGGAAGGGGCCGAGAGCCAAGGAGTACAGGCAGCCTCCAGAAGCTGCAAACCACAAGAAATGAATTCCTCCCTAGACCCTCCAGAAGTGTAACATAGCCCTGCCAAACCCTTGCTTTTAGCCCTCGAAGATCCATTTTGGACTTCAACTGTCGTACCAATATCAATTCTGATGCCTGTGTACTTTTTCCCCCATGGCATCAAGCAATTCTCCAACACCAGCTGGGTATCCTACAATTCAGCTCGACTCTAACACTACCTGAAGATAGCACTGGATTCCAGAGGTTAAGCGCTCAGTTCTAAAAGACTGCACACCTGCCCCTACTTCAGATGTTGAACAAGTCTAGGTTGTCATCTGTGCTTCTGACTGACCAGCTACAGATCAGAGGTTCCAACAATCCCCTCCTTGGGTTCAATTAACTTTCTAGAGTGGCTCACAGAACGAAGAGAAACAGTTTACTTACTAGATTACAGGTTTATTAAAGAAGGCTATACTTCAGGAATAGCCAGATAGAAGAGATGTGTAGTAAAAGTATGGACGGAAGGGCCTGGAGCTTCCATACCTTCTCTGGGCACAACACTTTCCCCAAATCTTTACGTGTTCACCAAACCAGAAGCTCCCAGAACCCTATCCTTTGGGGGTTTTATGGAGGTTCCATGACAGAGGCATGATTGAATTCAATCACCAATGGTCAATGACTTAATCAATCTCCAGCTCGTCTCCCCTCCTCAGAGGTTAGGGTGAAGGGGGGGTGGAACTGAAAGTTTCTACGCTCCAATTACGTGGCTGGTTCTCCTGTCAACCAGCCCCTCCCCCTTAAGTGCTTTCTAAAAGTCACCTCATTAACATAACAAAAGCCATCCTTACTGCTCTCCTCACTTAGGAAATGAAGGGTTTTAGGAGGTATGTGCCAGGAGTGGGGACAAAGAACAAATATATATTTCTTATTATATATCATAACAACTTATGACTTTCAGAAATGTAAGGTAATAAAGTTGTACTGTTTTAAACCACTAATTTTGTGATAATTTATTATAGCAGAAAAAGGAAACTAATACGTTGGCTAAAGAGAATGACTATCTGCTCTTGATTAATTCAGAACCTGAGTCAACGTCTAGAAACACACACACTTAACAAACGTTTGTTGGATTGATAACGTTCAATGTGTAACCCGGTTTGAAACCCCAAATGTGAGATGTAAAAAGACATTAAGATGTGATGGGTTGCGAAGACCTCGGTTCTAGGGTCCTCCCAAACTTAGGATGATGTTGGGCCTCTCTCTGCCAAAGCAGCCAAAGCCTTCGGTTTCACTGGCTGGTAAGTAGCTCCAGTAACTTCCACTTTATTTTTAATGAGGCGGTGAATGGACACAGACTTCTTAAAAGGAACTACAATGACAATGTAATGTCAGCAGTTAAAACTGTTTAGTACAGTTTTAACTGCTCAGCCTGAGAGCCTGTTCTAAACTCTCAGTGACAGGGAGCTCACGATTCACGTCTCAGGCACCTGCTCCCAAGGACTGAAGGGGAGCCGCTAGATATCAGGCAGCAGCGTGACCACTTGCCACGGGATATTAACTCATTAAGTATTCGTTGAATATATTATGTGAGTGAACAAGGTAGACAAGGTGCCTGTCCACAGAGAGCTTATATTCAGATTGCGGAGGCAAATAAAGCGTTGCAGAAATAAGTATGTCAATGGAATCATGCTAAATGCTGCGATGGAGAAGGGCAGGGACGGGCCAAATCTAGTCTGGAGACCCAGAGTAAGTCAGTTAACCTTTGGGGGAAGACTAGAAAGTGGTTTTGAAAATGGTTTGAAATTATTAACAACTAGATGAGATCTTATCATATAACGTGATTATAAAGTAAAAGCAAAGCTGTAAAGTCGTTTGAAAACGTGACTACGTGAACACACAGGATTATTATTTTAGAAGACATGTTTCTGCTTGAAAGAATTCAAAGGTTTCCCTTAGCCCTGGAATAAGGTGCACGCTCCTTGACATGGCCCACGAAGTCCTCTGAGAACTGTGCCTTGCTTCCTTCCATAGCCCACCTCGTGTGCCTCTATCACACACCGCTGCCCGTACCCTTCTCTCGGTTGATTCCTGTTCTTCTTCCCAAGTTACCAGCTTAGCCACGGCCGCCCCCAGAAGTCTTCTCTGATGCTGAGTCAGGGTCAGATGCTCTGCCCTGTGTGCTTATGGCTCCTTTTATGTTCCCTCTACCTGCACCTACCACCAGGTGCATCAACTTCTTATTTAATTATTTGTGAAATGGTGATGCCTGTTGAACATGAATTCTTTGAGGGCGGTGTTCACATCTCATTCCCTGGGGAGGTACATGCATGCATGGCTTAGGTGAATGGAATGGTGATGGGAAGAAAGGAGAATAATGCTGGGAGCATTCAGTCTCCCATGGGGCTGAACTTGGTATTAAAGATGAGAAAGGGAAAATTGCACCTAAGCATGTACCTCCAGAGTCATGCTGCCTGGGTCTGAGTCCCAGGCCCTCTACTTGCCACGTGGTCTGCCTAGGACAACCGATGTAAGGCATCAAAGCTGCAGGGGAACCTAGGCCACAACCGGAGTTAAAACTCTGCGTACTGCTCCCCAAGGCTTATGCCCTGGGGCAGGGCTGTGTCTGCTTTGAGGAAGTAGTATCTCTTTGTTACAAAAATGATGCCCACACTCTAAGATGTCTTAGCTGAATCCCTGCTGGGGGGCTATGCAGACATAGGACAGGCACCTTTTCCTAACTCCACTGCTCAGTGGAGTACCTTTCTATAATCCATCTACCCTTAGATGCTGCCTTTTGATTGGATACAACGGCCAGATACAGGCTAGCCTACGAGGTTGAGAACTTGCGCAAGTTACCAACCTCAGCAAACCTCAGCTTCTTCAGTATCTACAGCTCATGGGGCTCTTCCAAAGCTTATGTTAGATGATCCACATGAGATGTTTAGCACATAGAAGTGTTCAAAACTGGTAGCAATTTTAAGTGTTTAAAGCAGTCAGGAACCCACGCCACCATTCTGTGTTTAAAAAAAGCCTTAGGAAAGGTGCCCTTTCCCTAAAGCCTTGTAGGAGGTGCCAGAAGGTTCAGAGATGCCTTCTTATTTGCCTGTTCTGCTTACATTTCTTGTGCATTATGCCCTTCTAGGCCTACTTGTAAAACTGCAGGATGCCGATTTCCTTACACATAATTCTCACAATGGTTATTTAAAATTTATGGCCAAATCTCCCACATGAAGGTGGTCTGGCAGCCATAATTTTTTCCTTCTGTACATAAATGACTATTAACTTGGCGTTTTGCAGACAGGTTTTGATGAACTATGATATTTTGCTTAAAGTCATTCCAAGAATAATGTCAGACTTCGTAATTGCCTTACCCATGACCACCAGCAAGCAAACTTCACCTCAACAGCACAGCTTATATTAAAAGTAACAAACTACAACCAGACAGAACTGTGAATTCGAGAACACAGGGCCGACGGCTCCTTTTCCGCAAGGTTTTGGCATATACTCAGAAGTGGCACAGAGCTCAGACTGTAAATATATGTGTCAATTTCTACAAGCAGAGAAATATGCTATGAGCATGGCTTTTGTAGGCTCTTTCAGATTTAAAAAAAAACTTGGCAGATGGCTTAACATGAAAACAAAGCCATAATCAAAATTCAGTCACAGTGGCAATAAAAATATTTCAGTTTGTATTTGGGTGCTGTTTAGAACAAATGTTCCCAAATACCAGACTATGTTAAAACGTTCACTCATTCAGATCAAGATCAGACAAATTTATATACGTAACACTTACATATATGCATTTATTTTTACATGTATATGTCAGGACTAGGGACTTCCCTGGTGGCACAGTGCTTAAGAATCCACCTGCCAATGCAGAGGACACGGGTTCGATCCCTGGTCTGGGAAGATCCCACATGCCACAGAGCAACTAAGCCCATGCGCCAAAACTGCTGAGCCTGTGCTCTAGAGCCCACGAGCCACAACTACTGAGCCCACGAGTCACAACTACTGAACCCATGCGCTGCAACTACTGAAGCCCACGCACCTAGAGCTCGTGCTCTGCAGCGAGAGAAGCCACCACAATGAAGAATATCCCCCGCTCGCTGCAACTAGAGAAAGCCCTCGTGCAGCAACGAAGACCAAATGCAGCCAAAAGTAAATAAATAAAATAAATTTATATATGTCAGGGCTAGATTGTCAACAAGGTTTACTTAGGAAAAGTTGTCGGTTATTCTGAGATTGTGTCCTTTCAACTCCTTTGATGTTAAAATGTTCTTTTATGTAATGATTTCCGTAAGCAAATGATAGCTGTCAATCTGTGACAAGTTTAAAAACCGGCAGCCTCTGACTTTTGGTTTTTTGGAAACGTGAATGCTACAGAAAATCCAAAGGCGTCAGAACCAAAGATTGACTGTATTTTCTATTTTCCCGGCCACTGGTTTGCTCTGACATAGGCCGACTTATTCTGTCAAAGAATTGGGGTTGGGGGAAGGGTGCCTAGACCTTCTCCATGTTCTCACAGTCTCAGGGCAAACAGGTTTGCATAGAGAGCCACAGCCCACCATGAAATCCACTGAGAAGTGTTCCAGAGAAACATGTATGCATTCATATATGGGTTATAAAGAAACGTATATGCAAAGATAAAGAAAAAATATCTGGCTCCTTATGAAATGTATAGTTCCAATAAGACCTTTGCTCAAAACCTGGTACTTTGCATCATTTTCTATCATTTCGAACAAATGGACTTTCTCACACATATTCAACAGAGAACAGCTCTCATGCCACACAACCTTGGGTAAAATCGCTTTTCCTAGACAGACCTTTCTGTCCTCAACTGTAAAACAAGGGTTAGACTCAGTTGCTAACGTACCTCCCAACACTAACAAATAATTCTCTGCTCCCCAGAATAGCTTGTTTAGTGGGGAGATTTGAATGGAGGTTGGTGACTATTAAGGATTAATAGCAGTTGCATAAAGTGCCATATGCACCAAATTTAAAGATCTATTTTCATGTATCCCTTTGTCCTTTTTCTTGCTTCTTAAAACTCTTTCATCATGTTCCTCTCCCACTGAGAGCCCTCTGTAGCTGTTCATTAGTAAATCAGAGGCCCTGGCACTCGAGTGTTTGCCGGACCAGGCAGATGACGAAGATGAGTGAATAGCCTGCAGGACCACAGGAGCAAACTGAGAAAGAAGCGACAGCAGCCACTTGGTTCCAGCACCTTCCCACCAGGGAGGCTGAAAGCTGCCACATCTTCATAGCGCCAAGACAGAATTCTGACTTTTGGGTATATAATCTTTAGAGTTTTAACAGTTGCCAACTATGTTTAAAAAGTTTTTTTTAACCTAATGGCCATATAGAGATTGCAACTGGCAGGGAGGCTGTTTGTTTCCAATTTCTGACATAAAGGATAAAAATTCTCATTGTCAAGACTATCATGTAGCCCTGACTTCTACTGGTGCCCCAAACATTCTCTTCATTATGTCTTGAAATCAGCAAGTGAGTCCAACACTTCTGACTTATAGATGAGGGCACAGAACAATACGAGGTCTGATTCTGTCCTTTGCTACCTTGTGAAACATACTTAACTATTTTGAACCTCAGTTTCCCTAGCTTTAAAATAAAGTCACTAATTCTTCCCTTCTGGGTTGTTAAATGCCCGCCTCCCCGCCCCCCTTTCCCTATTCCTTCCAGACTGGAAGTATCTTTGGACACATCTTGGGCCTCTACTTGGGCCTATTCTCCGCATGCCATTCTCCTGGATTCTGCACAAACATTAAGGTCTGACCATCTATACCACTCCCCTATGCCGCCCTTTCAGGCCAACTAAATCTGGTGTGACTTATCGGCCTCATCCTCTCCATAAACATTTGTTTTATGCTATCAAATATTTTCTTTTGGTCTGTCGTTTCTCTGTCTCATTCTGGATTTAAGAGAAGGTGTTGAAGATAATTCCCACTTTCAAATTATAACCTCAGAAAGATTTAAATGATTTGAAAAGAGAACATGCTCAGAAACGGTAGTTTTCAAATTCCGATTAGGCCTAAGCATCATCCTGCACATAAAGCCATGCGCGCCCCCTGCAGGAGGGATACAGAACTTCCACTCTGGATGGCTCAGAGATTTGGAAGAGAGGTATCTTTTTAACAGGTGCTTTTTTGGATATCGACAAGGACCAAATTTCAATAGCCACAGCTAGGGACCTGTTCTACTCTGCTGGTTAAACACCAATAATAATTAGAATGTACTGTCACAGCTGCTTCCTCTTGTCTCCCAAAACATGGTCCTAGTTCTGAGCTGCTGCTAAGATTCTGCTCTCATTTTGCTCTGGGCTATGTCCAGACTTGATGGTGAAATGCTTTGGCTACACCAAGGTACGGTGGAAGCCCCAGGAGTGTTTTTTGTCAAAGCCTTGCTTTAGTGATAAACCCTGCTCTCTAAGGAGATAAGTAACGCTCTCCTGCGGCAATCCATTTCAATATCTGTCCAGCACAGGTTTCTCTGGAGATTTATTTGCACTAAGTTCCCATGATGTCACATAGAGGTGGTGATCTGGAAACAGACTTAGAGAAAAGTGTTTGTGGGAATCATTCTCAGGACTGATGGGTCAAGGAGGGTGGTAACGGAGAATGCAACACCAATGAGCCTTTCCTACTTGGGCTAAGCGATCAACTGTCAACGGTTCATAACCTTCTGAAGCTCATAAAATGCGCCATACAAATTGGCACGCACACACGGCGTACCTGGATTCCAGAAGGAACAAATACTGTCCTGAGTATAAAACATTGTTGTATGTGTTTAGAGGGAACCATCTGTAAAGATTTGAAAACTTTATTGCCTGCCCAGAAAGCAGTTTGAAGAACAAGGTAAATGCTGTCCAGCTGGAGAGTAACTCGAGGTGACGGAGCCAAGGGCAGGGAGGAGGAGGGCAGCCAAGGAAGCGTTTTTCTTGACACTGCTAAACAAGCCACACCATAGCCTCCACCACCGACCAAGTCCAACACCAAGACCGAGTGTAAATCCCCATACTCTTAACATGCACACATTCATGATTTGTTTGGGGGACTCGCTTTTACCTTTAAGCTGCTGCCAATAGTTATGTTTGGGGTGGAGATTACAATGTGATTTTCCCAAAGCTTTGCAGGTTTCTAGAACGGTGATTAGCAACACTTTGAGAGATAATCAGTGAAAAACAAAATACAAGAGTCTCCTACTTTTAATTGCAAGTGAAGTTCCCCAACACCTCTTTTGAGGGGTTACGGGAAGAAGGCAGAGGTTATTTCCTTCACCTGTGGATGCAGGTACACCCACTTAACCTCTTGGGCCTTCAGCAACGTAACAGCTGGTCATTTCATCTACTTCCCACTCATCCTGGCCCCGAGGAATTCTAGGGGAAGCCCCTTCTCTGTGCCTAAGAGCCGATTTGAGCAGGGAGTTATGGAAGGCTCATGTCATAGTGTGGCAGCCCTGCGAGAACGAGCTTCCCCCAGGCCCAGAAACAGCAAGAAAGAAGGAAAATTGGAGACTACTAAATTTTGTATCACGGAAATTAGGGGAAGTCCAGACTTGTGAAATTTCATCAAGATGAGAACGACATAATTTCTCTTACAAGCCAAAAATAGAGTGTTCAGGAAGCCCTGCCCTGTGAGCAAATCACAGTAAAAGTCAAAGGTGGTTAGTAACACTACAGACACACTCAGGCCTTCATTCATTTAGACATTGGAATGTGGTCCTCCAGTTGCCAAAGATCCACCTCACAAGTGGGGATGTGCAGAGAGAGAGGGAGAGGAGAGAAACATGCCATCCTAAAGGACTTGTTAACTATTTTCCATTAAAGTAAAAGCCCAAGTCCCCCCTTCTGGAGCCTTCCCAATCCCCTTCTCTCCCTCCCCAGACCCCGCTCTTTCTCTCCCACTCGCCCCAGCCACATTGGCTCTTTGCTGTTCTCTGAATGTGCCAAGATTTTTCCTTTGCCTGGAACAACCTTCTTCCAAGTATCCATGTGGCTCCCTCCCTCCCTCCCTCCCTGTCTGGTTCACCAACACCTACCCTGCATTTCCCTCACCCTTCTTTATTTTGCTTCATTTACTAGCTGATATTCTATAGATTCAATTGCTACCTTGTTCATTGTGCCTCTGACTGAATGTAAGCTTTTGGAGGGAAGACACTTGTGCTAAATCCCAAGTGACTAAGATGGTGCACGTTAAGTGCTAGGTGCTCCAACACGTTGGTTCCGTAAACGAACGTGTGAAAGGATGGATGAGGCACCAACGTATGTGGACCATATTTTTTCAACTCCCTTGCAGAAGTATTTTCTGGGATGAGATTTAATATTTTGCTCTTAGAGCTGATATAAACATGACTTTATACAAATGATGGTTTTTCCTACCCATTCCGAGATTGAAAACATGTGCAAGAGACCTTGGGTAACAAAACGGCCCAAGGATCAAACACAAATTCCTTTAAGAATCCAGGGCCAAGAGGCTTCCTCACGACACTTATTTGCATCTTTTAAATCTGAATATACAGACCACACAGCACCCTTCTCTTAATTGCCAGGAAAATAATAATGTAATACCACCGTTGTTACCAATACAGGGAAATTGTGCACACATGTAAGGGGCTATTCTAATTAAAATTATCTGTGCTTTTTGTAAGTTTTATAATTTTCACTTGCTATTATGCTCTCTATTGACAGGTGTATCTTCTTGCTCCTTACTATGTTGCATAGCATTAGAAGTAATGTTATTTTGCTGTTTCCTAGGAGACCATGTTCTTAAAATTGCTTCCAAGTCCCTCTGAGATGGAGGGAAATCAAAAAATCAGGCCAAATATCATTGTACTGGAATAAACCAAGAGGCGAGTCATTTCCCAGAGGGTGGGCAGAGAGAGAAAGACACAGAAACAGAGAGAGAAACGGGAAATTAGAAGAAGATGACCCTGACGGAACAGTGGAGAAATATCGTGCTGCCTTGCTTCTAGACTAACCTAAACGTGTCGTGGAATCTCCATTGCTCCGTTGAGAACAGCATTCACCTTGGCCTCTGGCCAAGAGGGTTTAGTGGGAAAAGTATTAACGCCTGCAAGGTGGTCTCACAGCAAGGTCCCTGAGGACAGAGGTTCCAGTATAGCTGGGGAAAAGCTGGAGGAACAGGCCGATTGCAACGTGGTGGCGTCTGCTGCTAAGTGACAAGGCACTGTATCATATAACAAACCGCAGCTTTAGCATGGGAGAGGGGGGAGGAACGATTGAAACCCCTATGTCCCACAGATGGATGCGGAGTGAGTGAGCAGCGCTGTCCTCGAAGAACATAACCTACACCTGAACAGGCAGGGCTTTGTTTAGGTTTAAGCCACGGCAACAAATTGTAGCTTTGCGGCTCCCAGAGCAGCTGTACCGAGGGACCCTGGGCAAGGCCGGCAATGGCGGGCCCGGAACCCCTCCTCTGGGCTCTGCAGTATTATATCTTCAAACAGCACCTAAGTGTTAAACCTTTTGCGCAGCACAGCTAAGAAAACAGAGCAAGTCCCAGACCTCCCCGAGTGGCTGCAGACCACCTTTCCTCTTCCCTCCCCCTCCTAGACCAAGTAGTTTTCAATAGTTTGAAAAGAAAAAAACAACAACAAATAATGCTGCTCGTTAGTTTCCGGGGATGGGGTGGGGTGGGGAAGTACTGAAGACATGGATTATGATTAAAAACAAAACCAAAGAACTAGTCTTTAGAAGTCAAAGTCATTGCCGAGAATGTGAATGCATGTGTATCAAGCAGAACAAATCCACCATCCCCAAAGGCGGCTGCGTGCCCGCACTCGGAGCGATTCAGGCGGCCTTTCCCTTAGGCGGCTTCCAAACCTCGTTCCTAAGAACCTGAGAAGCCCAGAGTTTCTTTGGTGGTTTTGCAAATCAGAAGTATCTTTTGCTTAAAAAAAAAAAATCTAGGAAATTAACGCGCCAAATGCTTACCTCTGGGATGTTCTATGTGTAAGCTTCTGAAGATGTTTTGAAAGAGTTACGAAAACAATCAAAATGTAGACTCCACTGATCTGGTTAATTTTTATAGAGAAGGACGGTCTGGTCAGGATTGGACCCAGGCCATTTCTGAGATCAAAGAAGTAACTCGCGACCAACCGGAGCAAACACCCAAATCCATTCCTCCCGGCTCGCGCATGCTCTTTTATAACTTGCTGCCGCATCCGCTCCCCACCTCCCGTGAACTTTATCTTTAAAGGTTAGGGAAATTAACACTCCTGATATGGAATGAGGAGGAAAACGCCTACCACTTGAGATTTAATTTAACTCCTCACTTACTGGCAGGGCTGCACGTTCACTGGGGCATTCAGGGCTCCAGCTCGGCCAACGGGCAGGGCTGTATGGGATCTGTTGTTACCTGCTCTGCTTTCCACGAGCGCCATAGAAATCCTGGAAAGAAAAAAGGGTGAAAGAAACTTGCAGAATTCCCAGAGTAGATGGTGTTTTCCTACGTGTCTAAATTCTCAGAAATCAAAGCATGAGTCTGATTTGAGACACAAGAGGAAGAGAGAAAACGCTGGTTTCTCTGAAGGCCCCTCACCATGTTGTTTCAGGACGTGCAAGCGAGAGAATCCCTCCTCCGCGTGTGGTCAGGCGACCAGCAGCATCAGGCAGGGCTTATCAGAAGTGCAAATTTATTGGCCCCCATCCCAGCCCTACCCAATCAGTGTCTCTGAGGGTGGGCCCAGGAACGCCCTTTAACAAGATCCTCAGGTTATTTGCATATTAAAGTGAGAAGCAAGGGTCTAGATCTATAACAGGTGCTTCCCAAAGAGTGGTCTTCAGACCACCAGTATCAGCCTCACCTGGGAACTTGGTAGAAATGCAGATTTTCACCTGCTCCAGACCTACTAAATCAGAAACTGGGGGTGAGGCTCAAAAAATCTAGTTTTGTCAAGGCCTCCAGAAGATTCTGACTCACACCAAAGTCTGAGAACCACTGGTTTAAAACGTCAAGGCAGGCACGACTAAAGGTATTCACGCTAAAAGAAAAAACGTGAGCTAGTATTTCCCAAATTGTATCATGTAGAATATAGATGTTTTTAAATATATTTAAGAAATGCATAGTTAAAACTGTTATTCTTCTTTTTCATGGTAAGATTACTCAGTTTAAATGTGCATTGTGAATCTCTGAGATAGTTGATGGCAATTCCCAAATTTATTTGGGAACATTTAAGATTTAAGCTATAGCAGTCCATTCAGATATTACATAATATGTCTCATTTTCTGAACAAAGGACTAACAATTTGAACCTGTTTTTTGAGTAATATGTCTTATTGTCTCCTAGAAAAAAGGCTGACTAGATTATAGCTCTGGTATGTTCACAGGTACTGTCTTATTTGTGTCTTGACAGCTCACTTAGATATTGGAGAATTATCCTCCAAGATGGTGAAGGGACACACTAGTAAAAAAAAAAAAAAAAAAAAAAAAAGCACAGACTCCACCAAATTCTGTAGCTTTTCCAAGGTCAGAAGGTTCCTCAGGGAGGGAACACCAAAGAAGTTGGTCTGCTGGTCAATTGCCCAGGGTGCCCATGCATGAGAAGCTCTAAACATCACTGGAAACAGTAAACATCTCATGGAGAAAATTGTAATTCATTAGGGTGATTCTTGGGGAGAGAACTTCATGGGGTTGAATGGGATACTCTAATAAGCAGCACAGAGTCAGGGATTGAGAGTCCTAAGGGAGGTTTTGGAGCAACACCGCTAATCCTGGCCAAGGGCTTCTTTGCTGAGGGGGACGGACAAGCACGGGGCAGAGCTAAGTGGGTCGGAGCATGTTAGGAAGTTGATCTCTGCTTCCAGGGACCCTCCACCTACCCCTTTCCCTGCAACAAAGTGCGCAGCCTTCCCTTTACATAAATGTTGAATAAAAATATTTAAAAAGCAACACCGTTGACTTGGGGGTGATCCAAATTATTAGCCTGCCTGTGGCAACCCTATAAATAAGTTCAACCTGGGTGTCATCAAGATTCAACTCAGAGAGGCTTATCAAACGCCGGTGCCTGTATTCCCTCTCTTTAAATGCTTGACTCAAATACTTACATACAACTACGGCATTCAGTATAACCGCTCTACTTTGACAACAGCTAAAGTTGGTCTTGAGATAAACTGAACTGTGTTCTTGAACCTATTCCATTGGTTCCCCATCAGATTAGCGTGAGAGTGAAATTTATTAGCGTAGGCGTGAACTCCATTACAATCATTTCAAGAGATTCTACAGTAATTCCTTCCCTCTTTTTTATTTTCAGAACATTTTGTTACAACCTGGAGCTCAAGCAAGCTCTGTAACCAAGTCAGGGCTCTCAAAGCAGCTGAGAGTGAAGTCAAATCACACAGGATTCTGCGTGTAATAAATGTAATCATTACAAGTCTAAAAGACACGATTTCATCAGCGTTATTTTAGCTTGAACCAGTTTAAGAGCCTAAACACTTAAGACTTAAGCCAGAGAAGTCCGTTCACATATTTCATAATATGTCTCATTTTGTGAACAAAGGATTAACAACTTGAATGTAAGAAGCAGGTGTGAGCACTCTTGATAGGTCAAAACCTTAACACCACCAAGACAAGTCTCTAATTTCTGGGCACAGTACATGGCATGCGTGAATTTTGTTTCAATATGTTTTCCATAGTGATAGCTTAGCAAGTCACATAGCCATATCCTACCCAGACTTCCATTCCTAGTGGCAGAAGTATTTGCTGATGATTGAAAGGTCATGTAAAACAGATGTGAGGGCAGCTGGATTTTCCAGCTATGCTTCAGTGGACTTAGCAGTGGTGCCTGCCACTACCAAACAGCAGAGAGATTTTATTTCAATTGAGTAAAAAAAGAATATTAGGCAACCTTGTCAGCATAATTGGATGTATACGCAGTTTCTCACCGAGCTCTCACCTTTTCCACCTTCCACTCTTCACTCAGGGCCTGGAGCTAACTTCATCACACTGCAAAGGTAACAATGAACTGGGTGTCAACCACCCTGACCTGTTTTCCAACATGTTATAAATAGGTTATTATTGACCTCTGAGTGTGGAAGTAATGGAAATTGCATTTCCTACAGCTTTCTCATTTGTTTGGTATCACATTGGGTGTTATCTCCACTTCAAACTAACATAACTTACTCTCATTATTCCTATGCTTCTTTGAAATGAAGCAACACAAAGAACAGCAAATGGTGCATTGCAGAGGGGCTACTGCATCACAAATACCCTTGAAGAACAGATGGTCCATCTGCAAACCTCCCAAATATTGACATCTGTGTGGCAGGCCAACTGTACAAGTCAGACAGATACAGCTTTAAGTTTTACACATTCTATCAAAATTAAGTAATTCCTAAAACTGTCCTTTACTAACTGAATATATGGGAATTCTCCCTTATTAATAAGAGGAACTCTAAGGGAATGTGAATGAAATACTAAATTTTCTCTCTAATCTTTTAAAAAGTCTAAGTCTCAGATTTGCCAGTTAATAACTATGTTGTTAGAGAATCATTTCTCTGAGTCTTCGTTTTCTCATCTCTAATACGTGGGTTAAAAATACTTGACTCTCCATTTATTAGAACCTTAGAGTGTATTAGTGTACCCTAGCGTGAGAGATGAGATAATATGCCACACAAGTTACAATGACTATACAACAAATATAAGTTATTATTATAGATCCACTGGACTTGATCTTTCATGGTTTATTGTGAAGGGGAAATTATTAATCTCTTTGCTTTCTATTACTAATATGAAAATAATCCATTTTTTCTATTTGATAGGGGTTTAGGTTTATACAGAAAAACTTCTATTAACTGAAATTCCAATTAACTAACACAAACTTTCATTTAAGAATGTTTTACTCATTTTAACCATAGGAAAGCATTAGTACAATAAAATAAACTCATTAAAGAACCTTTTGGTTCTACCTTAGGATATATCCAACTAAATCTCTGAAATATTCAGAACTGTTCAATTATATGGTATGTTTGGATGGTAGCTCTTGAGAAAAACAATCAGTGCTACATTATGTTTACTTTGCATATTGAAGGTATATTAATTATCAGAGAATTTTGACAATAAAGAGAGAAGTTAGAAGAATTTCTTGTTCTACTTTCCACTTCATCAAGAATAGGCATTGATGTTCTGGATAATGGAGGTTTCAATTTAGCTGAGAATCTGAAGTTTTATTTTGCACCCAGACATGCCAATTAACAGCTTACTGATTTTCAGTTCCAAACTCACCCTCAGTACCTGCTCCGTGATGCTGCACCAGACTCTTCAACCATTTCTCCTGTACAGCGAGCACAGTGTCAGCCAAGGAAGCTGAAGGAACGGTGCAGAACTCAGGGGCTTCTCCTCCCGGCTCCGGGCGCTGCATTTGGCTTTGTCTTGCTCCAGCGGCAGGGTTCAGTCACGGTGCAGGTGTGTGGGAACGTCTGCTGGAGCTCTGCCTCAGCTGTGTGTCCAGCGTGCACGGTCCCTCAATGACCTCACGTCCCTGGCCTGGGCCTGGTGACCGCCTTGCCAAAGCCCCCTCGACGTGGATACTGCCTGTTCCAGGCCTCGTGCCCCCAGCAGTACCCCGATGCCCTTTGCACACCTACCTACCGGTCTTAGCTTACCTGTATTCGGAGGGCTGTTTCCTAGTTCTGGGCAACTGAGGACCAGCTCTGGTCCAGAGAACTTCTGTGTCATCGTGAGCTGCAACCACACTTTTTTCAACAAGGTCTGACCTCCGGCCATGGGAAGGGGACCTCCTTCTAAAGTTGTCCTTCCTTGGGTCCTCTCTGTCAGCCCAAGGTTACCCTTTAGAGTTCTCAAAAGACACCTCTAAAGAATACTACAGACTACTAAAATACCTTAAACAAACAACATTATTTTTGAGTAAGTGCACAGAATAGCACCAGCTTTGTGTGCTTTACAAGCAAAAGGAAAAAAGGGAAAAGGAAAGAAAAAAATTTAAAAAAACAAGTATATTTGAATTTAGCAAATGTGACAATTTAGAACATGAAGCTGAAAAACAAATTTGAACCCAATTATTAAACAGAAACTTTGTCCTTTGGAACATGGACGCATTAGAGACCATGTCAGTCAATTCATGGAGCTAGCACAGAAGTCATTTTCCTTGGGAGCGCAGGAGAAATTGACAAATGATACTCTCTGTGAATTCGCAATTGTTTTATTTTTTCCCGAAGTCAGTGATCAGTGCTTTTCTCACATGGAAATGTTTTCTTCTTTTACACTAAGCAACGGTTCCAAGCTTTCTTGTATATGATTAACATAGTTACAGACACAGGAAAAAAAATTCCTTCTTGGCAAACTTTCATTTAATAGGGCTCCTCCAGT
Organism: Balaenoptera borealis; assembly: GCF_965194805.1. Lineage (NCBI taxonomy): Eukaryota > Metazoa > Chordata > Mammalia > Artiodactyla > Balaenopteridae > Balaenoptera > Balaenoptera borealis. The sequence goes on along the minus strand of NC_138861.1, from coordinate 15,457,464 downwards.
GTTTTGCCATGAGTGCCAATCACTAAACACACCTTGCTTTTCCCCAGCTCTGTGTTTAAGGTGTGGAAGCCACGCCTTTCCTATTAATCACTGATGCAATCTTGCTACCTACTCAGTCAGCTTCTAAATCATGGACTAAAAAGTTCAGTAATATAATACCACAGACAATCTATTCTTCATAACAGTTGAGGGGATCAGACACTTGCCACCAAATACTATCCGTATCTGCTTAGTATGATAAACATACAGGCTACTTTGACTTTTGGAGGGAAAGGGATTCTTTCACAAACTTCTGGACTTGGTGTTTCCTGAGTTAAATGCTCTCATTCATAAATACAACACAAAACCGTATCAGTCTGAGATTTCTGTTGGGTAGCCATGTGTCCTAGCCCCTTTCCTCTTTAAAATTTTAAATACTGCAAAGGAACCACTTTCCCTGGGTGGCTCCCACACTGGGGATGAAAACTCCTCTGTGGAATTTTGGCACCTTATTAATGAGTGGTTATGAGTAGGAGCTGCTCTCTCTCAGCAACTCCTATCCTGCCATCAGTCAAGTGTGATTCTGTAATAAATTCCCACAAAGCAAACTATTTCTGGTAATTCTCCCTAATTAACACCAGGCCTGCTAATAATACATCAGGTCCTATGTGTTTCTGATATAACCAAGATCTTGTCTGAGAGGACTCAGAAACGGAAACCACCAACCTAAATTAAGCTTGTGCTGGCAAAAAAGATTTTATATGTAGTTCTGTAAGAAAACCTTTGATAATCTTACATGGGGGACATTTTGACCAGAAACATTGAATGACAGGGAGGCTTGTTCTGGTTTGAGCACTGAATGGGGATTTATTGTGAACACACACTGTTGAGTCTTAAGCCTATAAATCTTGTACTGGATTACTGTTTCTTAACGAAGAAATGACAGATCTCTTATTTTGTCGGTGCATTTTAATGTGCAATGACGTGATTGATAGAAACCAAACAGCAGCTATTAAAATGTCAGACGCAGACTTGATGTTCCTATAAGTTTGGCTTCTGGAGTTTCATATACTGTGAGCAAATACACTTGAATTTGTCTTTTATTCCAATATACAGCCTGCAACAGAAACATTCCTCTCAAATTTACACAGTTGGAAAAAAATCTGAAAGCAATGAACAAACAAGGAATAGGTGAGCCTACCTAGTTACAGAAAAATTAGCTAATGAGATCAGGATGAGTTAAAAATGAAGTAACGTACCCTGGTCAATGAAAGACATGAAAATGCAGATGACGACTGATGTTGTTTGAATATGATATATGGTACAATATAATGCTTGATAGGACAGGTTACTCCAATAAATGATTTCAGCAATAAATATTTTTAAAAGAAAGACAATTAGAGCTTACTTATCTATTCACAACCATTTATTGTGCACATGCCACATGCAGAGCATAAATATGGAATAAAATAGAATAAAAGTGACAGTATTTTCAAACATATTGTTTCTGGGACATTTTGATAGGCAAATACCATAAAAGAGGAATTCTCCTGAGAATTATCACATCTCAGCCTATCCTGTGGACATGATTTTTTTCCCATGACTTAATGGAAACCACTTGCCACCCAAAAAGAAAAACCAGGAAAGCCTGTCTACATCACTGTAGCCATTTATTTACTGTGTGTGCACATTAAGGTATTACTATACTGATTATATTTCTCATGTGGTTTTTAATTAGAAAATGTATCCAAAAGCAAAACAGTACAGACATATACAAATTGCAAAATGTAAAGAAACAGCAGATAGAGGTTAACACATAAGGCAAATGACACATTGAAAATCCAAACCCAAAACCTTAAAACATTTGGGGGGGTGATGGGGGACAAAATGAAGCCACATTAAATTTGTGTAAAATTATTCAGTGTGTTTTCCCTTCCCTTATGTCTGAAAAGCTTCTCCTTTCAATAGGAATGACTAAACTCCAAATATCACAAAAATGTTAATATAACTCTAGATTCACACCTGAACAGGGAAGAGGAATTATTTTCTATAAAAGTGGTCCTTGAAAATGGTACCACGAATGCCTTTTTGTATAGATGATTTTTAAACATAACGCTGAACTAATATTTTGAAGATTAAACTCTTATTTCTACTTGTCTTCATACAGTGACCAAATGATCAGGTTTTAGTTTTAGACTCTAACTGTATCTGAATCAATAGGAAATACGAATGCTACAAGCATATGCAGAGGGCATTATTTTTAGGCTGCTACTTCAGTGAGCAACATTCCGTCCCTGTAGAAATGCTGTACATTTGAACCGATCACTAACATCTGGAAACTGGGGAATTCAAGCAGGGGATGCTTTAGAGTCATGTACTGTGATCTTAATCTGTATTATCCTAAGCACAACATTCCAAAATATACATCTAGAGAGACTAAAAGTAATGCTCTACAATAAAGAGGTAATAATTAAAAAAATGCTACTGACATGGAATATTTATAATCAGAAAAATAAATATTCAGGGAGCTCACCAGAAGATTAAAGTGCTCTCTGCCAGTTATTAAAAGATTAATGCTGGTGTATTAAATATGGCACTCCCCACTGTAAAATACAGAGATTCTTCTGGGTTATAATCAATATTTATTTCACAGGATTAACTGTTTTAGGAATAGACAGAAGAAGGCTTTGCCACAGAAGAGAAGGACAAAGCACAAAGACAAAATGTTAAGTTAGGAAGCGACGTTATCCTTTTAGGGATAAAATTTAGAGAAATGCAACATTATGCTCCATGAATAATATGCAGAAAGAAAAAGTGTAATAAAAATGAAATGCTTAATGTAAGATAACTTTATAAGAAATCCAGATCAAATAAAATTCTTTGAAGGAAATACCCAAATGCCATTCCAATGCCACTGACTTATCAAATACTATCTTGGCATATAATCTGTAAAGGCAAAACTAAATAACAACAACAACAACAAATCTCTACCACACCGAAACAAAACCACCAACTTACTTTATGTTGTGTAAAGCAAAGGACTGACACTAAGGTAACGTGACAATGCACAGAGCCGGCATGTCTTCTACAGGTGGTTTCAGCAGCAATGGGAAATAGCGCACAATTCAGTTCCAGCTTTTAGAAAACAAACAACAGAAAACTTCCTGCCTCCCTACAGATGCACGGTGAGGAAGTAGTTTGGGGTTGCTATTGGTGAACCATTTAGTTTGCTACTTTGTGTCACCCTTCTCATTCTTTTATCCCCAGTTAATTATTATCTGCATATAAGTCTGCTAGACAATAAATTAGCAGCTTTCAGGACAGATACCTTGAAAAGTTCTTAGGGAGGTTAAACAAATATTATAGCGTAAAACCCCCCTCTCTAACAAACATGCACACAATGGAAGTGAAGTCGCAAGTGACTGATGGGACAGGCAGGGCTTGGGGCTCAGTCTCAACTATAAAGGCACCCTTCCCCAAACAAACTTAAAAGATAACTCAATGTGATCATGGGCTTTTGTCCATTTTGGTAACAAAGAAAAAATAAAACTATCAAATGCCATAATCCCTTTTCTCAAATATCAATAGGATCCACAATTTTACCACAATTGCTTCTCTGTCTTCCCGTGGTATCTACATAATTTTTTCCCTAAAATGAAAAAAACAAAGAAAGGCTGGTCTGAATAATTAATCACATTCCTCTCTATACTATCAAACCTCTGTGAATCCCAAACTTCATGATTACATTTGGAAGTGGTTCGTTTATTATTGAGAAAGAACTACCAAAAGAAAAAAAAAATCTAAATTTTTATCACATCTTTAAGCCAATCTTTTATTTTTCCAATGTAGAACTAAAGAAAAAAATTATTCTGCAAAGAGAAATTTCAAACCTTCATCAGTCAGTAGTATAACTCTGAAACTGATCTGATTCATTGTCCAAAAAGGGGGAATTTTAAAAATTTTCTGATCTAATCCTCTGATTTACCATAATTCCCAACCGCATTCTTTTCTATTTATTCTCTTTAAAGACAGAGAAAACTTTCAGAGTCCAAAGTTATTCAACAAGCTCTTTACCTCAGTATGGGGAAGGGAAAAAAAATAGTTTGACTAATATAGGTGGTGAAACATACACAATGAATAGAAATGGTCATATTTTAATAAAAGGCAAAAAGTTAAAGTTTATAAGCTATATGGTAGCTTTTTTGGGGTGGAGGGGATCAGAGAAAAATATAACATCTCTTTTGGGCATGACACATTTTGATCAAAATCTCATTGGCCTTTCCTACTGGAATGATCAACTGTAAAGACAAAAAAAAAAAGTATACAGTTTAAAAAACGCTGACACCTACTACTGATAAAATTCTGTTTAAACTCCTATTTACTGTTTTAAAGATAAACACTATTTTTTAAAAAAAACACAATGCTTCACTTATTAATTAAGTGTAAGGCATTTTTATTGCCTTTTATAGATTTACTCACAACTACCTAGTAAGGAAAGAAGGTATAATTATTTCAGCATAGAAGTTGAAGGTTTTTATTCTAAAATTTAATTCTTCACTGATTTATTCTAAGATGAATTTAAGAGTCAACCAGGAAACTGGTTTTTATAAAAGTTGTTTTATGGGCAGAAAATGCAGGAAAAAAAAAAAAAAAAACACCAAACTGTCTCTTTACTTTATGAAGCCAGATATTTCCTCATAGACTTGGTTTTCAAAGCTTGGAATTTATCCCTTCAGGGCCACTATTATTTTTCAAAACTCCATATAAATATTAAATCTAAAACTTAATCGGTGATTTAAATTCTCCTCTTTCTCTTCAAATTTCTTCCTCTTCCCCTGGACTGTTGACTTTCAAAAATTCACAGAGTGAGCATGTTTCTTGCAAAGTGGCTTGTCCTTCTTGGAGAAAAAGGTCTGACCTTCCAAACTTTCACAACATACCTGAAAAAGAAGCACTATTTGTGAGAATATCATTATTTTATCAAGTACGCCTAACAAGGGGAAAATGATTTTTTTTTACCCAATGGATAACACGACAAAGCACTTTAGTTGGTTGTGTTAGACCCCCTAACATTTCACAATTACTATTATAGTCCATGGAATCTTTCAAAAGCAATGAAGAATGACTTTTTCCTGGAATGCATTCTAATTTATTTAAACTCACTGATCATTATTTTTCTCTATTGGGAATGACTACTTGGCCCTAGTGAAAAAATTAACACATAAATAGGTCACGTTAAATATAATTTCTATTCTCAGAGTCTAGTCAATGTTTTAAATTTGCCTCCTGTTGTAGAGAAACAAAGCATTCAGAGAAGCAACCCAAAAAACCCAGCACAGTTGCTTTGCCACACATTCCCAAGCCCCTAAATATACAGTCACAGAATACCTGACAGTTCTTTTTAATTCATTTCTTTGTTTCTTAAAATGAAAACCCTAGTCAATATCTGGCTGCTGGAAGTTATGTCGTAAGTTAACTATTCACACTTGTGTCTTCTTATTTTTCCTACTGTCTTTGTTAATTTTAATGCTCCCGAGCAGATCTACCAGAGAATAAATAGGAGGAGGCAAATCTGCTAAAAGTTGTTGCTTCTTATAGATTTTATGAAATCTAAGAGATGGATGAGGTAAAACAAGACAGGGTTCAATGGTAATGTTTGAGGAAATTATTTGACTTCAACTAACAAGCCTTTTTCCCCTTCCTACAATGGGTATTAAAAACTATTAGAAATATTAAATATAATTTTAAAAAACAAACATCTGAACAGAATACTTTATTAGATATTTACTTCTAAATTTAAAAAATATATATCTTAGGTTCATGTTAATCTCTGAATCTATACTCATCATTAAAAATAAAACCAAAAATATTAAAATATCAAATGAAAGAGGTAAATATGTTACTACAAGTTAATTATAGTCTCAAAAAGAAAAGAACATCCATAGACTATTACTAAGGAAGGAAATGGATCAACATACAGTTTACTTTGTGTTAAGTCAGTTAATAGATTTTTATAACAGTTTACTTCTATTTTAAGAAGTACCTATGTTTTCATAAATTACTAAAAACACTCCAATAAAACCTAGTTTAAAAAAAGTAAAAGGCTCTTATTTTTTTAAGAAATATATAGCTTCTCCTTATAAACAAAAATGTATCAAAAATAGGATTTTCTCTAAAGGGGTAAACATCATATTCTGTGCCAAACAATTTCAAAAAGTACTGAAAATTTTCATAAACAATTTTCAAAATCACTGTAAAAATATTTCTAGGTTTGAAGTACTGAAAGATATAAAAACCGTTATTTCCATTTAGTGCTTAGGCTAGAACCGGCCATACCATGCTCCTTCAATTCGGAAACAAGAGTTTACTTACTGAGCATACAAAGCAAGTGTCGTGCCAGGTGTAGGCCAGAGCTTCCAGGAACATGTCACCAGCTTCTATCGGAAACTCACATCCATGGCATATAGTGCCAAAGAGGGCATAATAATCTGTATTGGGGCAGGAGTAGGGGTAGACACAATTTAAACATGACAAAGCTTTAGAATGATAGGTTTTAGAAAAGAGCAGCAAAATGGGAATTAAATGAGATGATGAAGATAAAGTTACTAGTAACTGGAAAATTTTCAGATGTCGTAAAATTTGACTTGAGATACACGCGTAGTATATTTCAGGTTACCCTTGGTAAACGTTATATACGCAGCTTAACATCCTCTATTATATTCTTCCATATAATACTCCTCAGGTCTGTCCAACTTCCTGAGTGCCCAGATATGCATGAAGAAGAGCACTGTTCTCTGATAAGTTATCAACAGACATGATTGTTTCAATAAAATATAAGAGAACTTCCAGTGACTAGTAACAGTAAGACCAATGAACATAAATGAAGAAGAAATACCTGATATTAGCAAATTTCATAGCACATCTGACTTGGTAAGGAAGAAAAACAAGTCACAGGAAACCTCCATGAATGAATGCTGTGACTGAGTTTCTGGCTGGACTGTATCACAACAATATTAGCCACTATTTCTTTTGCCATATTTTCTTTTCCATTTTATGACTTCATGCAGAAAATCCTTAGCCAGAGAACACCTCTTACTTGACACAGATTAGAGTCATAAAATATTAATATCTTCCTTCTGAAGAAAGCAGTTTTGACAAGATGTCTCTGTATTATCACTACATTAGAACTTACTGGCAATTTTCTTTTCTTTTCTGCAGCTGCTCTTACTATGTGTGTTCACTCATGGTTCACTCTGTGACTCTGGACACTTCCAATCCCACCTGGGCTGGAGGAGAAAGTAGGCTACCACCCGCGGCGTGAGCCACCTTTCCAGCAATCCCCAATACTGCTCAGTGCCAGCTGTTCAACACGCACCCACAGAGCCCCACTGTGCGCCAGGCGCTGTTCTAGGCACTGGCTGGGGGCACAGGGGAGAAGACAGACGGGGTTGTTCACCTCATGGGGCTTACAGTCTCACCGGGAGCAGGATGTCGTCCTTTATTATATTTTAAAAATAAATGATAATAAACAACTTCAGATTGTGATAAAGACCATAAAGGAAAGAAAAGAGTGATGCGATAAAGAATAATTGGGGGAGGTGTATAATATTACACTCTAGAGGGGGTTAGGAAAGGCTTCCCTGAGGAGAAAACAGTTGTGCTGTGACTTGAAAAAAAGGGGGGGAGAAATCACCACAGAAAAGCTGGGGAAGGACATTCCAGTCAGAAGAAATAGCAAGTACAAAAGCCCTGAGGCCGGAAGTAACCAGCAGGTTCACAAACAACCAAGGGGCCGGGTATGGCTAGAATCCAGTGACAGAAAATCAGGTGGAGGAGATGAGGTTGGCAACGCTGGCCCTAGGGAGGAGTATAGTTTTTACTCTAGTGGAAGCCATAAGGGTGTCAAGCACAAGCTGATTCACATTCACGCAAGTATTACCGTAGCTATCTGAGGGTGGGGGGGAAGAAGATACACCATTCTGGCTGGCAATTATAATGCCCAGGCAAAGAATGAGGGTGAACTGGATTTAGTGGGGACAGTGGAGGTGAGAGAAATGAATGAATTCCATATCCACTGGGGGTAGAACTGTTAGAATTTACTAATTAGACTGGGCAAAGAAGGGTCAAGTCATGTTGACCAGCCTCAAATTAGAAGCTGACTGCTTCTTTAACTTGACTACCACGGACTATTCCCTTTGTCCAGCACCACCCTTTGAACTGCAAGGTAGAACAACACTAAAACCCCAGAGTGGCAATGCAGGGGTACTGAGTGGAGGCATAATAAAGGAAAAATATTTTATTTTTTGAAACATGTATGTGGAGTCGTAACATCTAAGTAAGGATAATATTAATAAATAAGTGCTAAGAAAGCTCACTTATAGCCTCTGGGAAGGAAAAGGAAGTGTTCAGAGTTTAGGTAATAGGACAAATGTCGTAGACTGGTCTTTAGAGCCTGTTTTTTAAAAAATAACCTTGGGGCTTCCCTGGTGGCGCAGTGGTTAAGAATCTGCCTGCTAATGCAGGGGACACGGGTTCGAGCCCTGGTCTGGGAAGATCCCACATGCCGCGGAGCAACTGGGCCCGTGAGCCACAACTACTGAGCCTGCGCGTCTGGAGCCTGTGCTCCGCAACAAGAGAGGCCGCGATAGTGAGAGACCCGCGCACCGCGATGAAGAGTGGCCCCCGCTCGCCGCAACTAGAGAAAGCCCTCGCACAGAAACGAAGACCCAACACAGCCAAAATTAAATAAATAAATAAATTTATAAAAAAAAAATAATAATAATCTTAACCAAGGGAGCAGTCCAAACCACAATTACCCTCCCATTCAGTAAAAGTAACAAAGGATTTCCAATTTGTTGTCAAAGTAGTGGTCTTCAAGAGCATATCACTACTATATTCAAAAGTTGAATATTTCTCATTTTTATAACCACTAAAAGTTCACTAGTGGAGTGTAAGAGGTGGCTTTAAGCGACACGATTTGGTAGGATTTATATCCAGAAGTTATTTGGGATTCAAGAATAATAGTTTTCTAAATTGCTTACATGGTCATTTCTCTTAATGAAGCTGGGAATATGTTCTGACCAAGTGACGTACAAATCTTACATAGTTCTTTTGCTATATATTCAAAGTAACATTAAGCGCTCCTAGAACATCCAGCAAAACTATTTTGCCTAATATTTCCTTTCAGCTTTATAGCACTATAAGGGATAATGCTTTGTCTTCATTCAAAACTTAAGAAACTCCTGGCTTTAGGATCTTACCAGTCTCACAGTAGGGCTCACCGTCCTCCAGGTGAAAAACATTATTACGAATAGGTTTTCCACAGGCCACACACACAAAACAGGAAACATGCCAAGTTTGTTTCAAAGCATTGATGACTTCCTGTTATAGAAAGGAAATGGATGTAAAGAAAGATTATGATTATTCTACTAGCTGTACCAATACAGTCCTTTTAAACTGACCCAAAGTAGACACACATGCTTTGTCTTTGCCTAAGCTTCTCATCTAATGAACTAGAGATATTGAAGGACAGACTCACAAATCATCTAAACTGATGCATCATATAAAATATGCATTTTCACAAATACACATCAATAAACTTACTTAAAGAATGATTAGTGTTATTTAAACATTATAAATGTGGTGAATCCAAGTAAGCATTTCATAAGTGTTTGCTACACTACATTCTGCTTTCCCTGAAAGGGTGTCAGGAAACATTAACTTGTAAAGATTTCACAGTATTATCTTGAAAATGTCATGGAGGAATGGCAAAACACTTAAAAACTAAAACAAGCCTACACTGTATCGCACAATGGAAGCAACAACTTAATCAGTGTAACCCAATCATGTTTAACACATGTTTAGGATCTTGGAAATCAGCTATGACTGTACTAAGCACACATCCATATGAGTGTCTAAAATTTGAACCATAAAGCATGGATTCTAGTCAGCAATAGTCCTGTGGTTACATATACCAAGTATCAAAGACTTGGGCCAGATTTTAATTAGTAAAAGAAGTTCTGGGGAGTTGGTTTGGCAAGGAATTGTTTCTTTGAATTGACAGAACGAGATGGAGTCATTAAAAATCATTTTTGAAGAATAGTTAACAATACAGGAATTTACTCTTTCCACAACATTTATCACAAAAAGGAGGAGGCTATACATAAAGTATGGTTATAATTTTGTAAATGAATTACTCATAAGGAGCAAACTGGAAGAAAACACATCCTAAGGTTATCTGGGACTGGTAAATATATAGATCATTTTAATTTTATTCTTTACATGTTTTGTATTTTCTAATTGTTGCAGAGTGAAATATTTTCTTTTCTAATAAAAAATATTGTCAAAATAAAAGACAAAATAAAATGATATAGATAAGTTATTGGCCATAGAAAATGCCATATTTCACTACTGAAGGGCTATGGGAAGAAACGGCAGTTATTTATATCCAAAGAGATCACCATGAACATGTACAAGTGGACATTCAACCAAATCATTTCCCAAGGCTTCTAATATCTATTCAACTTTCTATCCTTGAGACAGATTACTATCCCTTCTTTAATAGGTTATCAAACTAAAACACAATCCAGAAAATCTGTCCCTTTAGTGAAGTTCTGGCCCATGTCTGAAGCAATGAGTTTAAAATTTCCATTTCCTAGAACCTCATTTGGTGCTAAGACTCTTACTTGACTTTATTAATCATTCTAGAACTCATGGAATACATTTATATACTAAAACAGTATTAATGTATCCTACTTATTAATTATTTGTCATTTGTAAAGGTACAGCCTGAATCACTCTCCTCTTTTCCTCTTCACATATTGTACAAATTAATAATATAGAAATATTCCAGGAGTATATTTATAATTTTAAAGTGTCTTCAAAGTTTTAGACCCATTTAAAGATGTATTCTAAAATTAAGGTTACTCAATAATTCATACTAGCTTTTCTCTCAATTGGTATGAATTACAGTTTCATTATTGTATTTTCATATTGAGCATATTAGAACTCAGCAATGTGATTTCCAAATTTTGCATGAGTTGTATGAGTTTCGTATGAGTCCAGGCACCTTGGCTGCTTCTAAAGTAAAATTTCAACTCCTGGTCACCCATAGGAAATGCCTTACCCTTACTTCACAACTGCAAATTGGGCATTCCAGAGTAGGAAATTCATTAATTCATCATTATTTATTATGTATCTGAATCCTAAATTACTCCCTTCTTGTTAAAAATAAAAAGGTGTGGCTTGCTTATTTTTCTATCACATGTATACTCTCATAAAACTGAGGTTATATTTTTAAACATTATATGCGTTCAAGAAAAATATATCATTTATAAGCCTCATGTTTTATATATTTCATGAGATCTGTGCCCTGAGCTTGAACCCTGACAAATGGGGAAGTGCTGCTCTTATAAAAGCGATGGAATTTAATTTAAAACAGTGAAGGTGTCAATTCTGAGAACTCAGATGTGTGTGGTCCTGTGCGACCTCTTCATTCCTGAGCAAACAGGGTCCTGTTGAGGTAGCACACCCACAGTAAATTATTTTTTCCCCACAGTGGCTAGACTTTCACCAGACAAGCCAGTACTCAGTAAGACAAAACCAAAGACAACTTAACCCCATGAGTCTGATATACTTCTACAGAGGTCTATTTAGTTTTGTTTTACAAAAATAAATAGTGATGAAAGCAGAGAGGGGATCAAGCAAGAAGAAAATAGAAAGTAAAAAAGACAGAAGGGTTTCATACCAAAAAACTGTTCTGCTTTAAAACTCACTCAGAGTGAAAAGGTTTCCAATACTTACTCCGAGGATCTTCCTCTGGCATCGGCCACATTCAGGAGCAAAGAATTTCTCATAGCAGAGCTCACAATACAGGGCCCCCTGTTCCTCTACAAATCCAATGTAGGCCATCGTGTTTTTGCAGTGAGCACAGTTAAATTCTTCTGGGTGCCAAGATTTCCCCAGTGCCACTAGGAATGGCCCCCTGCCAAAAGAAAAGAGATCAAGTTGGCTTAGGAATAAAGGTTTCTAGTTAGCCTGAAGAGGACCTCTTGTTGGCAATGTCCAAACAATTAAATACTTGCTCAATTCTCCTTCTCAAGGGTGCTGGAAATTTACCTAGGAACTCTGCACATTGAAGTGAAAAGAACAGGCAGGCGGGAGGAATAAGCCCTGAAGGGATTCCTTCAAGAAAGGCCATCTCTGCCCCCTGGTTTTCTGTATTCAAGGGATTTGGTAGTTAGGTTTTCTGAGCTGCAATGAGTGAGTGCGTCATGATTACGACTGAGAATATTAACTGTGACAGAAAATGAAGTAACCAGGAAAAAAAATATATGGGCTAGGCAGAAATGAGAGTTTGAAATTTCCATAAAATAAACAAAAGGAAAAAAAGCTCTGTTTGGTAATGTCAGCCTCTTAAAAACAGTAACAATTATTACAGGAAAAAACATTCTAGTCAATTTCTCTTCCCCATACATTGTTTCTTATACTTATTTCTCAACTTTGTGAAACACACCAAATCCTCCCCCTCCAAAATGACTACAGAAATTATCAACTGGGTATTAGAGATGGTTTGAAGCTACTTAGAAAGGTTTTATTTAATTCAAGCATGACTGATTTTTAATGCACATTTGTATCAAGGTACGAAATGTTTGTAAAGTGATTTTTTTCCATTAAATACTATACAGCCATGAACTGATAAGATGGGTTTAGTTTGCTTGACAGGAATCCATTATGAAGCTTTATCTAGTCATGAAGCCTGCGGAGATTAATCTTTCTAGCCTCTGCGACATACTTTTCAGTAGCTACATCACACTAATTTTTATTCACAGAGTGGCTTTACCTCCAAGGCACTTTTACACTTATCTAATTTGTCCATGCAACATTCCTGTGAGACAGACCAGGGCAGTTATTATGAACTCAGTTTAACAGATGGAGAAGCTGAGATAGAGAATGTTCACAAGGTATGACATGTATCGTAAAATCGCGGATTGAATGAAGGCCAGAAGCTGAATTTCCTGCTTTCTATTACACTGCTCTAGTCAAATGATATTCTGTCTCTGATCACACTACCATCAATTATCATCACTGAGTAACCACAGGGTAACTAATTCTTAGGAAGCATAGGATATAACTAGTGGGAAAAGTCACAGTAACAAGCATCACAAAGTCGAAACATTTTTTAGCCTTTGACAATAACAGAAACCTTGGTATTCAGTAACTATCTTCCGTTGGGAATTTCTTTGCAAACACACTGTTGTTTTCTCAGAACCAGCACCTAATTCTGCAAGAGTCAGGTAAGTAGAAAGGTCCTTGATGAATGATTAAAATGTGTTCTGTGGGGATAAGAGGGTATTTTTTACCTACTTTTTGTTAACTTGTTTCTTATTACTAATATGATGCCATTTTGTATAAGCTAGTGCATGCAACTCTCTTAACATTTGAGAAAAGTAGTTTATTATTTTTAAACTTTAGGGTACCATTTTTGTTACCACTAACAAGGAATGCCTTTGTTAACTAATTCCTGACAGGAAAAAAAAAAGGGCTACAGATCACTTATTCTGTAACCAAATATGTTGCTTTTGGTAGGCTGTCCCTCAACTTGTAACTGGTTTATAAACAAAAGTTCTACTCAAGACTTCATTTCATTTTCTCAGTATATACCTGGCAAGTAGTTTACCTTCAAAGATAAGCCAGAGTCACAATGCTCAAAGCCAGACAAAGTTTTAGGAGTGCACTTAGCTTTTCCACCAGGTAGGTATCTCATTATGTATGCCTGAAAAATCTGCCAGGCTAAATTTACTGTGACCATAGGCAGAGTATGGTAGAACTTTAGGGTTTCAGGCTATGATCTGCCTGGACATTAAAGCAGATTCTAAACTATTTACTAGGGTGAATCTATCAGGGCACATCTTCAGCTCATCCAGAAGGGCGGATAGCCCCTGCGGCCAGTATCCTTATTGACTGACTCTTCAGTTTGCAGAAGAAGTCAATTCAATCCCCATTTCCACTTTCTGTTAAAGCGTGTTAGTATGCACTTGGAAGAAAGAGTTTTCCTCTTGAAACATGCCATCAGTGCTACCAAATATTTAACAAACTTCATCTGAGAAAAAAAAAAAGACATTTAAGAACAGCTGACTGCATTTTCTAGACTTTCTAAAATATGTGTTGAGATCAACTCAGAGAGCCCTGTTCCGTGAATCGGAGCAGACGGGGCCTGGCCTGTCCCACAGGAGAACTCCTTTAATGATGGGTGCCAAGTGCGACACCGTCAGTCTGCGCTGACACTTCTGAAAGGCAACAGCTCCACGAAATCCACCCCTGCTCTTTCTGGAAGCTGCTGTCGAGAGTGCTGTTTGTGAGATCACACATGGCCATTTTTACACGGATTCCCGCGAGAAGTTCCTTTCAGGTTTTTTGTAACAAGAACGGTTTTGCTTTTTCTGAGGAAGAGATTTTTTTTTTTAATCTCACTGAACAGTAATTTGCAAAATTAATTTTCTTTTTTTTTGTCAGCTGCTAGAAGGCTTACAGCCAAATTCAGTCTAACCATAGGCAAGTATACATGTCACTACTGTCCAGACACAATGACAAATTTTTCTCCAGTCTTCATTTTTAATAGTCCCATCCATGATTTTCATTCTTCTTTTGCTCCCTTTTGTAATTTAGAAGGTTTTCTTATATTTCATATATTCTTAAAAAGTCTTTTCGATAGCTTTCTGGGATAGAGTCCACTATAAATAAATAAATAAATAAATAACCCACTGAAAGGGTATTTTAAGGTATTTACTTAAGTTTCTTTATCAAATTTGAATAGTGAACAATCTTAACGACAGTAAAGAAACTCCCTCTGCACCTTTAAACAGTGAGCCGACAGTGACCTGTGCTCCTGCCAGACCTCCTTTCTTACATAAACAGGCTCTGGGCAGATACCCCTCGGCTGAGCTGAGAGAGCACCTTCCCCATCAATGCCACGGAAGTTATGTATAAACAATAAAATCTCACATATAACAGAGTCCTGTCTTGTCCGTGTCAGCAGAGACTAATCTAACAAATTCATTAACACAGGATTAACAGGATACGTTCTTCTTGTCCCAGGTAGGATCGGGTTTCCGTCTGGGAACTGGAACGGCAGGCTTGAATAACTACACAGTGGAATGAAGTACTCAGCTCCCTCTCCAAGTCCTCTGCACCGGTGAACCTCCCTAAATCCCTGCTGGCTGACAAGTGAAGGAAGGGGAGAGAGCTGAAGCACGGATTGGCTGAGAGAGACGAGCTATGGCGTGGAACTTTTCACCCTGTTCATCTTCTGTGAGATAGATGCCCCCCCAAAAAATTATTAGTAATGGAAGGAAAGGTAGGGAAGGATGCTAAGGGAATAATTCAGAGGAAAAGAACAGCTTAGTTAGAAAGGTGAAAAGAAGTGCAAATTTCAACAGGCACAGCTAATAGGGATTTAGGTTGAAAATCAAACGCTTACTTCTTCTTCTTCTTCTTCTTTTTTTTTGATTACCACAATAGGTTTATTGAACATCCACCATTCTCATACAGATACAAAATTAAAGAAATAGAAAGAAAATTTTTCCTGGTTGATGAGAACTCTTAGGATTTACTCTCTTAACTTTCAAAGGTAACATACAGCACTGTTGATCCAAAGGCTTACTTCTTGCTTCCCTTTGTTACTTAATTCTTAACAGTAACCCTCACTGATAGAACTTAACTCTATAAATAGATGGAGAAAACATCAGAGGAGTTAGCCAACTTCTCTGAGATGACGTGGATCATGAACTGGACAGCTGGAATCCTCCAGGGCCCAGCCACTACAGATTAAAATTTTTTATTTAACCAAAAGTGAACTGCATCAAAAGAAGTTAAAAACAAAAAAAGAAAGTTAAAAAAAATCAAAAGTTAATTAACAAAAGTTAAAAACAAAGCCACATAAAAAATAACTCACATGCGCAAAAATAAATATGGAATCTGATAGTTGGCTACAGGGATCACTCAAGCAGAAGATGTGACATATTATACCAGATCCATATGTATATAAGCATTGAAATCACCAAAATGAATTCCCATTATTAAAGATTTTCCTGAGGCAAGATTAATTTTTGAACTTTACAACTATGACAATTTAGAGCCCTATAGATATCTCATGACTTTTGCTCAGTACCATGATTCAGGACTCCTTACTATGGCTATAAGGGCAGTACATATATATTACTTATATTACCGTAAGGGTACTACGTACTGCTCATGACACTTATATTACTGCATTATGGTTATCTATGTCAGGACTCTGGCTTCCTTATCAGATGATAAAATACATGAAATCAGGGACTGCCTCTTATTTATATACTATGGTGCTAGTTTGGCAACTTGCACTTAAGTTTTCTTTTTTTAATATATTAAAAGAAATTGAGATGTAATTGACATATAACACTGTGTAAATGTAAGGTGCACCATGTGTTGGTTTGATACATTTATGTATTGCAATATGATTACCCACCTTAGCATTAGCTAACACTTTATAGTTTTCGATGGATATTTGTTGTATAAAAGTATCATTTTATGAGTAGACTATTGAACTTTATTGCTTGCAATTTCTTTCAAATAAAAGTAATTGGTTGTTGAAGCTAGATAATCCCCATATCTCCTCTTTGCACCAACAGGATTCTGGAGGTATCTTTATTAGACTTACCACATTGATATGGCTGTTGATTTGCTTGTCTGTATTTTTTACCAGAGTGTAACAGTATTAATTTGCTAGAACTGCCTTAACAAAGTGCCACAGATGGGATGGCTTAAACAACAGGAATTAACTTTTTCACAGTTTTGGAGGTTAGAAGTCTAAGACCAAGATGTTGCCAGGGTTAAACTCTTCTAAGGCCTCTCTCTTTGGCTTGTAGATGGTCACCTTCACCTGGTCTTCCCTCTGTATGTGTGTGTGTCCTAATCTCTTCTTAAAAGGACACCAGTCATACTGGATTAGAGCCCACCCTAATGACCTCATTTTACCTCTTAAGGACCCTACCTCCAGATAAAGTCAGAGTGAGATATTGGGGGTTAGGATTTCAACATATGAATTTTGGGGGGACACCATTCAGTCTATAACAGTAACTTCCTTAAGGGAAGGGAGTAAGTATGTCTTTGATTTCTGTATCACTGGTATTTAAAGGAGGTGGCACATAAAATACTCAATGAGCACTGCTTATAGGATGGCTATATTTCTACGAGAAATAGAAATATAGTCATCCTATAGTCTCGTCTACAGTTAGACGAGAAACTGGAAAAGTAAACCTCTCATCCCCTCGGTCATCTCTATGAGTCTAGGAATGCATGTATGGGGTACAAAGTCATTTGGTGGCGAGGAAAGAACCTGTAACTGTTCAGCCTATCTATTACTTTCTCCTTTCTCACTTTCCCACTCTAACATGAAGAAGAAGAGTACCTTGCCACACTCAAGTTATGACAGGTCTGCTTAAGCTGTTTTTTTTCCTGATTTAATATAGTAGTATATATGATTACATGTATATACAGTCACAGTATTTATATATATTATATATTTATATATCTTGGTATGTATTTTCTTTACACAAAGTTAGAATCATATTTTATTTAGAGTTCTATAGTTCTTTTTTTTATCTTAATACTATAACTTTTTCCTAAGTAGTGGAAGTTAAAAGCATGAATATAATTTACAGTAAGATCTGAGCTCAAATGCAGGTTTTACATTTACTATCTAGGTAACTTCAGCAAATATGTAACTTTTCTGTGCCTCAGTTTTCTCATCTGTGAAATTAGGCAATTATAATAACTGTCTTACAAGGTTATAAGAATTTAATGAGAATTCAGTTAAAATTCTTAACACAGTATTTGGCATATGCTAAGAATACATTAAACAATTATTATCCAAAAACGGCATCTTAATGGCACCATAATATTACATCATATAGATGCTGAACATTTTGTTCTTTCCAATTTTTCACTACAGTAGATCTGAAATCTTGGTCTATGCCTTGCTCATAAATCTTGGTCTATGTCTCTGGCTGTTTCTTTAAATGGAAGGACTAACACATTAAGCCAAGAAGCCTTTTATTTTCAAGTAAAATCTTAACCAGAAGGGAAAATAAATAAAACCTATTAATAATGGAGTGCTCAGAGATAGAACTGGATGGTGAGACAGGCAAAAAACTCTGCTGGCTTCTTCCTGGAGTAACTGAGATGGCCCTCCTTATGAGAAAAGTTTGAAAATAAGTGAGCAGGAAATAAATCAATAATGTTAAAATTTTCTCTGTCACTGGAATAAACAATGAGTTGTCTGAATGTGATTGTTCCGGTGCTGGACTGTAGGCAAAGACAGGATAATACAATTGTGGCTATTTTTTTTTTTTTAAGCATTTCATATCAAAGAAGAAATCAAGCACCATGAATCCCTTACTTCTTTCACCAAAATGCTAAGAAGCTAAATGTGAATGGTCCATTTAACTTCATGTAATACAAGTGGATTTTAATGCCACTAGATGTTAACAGTTCAGAAATAAGCTAGTGTTTTCATAAGCCCATTCTACCAGAGAAACTAAATATGGCTTTGGCTATATTAGTAGCCTGATCTTCTGTTTCCCTATTATATCAGCCAAACAGTCAGTCTGTTCATGAGTATGAGTCAAAGAAATGGTACTTCTATCATAAACGGATTGGAAATGTTCTAGAGCAATTTAATCAGAGCTTCAGTAGAATTTCCTAAAATGTAACATTCTATCCATCTGTAAAAGGCAACTAACTAATCAAAGTATTGCCTAAATAATACAATTTAGGCAAAACATCCATAATCTTTTCAAGATTCAAATAAACCAAAGAATTATAAACATTAGATGAAAATAAAATGAGCTATGGAGTTTTAAGCTAAAAATATGTTCAATAAGCGATAATCAGTTCAGTACTAACATTCAGTGATCCAGGTTTCTGAGATTTTCCAAAAACAATGAACTCTTCTAAAAAATAAAATAAAATAAAACATAAAATTTGCCTTAGTTTGCCTTTACTTAAAAATATTTTTGAAAATTTGAAACATTTAGAAAATAAATATAAAACAATATAAATTATAAACAAATAATGTAAACTACACTGTGGAAAACAAAACAATAATATAAATTATAAAATAATCTTAAACTTCTCAGGCTCTGCCAGGTTACAATATTCTATATTGAAAGTATCAAGCCTACAACTGCAGCTTGTTTTTAAAACAGGTGTCCAAGAGAATGTCACTTGACCTAACGCCTCCTTGCTTTGGTAAGCGATACTGACACCGAGGCCAAGAACTAGAATTATGCTTTGACTAGCTCTCTGAACTGACCACAATCTATTCAAGCTGCTTTAGCATTTGAGCACCAAGCAAATGTGCTATGTTAATTACTGTTATAGGATCTTGACATGAGCTAATACCTGTTCCTGTTAACTTCCCCAGTAAATGAAGCTCTAATGCTTAACTGATAACAAGTGCTGAGATAATCCAGAGTAGTATAAAATTTAACAGATGAGGGGGGCAATAAGTGGTGGCCATTCATGATTTTAACATAATATTTATTTTACTTGGCAGAAGACTGTGCATTAAAATTATATCCTAGGCTAGCATTAAAAACTGAAACCATGGCAGTTAGGGGTGGGGAATGTAATTTCTATTTTGATCTTCATATATTCTCCATACTAAGTTTTTCAGATGTGCTGGCAGTGGTGATAGTAGGATACCACAGAATTTTGTAATCAGAAAACAAGAGTCAGAAACTGATACGGTTTGACATTTTGTTAATCCATCCAGTAATCACTTGCTTATTACAACAGGACACAAACAGCAGTGACTGCTGTCTCCACAAAGGGTGTTTTTCTCCAGACTATACTATCCCCACATACCAGTCTCCGTAACCAAAGTACCATAACTTACAGAAACAATGTTACAAGTCAAAACTTATTTTTATTAATACTAACCTTAAAAACATAACCCTATATAGAGTGAGTAATTAAAAACATTGCTTTATTTATTGAGACAAAGCAGTCCCACACTAGATTCTATAATAGTTTAAATATTTCTGTTAAGACCCTAGAGTAGTACTTTTTAAAAAATGTCTCTAACCAAATTGATACTATGACCTGAAGGATGAGTGGGTCTAGAGTCATGTATGATCTGTGCAGGTCAAACATTCCCTGAATGCCTTTTGTGTGTCGGATGCTGTGCTAGACTTTGGAAGCCTCTACTGATTTTCCCCTTCTCCCCATAACCATTATTACTCCTGCCACGGCTGCTGGCTAGTTCTTATACAGCAGGTGCTCGCTGCGGAAAACACAAACTCAGGGAAAAATAACAGCTTACAAAATATCATGATTCCATTTCTGTAAAACAACATCTGTCCTTATGTGTGTGTGTTTTAAAAGTGTGAACTAAAATACTAGTAGTGGTTACCTTGGGATGTGGAATTATGTATGAACTTTTTATTTTTGCTTTCTGTTTTTCTATATTTTGGAAATGTCACAATGAACACAGACTACCTTTAAAAGGCAAAAGCTATTTTTTAAAAAATCATGTACTCTGTGCTATGTTCTTGACACATTTATTATTTAGTAGTGAATTCAGGAGAATATTTATATTTGGTTCTTAAATAAGATATTGAGACTCTCTGGGCTCCATTTTAAGTAGTAACTAGAAACATTAACCTAAGCAATAATTATGTAAGAGAGGAGGGGAAAATGCAAGTAAGTCTTAACCTTTTTCAGCTTTAGAGGCGCTGTTGTTTCACCTATTACAAAACGGGGTAAATTAAAAACGAGGAGAGAGCTTGAGCCGTCATTTCAAGTAATCATCTGTTACTGCCAACAAGACAACTCACAGAGGCAACAGGGTCCTGTGGTGGGATCCCTGCGTTAACATTCACACCTAAACCTCATAACATTTTAAAAGCCACTTGTTCAGAAATGCTGAGGTTTATAAGTGCCAGTGTAATACACTCACTTAAGAGCTTACTTTTAGCCTTTTCTGCTTATCGGAATTAAAGAAACAATAAAATACACTGGGATAAAAAATATTTTAAAGAAGCAGATTATGACCCAATCTAAAATGTAAAGCATTTATGAATAGATCCGAAGGTAATTATATCTTTTAGAGCTTAAGTATTTGAAAATCCAATCTTCTTTTCTCAAGGACTCAAAGTTCTTTATTTTTTTACATCATTAGTTATTACTTTTCATCTAAATGAAAGTCCTCACTTTTATAATTTGTGAAGTAATGAAGTTCTTCGGGGTCCCTTTGAGTCTTAATATTTTATTAGTCTCTGAAAAGCCACATTAATCATTATTTTCCCTTAGTTCTGATAGGAATTAATAACTGACTAAATTGGTATCTCTAGTTTTATTTTCACAGAGCCCAGAATTACTTTTTATTAAAATAGATTCTAACAAAAGTGTGTATCTACATATGTGTCTACTTCAATACTATTATATAGAAATACAGCAAGAATATTTTCACTAATAAAATTTCTGATCTTTTAGAATATTAAAAAAAAAAATCCATATTGGTATGAAGTCCTTTGAAGAAACATTTACAATCAAATAACCAACCTGATGAGCTGGTTGCACCGGGCACACATCGGCGTTCGCTTCCCTGCGGGGATGTGCTCGGCCCGTTGCACCAAGGTGTCCTCGTCCCTGGGCTGGGGCTGCCTTTCGGCCAAGTTGGCTGACGCCACCGCTCCTGTGAACGTGCCACTGCTTGCGATTCTTCCGGTAGAAGGTGCTAGGAGTTGAAACAGAAGAATCAGAATGACAACAAGCCAAATAGAAACGTTTCCTGATCATCAAATAGTAACATGACTTTAAAAAATAATCTATCCACTCACTTCTTCACTCATTCACTCACACGTATGGAGAGGTTACGGACCAAACACTGGTCTGAGACTACAGAGTTAAAAAAGAAAAATTCAAGGATTACAACCCAGTGGAAGAGTTATGACAGATGAATGCAGAGGGTTTTGTAGGAACAGCAGAGTCACCTGTGCTTCCAAGAGGAGACAAGGTTAGTGCTGAAAACTGATGTTGAAATACTTCTAGTCATCCAGATATCTGTGCTAACCATTCAGTAGCTTTAACGCAAAATATGTCATAGCACATTAAAGAGTTCAATGTGCTGAAGATAAAAGCAAAAAGGAACTCCCTATATTCTGTCTCTTCCTGTACTGCCTAAGTAGACTGTGAAATCGGTCACCCGGTCACATAAGGCAGATACATAAGAATCATCCTAGGGCCTTCCTCTCCCTCCACTATGGTTATAATGGGTCCTGCTGACTTTACATCACAAATGGTTCTCGATTTTGCCCCCTCGTCTCCATTCCTACAATACTGTCCTGGTTTATGTCCTCAAAGTCTCCCACCTGGACTAACCACCAAATGCCTTGTCCTCCTTAAATTCATACTCCCACTGCCACCGAGGACTGAAATCTTATCTGATCACAGCTCTGCATAAACCATTTCAAGGATCTCGTTCTTCTTTGACCACTGAGTGTAGTGCAATCTTCTAAGCACCACGTGCAGGTCCCTCCAGCGGTCCCTGCCCGCCGCACGGCCTCATCTGTCACCACCCTCTGCCTTTCTCTTTATGCTACAGTGACTACAAAGCTGCCTCATTTCCCCTGTGAATGGGTCTATCTCTTCACAGCCTGTCCTCCCCTCACTTCTCCACCATTCTTCCTATTCACCTAGTAGCCACCACTCATTAGGATGCAGCCCTGTCCGGCTGGTGTGAGGTGACACCTCATTGTAGTTTTGATTTGCATCTCTCTACAATAAATGCTGGAGAGGGTGTGGAGAAAAGGGCACCCTCATACACTGTTGGTGGGAATGTAATTTGATACAGCCACTATGGAGAACAGTATGGAGGTTCCTTAGAAAACTAAAAATAGAATTACCATACGACCCAGCAATCCCACTACTGGGCATATACCCTGAGGAAACCATAATTCAAAAAGAGTCATGTACCACAATGTTCATTGCAGCACTATTTACAATAGCCAGGACATGGAAGCAACCTAAGTGTCCATTGACAGATGAATGGATAAAGAAGATGTGGCACATATATACAATGGAATATTACTCAGCCATAAGAAGAAACGAAGTTGAGTTATTTGTAGTGAGGTGGATGGACCTATAGTCTGTCCTACAGAGTGAAGTAAGTCAGAAAGAGAACAACGAATACCTTATGCTAACACATATATATGGAATCTAAAAAAAAAAAAAAAAGGTTCTGAAGAACCTAGTGGCAGGACAGGAATAAAGACGCAGACGTAAAGAATGGACTTGAGGACGTGGGGAGGGGGAAGGGTAAGCTGGGACGAAGTGAGAGAGCAGCATGGACATATATACACTACCAAATGTAAAATAGCTAGTGGGAAGCAGTCGCGTAGCACAGGGAGATCAGCTTGGTGCTCTGTGACCACCTAGAGGGGTGGGATAGGGAGGGAGGGAGGGAGACGCAAGAGGGAAGATATATGGGGATATATGTATATGTATAGCTGATTCACTTTGTTATAAGGCAGAAACTAACACAACATTGTAAAGCAATTATACTCCAATAATGATGTTAAAAAAAAAAAAAAAAAGATGCAGCCCAGGAGTCAACTGCTCCACAACTCCTCCCTGAACTGTCTCTCCCCGCTTCCCCGTCCACATAATCCAGATTAAAGTCTTTTCCCCACGTTCCCGTAATTTTCCGAATGACTAGATTATTGCCTCTACTACATATATTTGTGTCTTTTCTTCCCCAACTAGAGAGCAAGCTCCCTGAGGGCAGGAACTATGTCTTATTCTTCACCATAGCAACTAATACAGTGTCTGGAATGAATCAATGAATGAATGAATGAGTAAAGTGGAATCAATACATAAATGAACAACAGCAAAAACTGTGAAGGATTAAAACCAACAGGTCTGCTCCTTACCCACAGGTAATTAAAATGTAGTGGAAGAGAAAAGGCAAATATTCTAATGGTTGCAAAGGAACAACTTTTAAGAAAAGCATATAAATAATATAAATTGTGTGTGTGGTTGTGTATGTGTGCGTGTGTGCTGACAGGATTCATATGAAAGGCGTGGTTAGAATTGGATGAGGTTAATTAGCATACTTGAAAGGCTATTTCTCCCTCATGAGAATGAAGCCTGTTTGCAATGATGTGCAATTGCAGATCCAGAAACCCTGCATTTATAAACACCTAGCACATCTCCTCCAGCGCTCTGCTTGGCACTTGAGCTGTGAAATGGCACTTTACAGGCCAGGGAGCTCGACTAGTGCCCACGTTTCAAGTGAGTCAACTGGATTAGGAACACGTGTTCACTCTCTTAGACTCACACTTTCTCTTACAGAAATGCAAAAGAAAGTTACTGTAATGTTTGCTTTGTCCACTCTCTTCCTAATTCCCTCACTGGCTTGCACAGCACAATGCTCCTTCAGTTTCTAGATCCAGGCCTGACTGCTCTTGGAGAAATGCAGATATGCGTTTTCACTGCCGCAAATCTTGTTCTTATCTTTAAATTCAAGACAGGCAGCAAGGATTTCATCTGCTTGCACACATTACCAGCTCGAGCTCACTATTTCTGTATGTCTGCATTCTCCCACTCACTCAGGCATGGCCCTCCGGCTCCTCTGTCCCTGTCAGCCCCCGGACCCTAAGAACTGTTCCACTGGAAATGTTTCCAAGGTCTGTCCCTTAATCCAAACCCATGCTCTAGCGTTTGAGTCCTGGTCTTGAATCCCTCAAGTCTGGGCAATTACACGTCTCCTAACCAGTCTCTCTGTCGTCAGTCTCTTTTTCAGCCTATTCTGCTGGATTATTTTTCCAAATACACTACTCTGATCACATTTTCTTGCTTATAAAGCTTCCATAACTCTTCCCTGCAAACTGTACGCATCCCTGACAGTCCAGTGCCTGCATGAGCTCACTCCAATCTTCTTTACAACCTTGTTTTTTATGCTCACCCACATCCCCGCCATTATCATCTAACTCGGGGATCTTTGTTTACCCTTTAACTTGTGCCATCCCTATCTGAAGGCACTATTCTCAAATCCTTACTACAGCCTTATGATTTAGGCACGATTAGGACCATATTTTTACTCTAGCTGAGGCAAAGAGAGGTTAAGAAAGCGGCCCAAGGTCACACAGCAAATTAAGGGCAACCCTAAAGCCAGGCAGGCCGGCTCCAGAGTCTGTGCTCTTCAACACCAGCTATCGTCTCCTCACTGTCCCCTGGACATGCCGTGACAGGCCCTGCTTCTAGGATGCACAGTCGATGAAATGTCCCTTTCTCCATGGCTACTCATGGATTTCCCATTCTGTAAGGCTCATGGAAATTCCATCTTCTTCCCCAGTATTCCCTGATTATCCTAGTCAGAAGTGTTCTCTTGTCCCTCTTAACATCTTTAACACCTCCACCTATGTAATATATTTGCTATTTATCAATATCCTGTAATATTTTTCCTTCCTAAGTCAATGATAAACTCTGTAAAATGACAACTTCTTTCTATTAACTTCTTTCTACCCATTACCAGAAAACTGCCTTAAAAACAGAAGGCAAAAAATTAATATTTAATCAAGTAAATGAAAAAGGAAAGGTTCCGAATCACTTTCATTTTGCCTTTTTAAAGAACACAATTGAGATAGCTATTTTTAAAATATGGATTAGGTTCAGGATTTCAAACAGTGGGAAAGTTACCAATTGAAAAATCTGAAAATCAGACCTCAAAGAGAGTCAAACCCTTTCATCTACCATATGCCTTTATTTCATCACATCTATGCATAAGCCCTAAAGTACTGAGTCACTGAGACATGTTTAGCAATAAAAGAGTGTAGTAATTCTCCATCAGTCACTGTAAAATGGGACAGAATCCATCTGGCCCATGCCTCAAGGAGAAGGTACATGGGAACTAACTTATTTAACACGAGAAGCCATTCTTAAACATGAAACATGGGACCGTGTCTTAAACACATATAAAGAGGCTCTGAACTCACTGCTGTTCCTTCCTTGGGAAGAAAAGCCTTGCCTTTTGTTACTGCCCCATTTTAACCACTTTGGATAAGATAGAAATTCTCACACCTCCGTTTTGTTGCTGTGTTGCTGGTACATTGGCCCTCACACAAAGCTGCATAAGCCTTGTTAATTACCAAGCCCCCAACATTTCCAAGGAACAGTTATTTCCCTTACGAATAAAGTGCTGTTTCATTTCTTCTGATTGAATTTCTCACTACTCCAGCACAGGAGTGGGCAACTTTTGAGCTGTCAAGTGCCAACTCGCTGGCCTCTGCTCCCTTGGCTTGTTGGGGAGAGGGAGGTGTAAGAAGGTGAAGTTTTGGAAAAGGGGAAGCACCACAAAATGAGCCCAGCTTCCTTCATAATTCTGTATAAGACTGCACTACCACACAGACAAAAACAGTCTTCCACGGGGAGTACAGAGACCAAAATATTTCAAATTTATTGAACCTGCCATAAAACTAAATTTTATGTAGAAAAAAATATATATCTCTTTAGAGACAGCAGTTTAAAGACCTCAATCTACTTATCTGTAATAAAACCAGATTTTTCTTTTAAGTTCTAACAGAGGTATTAAATGGGAGCATTGAATTAGCCCTATTTCATAATCTAGGAACCTAAGTCACAAAAATTTAAGTGACTTATTCAAACTGAATAATGAGTAAGTCAGTAAAGTGTCACAATGAGAACATGAAGGGGAGGTTAGTTCTTGACTCAAGTTTTCCTTTTTACCCTTAATCTTGAACATCTTCCATTAAATTAGGCTTCTTTTGTGGCTGATCTCTATCCCAATGGGGCCACGTTTAAAAGTTAAATTTTTTTCTTTTGTATTAAATATATTTCAGCATCATAAAACTCATCGAGAAATTTAAAGCCAGTAGCTACTCTCCAAACGAACAGTGTTAGTGAGATATCTTAACTTTAGAATGATTATTTATGAGTCTTAAAGGTTTGGAATGACATACATTCATACTTATTCTAAGCTTTTGTTTTTAGCACTATGATAGTCAAACCTAAGATTACAAAGATTATCATTAAATAAGTTAATATAAATTAGTGGGAAACCTAGCAGCACACTAGAATACTTTCTTAGTATATAATATATAAAGTTGTCAAATTAATCAAGTAAAATTTAACCAATGCACAATATGTTGAGTTGCTAGTTTTTAAAATATTTGTCATAGTGATATATCTGAGAATTCTAAGGGGCAATACTTTTTAAAAAAGCAAACAGACCACTGACTTACTAACCATGAAATTTAATTTACTACAAAGAAATAAGGTCATCTCTTTTGGACTACAGACTATAAATTGGTGATAAAGAATTTTAAAAAATTGAACCACGTAATATTCATTAATTTAGTAGAACACGTACCTGCTGTTATTGGGGAAATCTTTGTGGTATATCACTTGGAAAGATAAAGTGAAAACTCTTTACTCTAGAAAGACCTTAATTGAATTTTTCCCCAAGCAGATGATTCAAGTTTGCATCATTTAGCAAATTAGTTAACACAAGTTTTAAGCAATCTTATCCTGAGGTTTAATTTTCTTTTCTAACCATTTTAAAGGCCCTAACTATGTGATTTTCAAGTTTATCCAAGTAACTTCTCAGTAATGGGCCACATAAATATATTACTGGGGATTTGTAGAGTATTATGTTATAAAAGACTATGTAACATATAAGGAATTAGAAATTATCTAATTATTTACTATGTGCTTCAAATATAGCTGAGCTCACTAAAAGGCTCTTGTTTTATATACACAAAGTTTCCAGACAGAAAACAAAGATTAAGACCATTAGAATTCCAGGTAGTACAATGTGTGAATTCTCTGAAAACAGATGTTTTCCAACTATATTAAGAATAAGGTGGGTCAGGGACTGCCCTGGCAGTCCAGTGGTTAAGACTCCGCGCTTCCACTGCAGGGAGCATGGGTTCAATCCCCGGTCAGGGAACTAAGATCCCCGTATGCTGCAAAATAAATAAATAGATGTTAAGAATAAGGTGGGTTTATGATATTTTTTCAAAAACAGCTGTTAACTCTAAACCAATATTGGTAAAAAAAAAAAAAAAAAAAGAGTAGCGAAGATTATAATGTATATGTTAAATACCTGGCCAGGCTGTACCTGAACAGGCATGAAATTCATCAGTTAACTCTCTGGTTCAAGCCAAATTATTCAACTACCAGTAAAATATTCTTATTACTGGCATATATTAGGTGAAAAAACACTACGTTACGTCAAACCTTACTTGGAAACTTAACATAAGTCAAATGGGGCTGGGGGATGATATCCCCCTAAACAAACAGATGTCGCTAGCGTCTTCCAGGGTAGGTTACTCTTACTAGATGTAGTGCTTTTGAATTGCTGAACATATCATTCAGTAGGAGAGCAAGTTGGTGTTGACAGATGAACTGCCCACAACAATATGAGAAATATATAACCTGATGACTTCTTACAACGTCCAGAGTACGTCCCAGTTCAAGCCATCATTATCTCTTGCTTGGCTTATTGCAGTGACTGCCTAAAGGTCTTGCTCTACCCTTCCAGCGACATAGAGGCCAGGAAAAACTAAATCAGATCATGCTGCTCCTCTGCTAAAAACCCTCCAACAACTCCCTTCTGACTCAGAACTAAAACCCGAGGTCCTATAGAATCTGACTCCTGCGACGTCTCTGGCCTGATCTGCCGCTTTTCCTTTGCTCACGGGCTACAGGGCACACTGTCTTCCTTACTATTTCTCTAAATGGCCGGTATGCTTCTAATTCAGGGCCTTTGTAGTTTCCAGTCCCTCTGGCTGGAAATCTTTTCCCCGCTGTTTGCATGCCTTGCTCCCTCGTTTCCTTCCTGTTCTCTGCTCAGAGGCCACTTTACCAATGTGGCTTTCTCTCATCACCCTACAAAAACCGCAGCCCTCTCCCTCCAAACCAGCATTCTCTAGACTCCTCAACTGGTTTATCATGCCCATCTAACATATTTTGTGTTCTTCTTATTGCTTTTTATCGCTCTCTCCGCACCTTGAGGCCAGGGGCACTGTCTGTTTTGTTCATTGCTGTGTCTCTAGCACCTAGAACAGTCCCGGCATATTGCTTAACAAATCTTTGTTTAGAGAATGAATGACTCCGGCACCAAAATTATTGTCTTCCCACTGAAAGGAACCAGACTCCTTAGAGAAACTGCTGATTCTAGGATTGGGACAAACAATGAACATGCAAAGTCCAGAATATCTTGTCAAATTAGAAAGCAAGAATGCTATCAAAGAACTAGAGTTGTATCAAAGGGACTTAAAGAAGCAGATGAGACAGCCTGAGCATTAATAATAATAATAACTACAAAGGATTGAAATACTTCAAATAAGTTAACATGAACTCACAATGATCCTGGAATTTAAAAAAAACCACATTGATCATCTTTAGAGGATGCTAAGGAAACAATTCATTATTTTAAAAACCCATAAAATTTAATAAAGAGGAAAAAAATCAAGCTTTACAGTTTATCACCTGATAACCAATCATGTTTCAACTATATTCGCTTACTTCCCTGCCGTCTCTGAACTACCCTGAAGCAAATTCAAGATTTATCATTTAATCCATAACATTTCAACATCATTTCCAAGAGTACTCTTTTTAAAAATCTACCCATAATACCATTATCACACCTAAAATAAAACAAAAATCTCCTTATCATCATCAAATAACCAATTTTCCAATTTACTTCTGATTAACCTCTGTATTAGTTTTCTCTCGCTGCTGTAACAAATTACTAAAAACCTATTGACTTAAAAACAGCACAAGTGTATTATTTTACAGTTCTCCTACACTGATATTACCAGGCCAAAGTCAAGGTGTTGGCAGGGCTGAGTTTCTTCCTGAAAGCTCTAGGGAAAATCCATTTCCTTGCTTTTTTCCAGCTTCTAGAGCTGCCCAAATTCCATGGTTCCTCCACCATCTCAAAGCCAGCAGGTTGAGTCCTTCTCATGCTACAGCACTCTGACCCTCTCTTTGCTTCCCTCTTCCACTTTTAAAGGCCCTCGTGATTACAATGGGCCCACCAGGATAATATCCCTATTTTAAGGTCAGGTGATAATCGTAATTCCGTCTGCATCCCTAATCCCCCTTTGACATGCAAGATAACATATTCACAGGTTCTGGATATTAGGACATGGACATCTTTGGGGGGGCATTATTCGGCTTACCACACA
The DNA here is from genome assembly GCF_965194805.1 of Balaenoptera borealis. Classification (NCBI taxonomy): domain Eukaryota; kingdom Metazoa; phylum Chordata; class Mammalia; order Artiodactyla; family Balaenopteridae; genus Balaenoptera; species Balaenoptera borealis. Next base: position 15,427,231 of record NC_138861.1, on the reverse strand, counting down.
TACCCCAACACAATGTTAATCAGGATCCAAATAAGGAAGGTCCATATACTACATTTGGTTTATGTCTCCTAAATCTTTTAGTCTGTAATCCTTTCCATCTCCCCACTTCTTGCAATATACATGTAGAAGAAACTAAGTCTCTAGTTACATGTTTATGTGTGTATTTGAACTTTTTTTACAGTAAAAAGTTAAAGAAAAATTTTATACATATTAAACTGAATTGTTTCATCTTACAACAACAATATAAGGTAATATTATTACTATTTGATGGGTCAGGAATACAAAGCTCAGAAAGGATAAGTGATTTGCCCAAAGACATGTACAGCAATAAAATGAAGCAAATATTTTTTGAATAACTACTATGTACCAAATAATGCGCTAGGCTTTACTGCTGCAAACAAGACAGATAGGATTTCTGCCCTCATGGAGTTTAAAGAAGGTTACAGACCAGTAATTAGTCAATTATGTTATAGTGGGGTTAGTGCTAGAATGATGGAAAGATAATCAGTTTAATTATAGATGTTCATTCAGTCAAGTGTATACTTGCAGCCTACGGTGTGGCAGGTACTGTGTTATACGCAGGTACCCAGTAGAGTAGGTGTACATGTTTTGCCCTTTCCCTCATAGAGCTCAAGCCTTTTTTTTTTTTGAGTTGGAGGTGCTCGTGGTTCATCTAAGTATAGACAGTCTACTGAATACATGAACTCAGGAAAAAGATCTGAGCTAGAAGAATGATTCAAGAATTATCAGCATATTGATGACAACTGAGGCTGTGGGAATAAATGAAATTGTTCAGGGAAAGAGTAGCATGAAATAGAAAAGCTCGTATGGTACAAGACAAATGACAGAAATACTTTGGGAACAGAGAGAGAGGTAGGAGAAAAACCAGGAGAGTGCATCATGGAAGCCAAAGAAGCAGAGTAGAGAACATGGGATCCAAAACCAATTCTATCTGACTCCAAAGCCTATGTCCCTAAGCATTCGTTCACCAAATATTTATTATGTGCTTACTGTGTGCCAAGCTCTTTGCCAGGCACTACCTTGACCCAGGAAAATACGAAGGCAGATCTTCTCGACTGTGATCTAAACGTGGAAGTACTAACTTCTAGACCCGTTTAGAAGGAGGGGATAATGATAATGATAATGATGATTATCTTCGGCTATTTTAATTTTCTTAATAAGGCTGCTATGGTAAACTTAGGAATAATGTATGAAAGCATTATTTTTTTGTTTGCCCTGGTATGCCTAACATCTTAGATCATCACTTTTAAGTCCTCATGTACCTGTAAAAGATAAGTTTATTACAGAGATCTAACTTTCTTTTCCTAGACCTGGCTGCCCATCCTTTTCAGCCATTATATTTAACGGCTTCAAAGTTCTTAAAATATAACATTTGGCTATAAAGCTGATTCTTTATATTTTGAGAAACATTTCAGAGAATTTACATAAACTGCTTCAGAAAGGGAAATATAATTATAGATCTAACGCTTTTGCTAAAGACAAAGAGGCCTGAAGCATTAAATGTTGAATCCATTTTTGTTGTACAAACTATATGGATATAAATATTTCAACTACTATATTTGAATTAAGAGAAAGCAACAGAGAAAGTTACAGCAGTAAATCTATGGATAACCATGAAATATGTTTTAAGAATCCTGTAATATTTCATTCTCATTAAGTCAGAAATAAGGCTGAAATTAAGAATCTTAACATTCTCCCTCAAAAGAAAAAGAAAAAGGACAGATGTTTACAGCCTGGACAAGACGGAGGAGTCATATGTGAGGTTTTACGGTGTCAAAAACAACCGGCTCTACCACAAGGGATATTCCTGTTATAAACACTGAGGCTGACGGTGTCCTCATATAAATAACTGGGCTACATCAAAGTGACACTCTGGCACTCTTGGGGAGATACAGTATTATAATTCAACATCTCAGAGAAGATGTTCACGAAGGTATGGTAGAAATTTTACACACACTAAATTGGGTAGCAGTGTTGGCAACACACTTGCATATTATCACGGGCAGCAAGCGCGTTCCTCTCTGTCCTGTCCCCAACCGCCTCAAACAGATGGTGGCCATGAGAAGCGTAGAATCTGTGCGTTTTGTCTGTCAAGCCCCTTATGTTGAAAGCATAAACAACAGTCTACTCGTCATAATCCAGGCATGAAATCATATCCAGTAGAAATAGAAAAGGTTTAATGTTGAGCCAAGATCTAGGATCAGAGGAAAATACATTCTAGAGAGGTTTGTACAACTTTTGTTAAGTGGAATCAAAAAATTTTTTAATTCAATGATTAAAAGCAAAATTGGACAGATTAAACTATTATCATTTCCCTAAGCAGTGGAGAATGCTGGTATGTACACCATAAAGAATTGGAACAGGTGCGCCCAAGCCTCAAAGTATCGAATATTTCCGCAACTTCAGGAGGTTTGTTTCTTCCATTAGCAACCAGCCTTTCAACTCTTAAGAACGCAGATTAAACTGGATCTCGGGTGTCTTAATTAAAGTGAGTGTGGGGACTTGGATTAGGTTTTCTCTTCTTTTTCAATTTTTTGCTTCACATATCATTAAAATTCGGGATACGAAGACTTGCCTTTATCACCCTACTAACTAACCTTACATAGAAAACTTCCATTTGGTCAGAGTTACAACTAAAAGAAACCCAGTCTGTACCTTGTAAATAAAGATAACAGATCTTAAAATATCTGTTTTTGCCAACATTCTATTAAAACCAACAAATTATTTATCACTTACAGAGTTTTCTAAATCATCTCAATACCACTGTTCCAATTTCTAATTTTATAATGAGAAGACAAGACCATGCTCTAATCATGGGCACTCAATGTGCTTCATGCTAAGAGAGAGGCATGGGGGAGGGAGTGAGAGGGAGGGGAGGGGGAAAATAAAGAAAACGAAACAAAATCAAGATAAAATAGTTAAAAAAACCCACAAATCTGAGGCGTGATTCATGACCTCAGGCATACTAAAGAGGATCACTGGTAAACTCATACAGACTGTGTAAGCTAAGAATTTATTTAAAATATTAAATTGGTAGAATTTTACTCATATTTGAATGAGAAAACCATAAGGACATATATTAAAATTATTTATACTCACATGATGTCTAGAGTTCTCACATATTTTATTGCCAAAGTAACATGAAATCCAAATGGGCTTGGCTTTTTACCATTTTCCCACCAATTTTCACCTATTTATTTTAGTGAGAAAGCAACCTAGTCTTAGAAATAAAGTCTGAGAAAGTGACCTCAGACTTGAGTGCTCATATAAATAGGATTCTTTTAAGGTAGGCAAAACAACTGAAGCAGAAAGGGAAAGAAAATTTAAGAAGAGCTCCCCATGTCAAACAATACCAAACATGTCTCTAATGATGAATACAAGTTACTGGAAAATGTAAAACCTGGGATACTCCTACGTTTCTATTACTACTATTAATTCTCTAAGGTATCTTTCTCAATTAAAGTCATTAGATCTCTAAAATAAACAAAACTATATTATCATTATCCAAAGTTATGCTTGAATTTCATATCTTTTAAAAGCAGAGAACATTGCTCAGCTATTTTATGCTGCAGGGAGCAGTATCTCTAGCATAATGACTGACGTTAAGAGACACTTGGGCTCCTCGTTCTTTTAATTTCTAGTTGTGCGAACTTCGAAATTCCATCATTTGGGGACTTAGTTTCTTCATCTGTAAAACAGCAAAAATAATAGCTACCTCAAAGTGTGAGAGGGTTAAATAAGGTACTATAAGTGTTTACTTATAGTTCCTTGAATGTGTAAGAAATGCTTCATAAATGTCAATTATTTTATACTCTGACATAAGATCTTAACATTGTTAAAAAAAATAAAGTATCCACTCATTCAAGAGCTACCTAGTGAGCACATTCAGTGTTTTAGATCTAGGAACTCTTCTGGTATGAAAGATACACCCAAAAATAAGATACCTGCCCCCGAAGAATTTATCTTCTTATGGGTGATGTTCACAATCAAAGTGAACAGAGTGCTTTAGGATTAGTGCCTGTCAAGAGTGCTCATGACCCCCAATAAAGTGTGCATCTACTGTGCAGAATTATCAAGCATAGTTTTACTTATTCCTGTGGTTTAAACCTAGGGTTGGTAATTTTTCTTCTGTAAATGGCTAGAGAGTAAATATATTAGGTTTTGTAGGCCATATGGTTTATGTTGCAACTACTCAACTCTGCCACTGGAGCACAAAAGGGGCCACAGACAACATGTAAATGAATGAGCATGTCTGTGCTCTAATAAAACTTTATTTACAAAGACAGGTGGTGGGCCAGATGCGGCCAATGGCCATAGTTTGCCACTGCCTGGTTTAAATCATATGCATTAATAATAAGAAGTAATAATTCTTTAAAAATTTTATCAAAGTATAGTTGATTTACAATGTTGTGTTAATTTCTGCTGTATAGCAAAGTGACTCAGTTATACATATATATTCTTTTTCATATTCTTTTCCATTATGGTTTATCACAGGGTATTGAACATAGTTCCCTGTGCTATACAGTAGGACCTTGCTGTTTATCCATCCTATATGTAATAGTTTGCATCTGCTAATCCCAAACTCCCAATCCTTTCCTCCCCCCACGCCCCCTCCCCCTTGGCAACCACAAGTCTGTTCTCTATGTCCGTGAGACTATTTCTGTTCCATAGATATGTTCATTTGTGTCATATTTTAGATTCCACATATAAGTGATATCGTATAGTATTTGTCTTTCTCTTTCCGACTTAAGGAAGTAATAATTCTTTATGAAAAGCATATGTGAATAAATCCAGGTATCTTCCCTTACAAAAGATTTAATATTTTAATCTCAGGATGAGATGAAAATGGGGAGAAAGAAGAGCTTTCAATACAGTGCACTTGCATCAGAACTGGGAAGCTTCCAAGATGGGAAAAAATTCCAGTAAGAGGACATTTAAAAGAAAAAAAAAAAAAGAGGGCGGTTCATGGCTGCTACTTTTATTTTTTCCTATATGAGAGCCATAATTCTAAACAAAAATATATTTGTTACATAAAGAGATAGAGCATATTTATATGCTTCACACCATGATTTTGACAATGGACAGCTCCAGTCAGGCCTCTACGGCAAGTGGACTGTTTAGTTTAACGATGTCAAAATGCAGGGGAGCAGATGGCAATAAAACATTATTAGAAGAGATGAAACATACGCAACTGGTAGCAGTTTACTTATTCATATCAAAATTTAAAAATGGAACCAATAAATCTATCCATCTTAGCTAAGCAAATCTAGTTATCTCGATTTATTACTGCAGCCTAAAGCCTACAATGAAATTTGGGATGGTTGTAGAAACAGTAATTTCCTTTCTCACCCCTATCTTCTTTAGACTTCAAATAAAATATAGAATTTATATCCACTTATAACTGAGATGCACATCATTCAGTCTTTGATCTAATCAGATCTCACAAATACATTCGAGTCTTCCTTGAAAAAAAACAAAGAATACATCAGATCTCCCCAAAGCTCTGTCCATAGTGAATAAAGAAGCTTTTTCTTATTGCTAAAATGTAGCATACACCAGAGGCAGGGTATGATAAAGGGTCATGTTAACTAGAATCTTAGCTAAATTTTTTAAATGTAGTTGAGATGCAATGAAAATGTTACTTGAAACAGATCTTAGTAATTGCTAGTTACCTAGTTTATCTGCCCTATGCAATCCTTTCTAGACTATCCCAAAGAGAGTTAGTTCTCCCTAAATATATTCACTGATTTTACCCTGTAATACAGAAAATTGAACTATTCAGTCAAAATAACTGGGTTCAAATCACTACAGGACTCTGAACAATTCTTTTGACATTTCTCAGACTCTGCCACTTCACTGGGAAAATGATGCCCATTTAAAATTTTAATGACATTCTCTTACTGTACACTCTGAATAAAAAGATACTTTTAAAAGCTGCAAGTATTATAAAAACATAATTTTTTTTACTGCTAATCAATGATACCCACCATTTTACTGTTAAAAGAGGATATCTGTTCCCTTCGAGTCTACCAACTACAGTCTTGAGTTCCAAATGGCCGAATGGTGAGTACTCCACAAAGACAGGATGCAACAGAAACTAAAATTAACTAAATATTCATTTTGAAAGCAAGTTTGTGTCTTTTTCCCTTTTTCATTTGACCAAAATAAATTTACTGTGTTACTAAAAGATCTTCCAATGATCCCAACTTTTCTATTTATAGCTTACTTGCATTGTGCTTCTTCAAAACACAATTCATATTTTAAAAACGAATCACAACTTTTTACAAGTCTCATTGTCAAGTATGAGCCGTTGCCTTTACTACGTATATTAAAATTGCTCCATAAAGAAAAAAGCAATTCACTAATAAAAAGCCTATATACAGGTATCCCCCACTTTTAGAAAGTTTGTTTTACGCCACTTTACTTTTATGGAAGACCTTCATTGGTACTCATTTTCACTAACTCAGAAGAAATCCGATTTTCACTTTTATGAAAAAAGGCAATCCCTTCTTTGCTTTACATGATTTTGACTTAATGAAAGGTTTCACAAGAACCTCTGCTTTCAGATAGCAGGAGAAACTTGTACCTGATACATATAAAGGGAATGATGCCATAAGTAGAACACAGGGAAATATCTGTTCAATATAGAGTCTCAGAGGTTAAGAATGTCTAATATTAAATGATAAAATACTACCAGTGTATTGAGTATGTCACTATAATAGACACTAAATACCTTTACTTTCCTCTGTAGAATGTCTCTCTCCATTGGACACATTTAACAATAAAAGTAAAAAAAAAGAAATCCAATAATTTCTTGCTAACATTAGGAGACAGAAGAATAAACGAGGAGTTGTGTGTGTAATTAAAGCACGAAGGGGGCACTGTTCTAAAATGCTATAAGAACTGATAATGAAAACAGAAGAAGGAAAAATTTCAGCACAGCTAGACAACACTAACTACTGTGAAAGAAAACATAACAAAGCTTTTTATTTTCAATGGCCCTATGAAATAAGGTCACACTGCTTCCTATAGAAAATGGTGATTAAAGTATTAGCCAAGACTATATAGCTCCATGATTTTCTGAGTAAGAAATTACAAGTTATTTATTAAAAACTTATCACAATGTTAACACATTGAAGTATTATTACAAATGCTCTCAAAATCAACATGTTTTGAAAGTGGGAAACAAGGAAAAAGCCTGTAATTAATGAAAAAAAAAAACCTGAAAGCCTATTTACGGACTTAAAGCTTTCAGAACTACATACAAATAACAACATGAGTATTTAATTTTTGATCAGTGAGATTCTACAGAATTTTTCTTCTTTTGTCTTGGAAGAAACCTCTTTTCCATCTCATAATGTTTATTTCCATGACAACATGTAGTATAATACATGTGCTTCCTGAAAAGGTAAGCAATTCGGTGAGGATCGTGCCAAAGCCACCAGTCTCCTATTTGCCACTATAAAGAACTGAAAGAGTCAACATTTACAAAATGCTGACTTCGGGGAAATCAATGCACTCACCTGAGGAAATGCTGCAAAAACAGACTATGTTATAACAGTAAACTTTAAGTTATTTCTCAAGTACAATACAAAATGCAATCCACTCAGATTTATATTTTGTAACTACACACGTTACATAAACAAAGCTGTATTCAACCAAATTTTTGTGCCATAGTCTGACTTAGGACAAAGTATAGTTTCTTCAAGCCAAGTACAATCCTCTACCAGGTTTTAACAGAGGATACGTGAATACTCCATAAGGGATAAAGCTCCCTAGGGAAGCACTGGTTAGAACTTGCCTCCCCAGCAGGTTTAAGTGTAAGTACTTTGCATTCTCTTGTTGGAATTCTCTTGGTTCGCACTGCCAATGCCCAGGGTAATGTTCATTATTATCACCCCTATACTGGATTACCTCAACAACCTCTCAGTATTCTGCAGGACTCCAGTCTTAATCTCTACATTGAAGTCATCATAATCTTTTAAACACATGAACACTATCATGACCTCTTAATCATGCAAATCTGACTGTGTCACTTTCCAACTTAGGAATCTTGTAATGGCTTCCTTTCGGCATCAATCCACACTGTTTTACTTTCAAAGCCCCTTCTGACCAGCCCCACTAACGCATCCAGCTTTCTTTCCAGCCACTATACCATCCTGGATATACTGAACTACTTGCCCTTCCACCAAGAAGGCAAGTTCTCTGACAGCTTTTGCATATGTTGTTCTCTCTCCATCTTGGCCTCTTCCTAAAAATATTCAAGGAACACTGACTTCATACAATTTTACTTTAGGCACAAACATGAATACTGTGTTCTTGCATAAAATACGACTCCACTATAAACAAACATTTACTACACCTCAAGACTGTATCACTGGAATGTTATGGGCTCTTTCTCCCCTTTCCATTGATCCAGACCTCCACGCCTTCTGGATCTTGTTATCGGATTTAACTCTTTGTATTTACCTTGAGGGTTTTTTTTTTTTTAAATTGATTTCTGTTACTGGCGTTCTGCATCCAAGTTAATTTGTCTGTAGAGCCAAGGTGGGTGAATATCCCTAATATTTCCTCCGCATTCCACTGCTTGGTTCCTTACATGCCATTAAGTTTCCAAATTTTTTGAGAAAAAATATCCTGTGATACGGTTTCAGATCTATTACTAATTTTTTTTAATTACTGGAAAATAAAAATAAGAGCACTAGTTAGAGTATTGCTAATGTTCACAACCTTTAAGGCTTCTGGGAGTTTAATGCTTCAAGGACAGTGGAGTCCCCTTCTCCTCTACCAATGTGCATAGTTCTTAATGGCAGCCATTGGCAGATAGCACGTCCACCTTTGTTCAAGGACTGTTGCGGGAATTTCAAGTCTGATAGGAGGAAAGAACAAAGCCTGGAGAATTCCTCAAATCATGTGAAGATGTCCAAAATAAGACAAACTAACCTATCTACCCACTCACTCACTCACTCACTGACATTTACTGAGGGCCTATAAATGGTGCCAGCTATTGGGTAAGTGCCGTAAAACAAAGATTAGTAAGACTTGGTCCCTGTCCTTAAGGGGATCTAAAAACAGTGGTGAAATACACATATGTAAACAACCAAAATGAACATGATGAATGTTATAACAAAGCAATCATCAAAATTATGTAGGAACACAGAGGAAGAACAGGCAACTATTTAGAAGGCTCAAGAAAGGTTCACAAAGGACATGACACCTGGTTGTAAAGAGTGAAGAGAAAATTTCAGGGGTGGAAGGGTGGGAAAGCATTTCAAATACAAGGAGCCTCTTGTACAAAGCTCAGAGGTGTGTGCCTGAGGAACGGTATGAACTCGTGAACCTCAGTGTGGCTGCACTGGGGGGCCATGAGGAACGACGTCACAAAACGCGGCTGGAGGAGAGGCTGGCATGAGGGTGCGAGAGGGCTGTAAGCCCCGTTAAGAAGCCAGACCTTTAATATGTGGGTGGCAGAGCGCCCAAAACATTTTCAAGCAGGAAAGTCACAGGAGGAGAACTGTTTTATTGGATGGTAACAGTGTAAGTTACTAATACTATCATTAAAAGGAATAAAGGGATACAAACTTAACCTTTCTTGAGTACCCTCTATGAACCAACAAGCACTTCAATATATTTATATCATTTGAACTTCCGAACAATGCTCTAGTGGACTTTCTGGACACTTATTTTAATAGATCAAGAAATCGAAGGCTCAGAATCCTCCATCTGGGGAACATTTCTGGCTTTCTGAAATTCCTACCCGAGGTCAGGGGTACCTATTCTTAGGCCCCTCCAGTCAACAAACTGTGATGAACAATAGGCCTGGAGGAGTTTCAAGATGGCGGAAGAACAAGACGCGGAGATCACCTTCCTCCCCACAAATACATCAGAAATACATCTACATGTGGAACAGCTCCTACAGAACACCTACTGAACGCTGGCAGAAGACCTCAGACCTCCCAAAAGGCAAGAAACTCCCCACGTACCTGGGTAGGGCAAAAGAAAAAAGAAAAAGCAGAGACAAAAGAATAGGGACGGGCCCGGCGCCAGTGGGAGGGAGCCTTGAAGGAGGAAAGGTTTCCACACACTAGGAGCCCCTTCGCGGGTGGAGACTGCTGGGGGCGGAGTGGGGGAGCTTTGGAGCCACGGAGGAGAGCGCAGCCACAGGGGTGTGGAGGGCAAAGCAGAGAGATTCCCACACAGAGGAGTGGTGCCGACCAGCACTCACCAGCCCGAGAGGCTTGTCTGCTCAGCCGCCGGGGCGGGCGGGGGCTGGGAGCTGAGGCTCGGGCTTCAGAGGTGGATCCCAGGGAGAGGACGGGAGTTGGCAGCGTGAACACAGCCTGAAGGGGGCTAGTGCGCCATGGCTAGCCGGGAGGGGGTACGGGAAAAAGTCTGGAGCTGCCGAAGAGGCAAGAGACCATTGCTTTGGGGTGTGCGAGAAGAGGGGATTCAGAGCGCCGCCTAAATGAGCTCCAGAGATGGGTGCGAGCCGCGGTTATCAGCGCGGACCCCAGAGGCGGGCCTGGGATGCTAAGGCTGCTGCTGCCGCCACCAAGAAGCCTGTGTGCAAGCACAGGTCACTCTCCACACCACCCCTCCCGGGAGGCTGTGCAGCCCGCCACCGCCAGGGTCCCGTGATCCAGGGACAACTTCCCCGGGAGAACGCACGGCGCGCCTCCGGCTGCTGCAATGAAACACTGGCTTCTGCCGCCGCAGGCTCGCCCCGCCTCCTCCGTACCGCTCCCTCCCCCCCGCCTGAGTGAGCCAGAGCCCCCGAAACAGCTGCTCCTTTAACCCCGTCCTGTCTGAGTGAAGAACAGACGCCCTCATGCGACCTACACACAGAGGCGGGGCCAATCCAAAGCTGAACCCCGGGAGCTGTGCGAACAAAGAAGAGAAAGGGAAATCTCTCCCAGCAGCCTCAGGAGCAGCAGATTAAATCTCCACCATCAATGTGATGCACCCTGCATCTGTGGAATACCGGAATACACAACAAATTATCCCAAATTGAGGTGGTGGACTTTGGGAGCAATGATTTATATATATATTTATATATATATTTTTCCCTTTTTCTCTTTTTGTGAGTGTGTATGCGTATGCTTCTGTGTGTGATTTTGTCTGTATAGCTTTGCTTTTACCATTTGTCCTAGGGTACTGTCTGTCTGTTTTTTTGTTTGTTTCTTGTTTTTTCTTAGTATAGTTTTTAGCATTTGTTATCATTGGTGGATTTGTTTTTTGGTTTGGTTGCTCTCTCCTTTCTTTCTTTTTTTTTTTAATTACTTAAAAAAATGTTTTTTTTACTTTTAATAATTATTTTTTATTTTTTATTTTATTTACTTTTTTTCTTTCTTTCTTTCTTTTTTTTTCTCCCTCTTATTCTGAGCTGTGTGGATGACAGGGTCTTGGTGCTCTGGCTGGGCGTCAGGGCTGTGCCTCTGAGGTGGGAGAGCCAAGTTCAGGACATTGGTCCACCAGAGACCTCCCAGCTCCACGTAATATCAAATGGCAAAAATCACCCAGAGGTCTCCATCTCAATGCCAAGACCCAGCTCCACTCAATGACCAGCAAGCTACAGTGCTAGATACCCTATGCCAAACAATTAGCAAGACAGGAACACAACTGCACGCATTAGCAGAGAGGCTGCCTAAAATCATAATAAGGTCACAGACATCCCAAAACACACCACCAGACACAGACCTGCCCACCAGAAAGACAAGATCCAGCCTCATCCACCAGAACACAGGCACTAGTCCCCTCCACCAGGAAGCCAACACAACCCACTGAACTAACCTTAGCCACTGGGGGCAGACACCAAAAACAGTGGGAGCTACGAACCTGCAGCCTGCAAAAAGGAGACCCCAAACACAGTAAGTTAAGCAAAATGAGAAGACAGAGAAACACACAAAAGATGAAGGAGCAAGGTAAAAACCCACCAAACCAAACAAATGAAGAGGAAATAGGCAGTCTACCTGAAAAAGAATTCAGAGTAATGATAGTAAAGATGACCCATAATCTTGTAAATAGAATGGAGAAAATACAAGAAACGTTTAACAAGGACCTAGAGGAACTAAAGAGCAAACAATGACGAACAACACAATAAATGAAATTTTAAAACTCTAGAAGGAATCAATAGCAGAATAACTGAGGCAGAAGAACGGATAAGTGACCTGAAAGATAAAATAGTGGAAATAACGACTGCAGAGCAGAATAAAGAAAAAAGAGTGAAAAGAATTGAGGCCAGTCTCAGAGACCTCTGGGACAACATTAAACACACCAACATACGAATTATAGGGGTCCCAGAAGAAGAAGAGAACAAGAAAGGTACTGAGAAAACATTTGAAGAGATTATAGTTCAAAACTTCCCTAATATGGGAAAGGAAATAGTCAAATCCAGGAAGCCCATAGAGTCCCATACAGGATAAATCCAAAGAGAAACACACCAGGACACATATTAATCAAACTATCAAAAATTAAATACAAAGAAAACTATTAAAATCAGCAAGGGAAAAACAACAAATAACATACAAGGGAATCCCCATAAGGTTGAAAACTGATCTTTCAGCAGAAACTCTTCAAGCCAGAAGGGAGTGGCAGGACATATTTAAACTGATGAAAGGGAAAAACCTACAACCAAGATTACTCTACCCAGCAAGGATCTCAGTCAGATTTGAGGGAGAAATTAAAACCTTTACAGAAAAGCCAAAGCTAAGAGAATTCAACACCACAAAACCAGCTTTACAACAAATGCTAAAGGAACTTCTCTAGGCAGGAAGCACAAGAGAAGGAAAAGACCTACAATAACAAACCCAAAACAATTAAGAAAATGGTAATAGGGACATACATATCGATAATTACCTTAAATGTAAATGGATTAAATACTCCAACCAAAAGACATAGACTGGCTGAATGGATACAAAAACAAAACCCGTATATATGCTGTCTACAAGAGACTCACTTCAGACCTAGGGACACATACAGACTGAAAGTGAGGGGATGGAAAAAGATATTCCATGCAAATGGAAATCAAAAGAAAGCTGGAGTAGCAATTCTCCTATCAGACAAAATAGATTTTAAAACAAAGACTATTATAAGAGACAAAGAAGGACACTACATAATGATCAAGGGATCAATCCAAGAAGAAGATATAACAATTGTAAATATTTATACACCCAACATATGAGCACCTCAATACATAAGGCAAACGCTAACAGCCATAAAAGGGGAAATCGACAGTAACACAATCATAGTAGGGGACTTTAACACCTCACTTTCACCAATGGACAAATCATCCAAGGTGAAAATAAGTAAGGAAACACAAGCTTTAAATGATACATTAAACAAGATGGACTTAATTGATATTTATAGGACATTCCATCCAAAAACAACAGAATACACTTTCTTCTCAAGAAATCATGGAACATTCTCCAGGATAGATCATATCTTGGGTCACAAATCAAGCCTTGGTAAATTTAAGAAAATTGTAATTGTATCAAGTATCTATTCTGACTACAACGCTATGAGACTAGATATCAATTACAGGAAAAAAAATCTGTAAAAAATACAAACACATGGAGGCTAATCAATACACTACTTAATAACCAAGAGATCACTGAGGAAATCAAAAAATACCTAGAAACAAATGACAATGAAAACACAATGACCCAAAACCTATGGGATGCAGCAAAAGCAGTTCTAAGAGGGAAGTTTATAGCAATACAATCCTACCTTAAGAAACAAGAAACATCTCAAATAAACAACCTAACCTTACACCTAAAGCAATTAGAGAAAGAACAAAAAAACCCCAAAGTTAGCAGAAGGGAAGAAATCATAAAGATCAGATCAGAAATAAATGAAAAAGAAATGAAGAAAACAATAGCAAAGATCTATAAAACTAAAAACTGGTTCTTTGAGAAGAGAAACAAAATTGATAAACCATTAGCCAGACTCATCAAGAAAAAAAGGGAGAAGACTCAAATCAATAGAATTAGAAATGAAAAAGGAGAAGTAACAACTGACACTGCAGAAATACAAAGGATCATGAGAGATTACTACAAGCAACTATAGGCCAATAAAATGGACAACCTGGAAGAAATGGACAAATTTTTAGAAAAGCACAACCTCCGAGACTGAACCAGGAAGAAATACAAAGTGGAAACAGACCAATCACAAGCACTGAAATTGAAACTGTGATTAAAAATCATCCAACAAACAAAAACTCTGGACCAGATGGCTTCACAGGCGAATTCTATCAAACATTTAGAGAAGAGCTAACACCTATCCTTCTCAAACTCTTCCAAAATATAGCAGAGGAAGGAACACTCCCAAACTCATTGTACGAGGCCACCATCACCCTGATACCAAAACCAGACAAAGATGTCACCAAGAAAGAAAACTACAGGCCAATATCACTGATGAATATAGATGCAAAAATCCTCAACAAAATACTAGCAAACAGAATCCAACAGCACATTAAAAGGATCATACACCATGATCAACTGGGGTTTAACCCAGGAATGCAAGGATTCTTCAATATACACAAATCAATCAATGTGATACACCGTATTAACAAAATGAAGGAGAAAAGCCGTATGATCAACTCAATAGATGCAGAAAGAACTCCTGACAAAATTCAACACCCATTTATGATAAAAACCCTGCAGAAAGTAGGCATAGAGGGAACTTACCTCAACATAATAAAGACCATATATGACAAACCCACAGCCAACATCATCCTCAATGGTGAAAAACTGAAACCATTTCCACTAAGATCAGGAACAAGGCAAGGTTGCCCACTCTCATCACTATTATTCAACATAGTTTTGGAAGTTTTAGCCACAGCAATCAGAGAAGAAAAAGAAATAAAAGGAATCCAAATTGGAAAAGAAGTAAAGCTGTCACTGTTTGCAGATGACATGATGCTATACATAGAGAATCCTAAAGATGTTACTAGAAAACTACTAGAACTAATCAATGAATTTGGCAAAGTAGCAGGATACAAAATTAATGCGCAGAAATCTCTTGCCTTCCTATACACTAATGATGAAAAATCTGAAAGAGAAATTAAGGAAACACTCCCATTTACCATTGCAACAAAAAGAATAAAATACCTAGGAATAAACCTACCTAAGGAGACAAAAGACCTATATGCAGAAAACTATAAGACACTGATGAAAGAAATTAAAGATGATACAAATAGATGGAGAGATAGACCATGTTCTTAGATCGGAAGATTCAACACTGTGAAAATGACTATACTACCCAAAGCAATCTACAGACTCAATGCTCCCTATCAAACTACCACTGACATTCTTCACAGAACTAGAACAAAAAATTTCACAATTTGTATGGAACACAAGACCCCGAATAGCCAAAGTGATCTTCAGAAAGAAAAACGGAGCTGGAGGAATCAGGCTCCTGGACTTCAGACTACTACAAAGTTACAGTAATCAAGACAGTATGATACTGGCACAAAAACAGAAATATAGATCAATGGAACAGGATAGAAAGCACAGAGATAAACCCATGCACATATGGTCACCTTATCTTTGATAAAGCAGGCAAGAATATACAATGGAGAAAAGACAGCCTCTTCAATAAGTGGTGCTGGGAAAACTGGACAGCTACATGTAAAAGAATGAAATTAGACCACTGCCTAACACCATACACAAAAATAAACTCAAAATGGATTAAAGACCTAAGTGTAAGGGCAGACACTATCAAACTCTTAGAGGAAAACATAGGCAGAACACTCTATGACATACATCACAGCAATATCCTTTTTGACCCATCTCCTAGAGAAATGGAAATAAAAACAAAAATAAACAAATGGGACCTAATGAAACTTAAAAGCTTTTGCACAGCAAAGGAAACCATAAACAAGACGAAAAGACAACCCTCAGAATGGGAGAAAATATTTGCAAATGAAGCAACTGACAAAGGATTAATCTCCAAAACATACAAGCAACTCATGCAGCTCAATATTAAAGAAACAAACAACCCAATCCAAAAAAGGGCAGAAGACCTAAACAGACATTTCTCCGAAGAAGATATACAGATTGCCAACAAACACATGAAAGAATGCTCAACATCATTAATCATTAGAGAAATGCAAATCAAAACTACAATGAGATATCAACTCACACCGGTCAGAATGGCCATCATCAAAAAATCTACAAACAATAAATGCTGGAAAGGGTGTGGAGAAAAGGGAACCCTCATACACTGTTGGTGGGAGTGTAAATTGATACAGCCACTATGGAGAACATTAAGGAGATTCCTTAAAAATTAAAAATAGAACTACCACATGACCCAGCACTCCCACTATTGGGCATATACCCTCAGAAAACCATAATTCAAAAAGAGTCTTGTGGGAGTTCCCTGGTGGCGCAGTGGTTAAGAATCCGCCTGCCAATGCAGGGGACACGGGTTCGAGCCCTGGTCCGGGAAGATCCCACGTGCCGCGGAGCAACTAAGTCCATGTGCCACAACTACTGAGCCTGCGCTCTAGAGCCTGCGAGCCACAACTACTGAGCCCACGTGCCACAACTACTGAAGCCCGCACGCCAAGAGCCTGTGCTCCACAAGAGAAGCCACTGCAATGACAAGCCAGCGCACTGCAACAAAGAGTAGCCCCCGCTCAATGCAACTAGAGAAAGCCCGCGCACAGCAAAGAAGACCCAATGCAGCCAAAAAATAAATAAATAAATTTATAAAAAAAAAAAAAACAAAAAAAACAAAAAGAGTCTTGTACCACAATGTTCATTGCAGCTCTATTTACAATAGCCAGGACATGGAAGCAACGTAAGTGTCCATCGACAGATGGATGGATAAAGAAGATGTGGCACATATATACAATGGAATATTACTCAGCCATAAAAAGAAACGAAATTGAGTTATTTGTGGTGAGGTGGATGGACCTAGAGTCTGTCATACAGAGAGAAGTAAGTCAGAAAGAGAAAAATAAATACTGCATGCTAACACATGTATAAGCAATGTAAAAAAAAAAAAAAAGGTCATGAAGAACCTGGGGCAGGATGGGAATAGAGACGCAGACCTACTACAGAATGGACTTGAGGACTCGGGGAGGGGGAAGGGTAAGATGTGACAAAGTGAGAGAGTGGCATGGACATATATACAGTACCACATGTAAAATACAAAGCTAGTGGGAAGCAGCCGCATAGCACAGGGAGATCAGCTCAGTGCTTTGTGACCACCTAGAGGGGTGGGATAGGGAGGGTGGGAGGGAGGGAGATGCAAGAGGGAAGAGATATGGGGATATATGTATATGTATAGCTGATTCACTTTGTTATAAAGCAGAAAAACACACCATTGTAAAGCAATTATACTCCAATAAACAAGTTAAAAAAAATAAAAAATAAATAAATAAAAAGAAATAAAAGGTTAAAAAAATAAAAATAAAAATGAAAAAAAAAAAAAAACAGTAGGCCTGATCTAGCAAAGCACTGCTTATACTCTAATGAATTGGCCATTCTCATTTAGTTTATATAATTAAACTAAAGTTAGAAAACTGATGTGCATCAAACATATAGTCCTTCAGAACTTTAAGACTGGATTTGTGAAAAAACATCTGACTATATTTGTTAAGATAGTAATATTTTATATATATACTTGTGTCAAATGAATTAAATTTACCTAACCTGGTACCTATAACCTAAACAGAATCTAAAAAAAATATTACATAGCAAATTAGGGCACCTACATAAACACAGGAACATATTTTTAAACTTATATGATTAAATTTATGAACTTTTTAAGAATATCTATCTAACCACTTATTGTATATAATATGAAGGTTTTGAGTATTAAAAAACCTATTAGACATACAAATATAGTGAATTAAAATATTAGTATAAAAAAGTACAAATCCTCAATTCTGAAAAATATCAAGAAGAATCTCACCTTTTATGTATTTTTCTAGATCAAGTAAACAAGTAAACACTTCTAAAGGGACTACTGCATCTGAATTATGGACGTATTACCAAAACACAGGGCAAGTAGGCAGTAGTATTGCTAGCTTACTTAAAAACTCAAGCATGGATTCTCACTTCTTTTGTATCTTGCTACTTTCATGTAGACTTTGAACTTTTTAACACTTTACATCTTAAAATATTTCTCTCTTTGTCACTCACTGGCAAGCTTGTGCATGTGTGGTGGTGTACATGAAAACTATATGCCCGAGAAAAACAAAAGGATCCAGTCTAAACCATAATGCTGTTACATACACACCTAGTTCCTATTTACCAACTGGTATTACGTTACTGTCTTCTTGAAAGACTTCTGGATACACAGGTTATAGTACACCACAAGTGAAATGGTCTAAGATTTAAAGTCAGAATTTCAGTGGAGGTAATAGAAACCTTGACAGGTTCAGAATACACTAGTAGGTCTTGAAATTTCAATTAGCCCCTTCAATGCAGTCTTTTTTTTTTTTTTTCTGTTAGCATTTCAAAACTAAATTAATCATCCCAAATACACAAAAGTATGACTAAAATACTTACTTAAGTAAGTGACTTTCAAACTTTTTCCTAACTATAAAAAACAATAAGAAACACACTTTACCTGATGTTCATTTTACCTGCTGATCTAAAATATATGTTTGTACGTGTGTATAGATATACACTTATATACATATATATAATCTAAAGCCACATTTTCATAACATGATACCTACCCTTAATATGTTAAGATACTTCATACAGTAGAATATTCTCATATTTTCTATTCAATTTCATTTTTTAATGAAAATACTGGTTATGATCCATTAAACTGTTTCATAATCAACTAAGCAGGCCACAGACTGCATTTTAGTGATTCTAATCCCATCCTTCCCACTCAACTGTAGGAATTACTTTAAAATGACATTATTAGTGGGGCTTCCCCTGGTGGCACAGTGGTTGAGAATCCGCCTGCCAATGCAGGGGACACGGGTTCGATCCCTGGATCTGGGAAGATCCCACATGCCGCGGAGCAACTAAGCCTTGCGCCACAACTACGGAGCCCATGTGCTGCAACTCCTGAAGCCCGCACGCCTCGAGCCTGCGCTCCACAACAAGAGAAGCCCCCGCTCGCCACAACTAGAGAAAGCCCGCATGCAGCAACCAAGACACAACACAGCCAAAAATAAATAAATTAAATAAATAAATTTTAAAAAAGAAAGAAATGCCTTAAAAATAAATAAATAAAATAAAATGACATCATTAGTGATAGGCACTCTTGGGTGACGGTATGAGGGTGAGGGGAATAAAAAATCTTTTTTTTCCCTCCTTCTTTACCCACACTAGAGCACAGCTGTGAATTACCAAGAGAAAGACACCTTAAGTTCTCAATGTGAGAGAAGCAATGCCACCTGCTTAGCACTTCATCTGAGTCCACACTAGTGCAGTGACTTGCCTTTGTAGCTTTTGCACCCTTTGGTCGGAACTGTCCTTTTCACAGGTGAGTTGTGAAGAACATAAGAACCCATCATGTGACAGTTACCACCTTCTGAATCAAAAGAACTTTTCCCATTTGCATTAGGAAGCCCTTGAAACTATTTATCAAAGACTAAGAGTAGATTCTGGAGTGTTGTTTTGTTTTGGGTTTTTTTGAAATATGGTATACTGTTAGGTAGAGTAGAATAAAAGAACTTGAGTGACTGGGAATTTTGTATTTATTTTACAATTTTTACAAAATAGCATAAAATAAGTAAGTTTTACATAACATAAACTAAGTGCTAGTTTGTAGCACCCAGAGCAAGATAAACAGCAGGAGTTCTGCAAATATTTTCTGATTTGAGCTAAGCATCATGATGTAATTCAACTAAGACTTCACAATGGCAAAACATTTTCTTTCAATAATAATTAATGCTTTACGTTATATAATGTATAATTTTCTATCCTGTTATAGTTTTGCTCAAATTAGATTCAGCTATACTTTCTGTAAAAAGATTAATATTTTAAATACTAACCATGTGAATCATGATTATAGTTAGTTGCCTGCTTTGATTATTAAATTAGACTGAGAGAAAGAAGGATTCGATCGCCCTCTTGTGGTAATTTTGCTGTAGTGTATCCTCCAGGAGTTCCACGTCAACTGGAATTTTTTCTTTTTACTCTAGTAATAGGCAGAGTGGTCTTCTGTCCATAGTTTCTGAATTTCCAAAGGCACTACATATACTTTCTGTCCTTCACAGTACATATACTTTGTAGCCTCCCTTCAGTTTCTACCTCTGAAATTTAGCCTTTTCCTTGCTCTTTTAGGAAACATTCTCCTGTTCCCTTCCAATTATCATACCAAAAATTTTTTTTATGAAAGTTGCTTTCAGTATTCTAATCACATACAAAATAATTACAGCAACTCTCCATCGACATAGATAAGCTTTAAGTAAATGGAAATAATTAAAAATGTGTGGGGCTAAGGTGTCAGCATTTTTTCCAAGAGGACAGGTCTTGCTAAGTCAATTAATAGTCCAGAAATTTCAGAGGCTAATGATATTAGCCTAAATAGTTTAAGTTTTCAAAAGTAATAAAATAGCCTTTTCTTTAAAATAGTCTAGATCATATACAGTAGCTTTCCTCTTTCTCCCACAGCACAAAGCTTTGAGCTTCTTTGCAAAATTAGTAATGGTAATTCAAGAATACACAAAATGACACTATGAAATAAATTTTAACTATATAAAAAATTCATGATTTCTTAAAGATAATTTACAATAAGTGAAGTTAGTGTTAATGTATTTAAATGCTATGGAAAATACAAAGATGGATTCCTAATTAATTACAAGTTCGCTTTTTCCACTCTCGTGAACTGTTAAAAAAAATGTTCTTAAATAATAAATGACCAGGCTTCCCTGGTGGCACAGTAGTTAAGAATCCACCCGCCAATGCAGGGGACACGGGTTCGATCCCTGGTCCGGGAAGATCTCACATGCCGCAGAGCAACTAAGCCCGTGAGCCACAACTACTGAGCCCACGTGCTGCAACTACTGAAGCCCGTGCGCCTAGAGCCCGTGCTCTGCAACAAGAGAAGTCACTGCAATGAGAAGCCCGCGCACCGCAATGAAGAGTAGCCCCACTCGCTGCCCGGGCGCAGCAACAAAGACCCAATGCAGCCAAAAATAAGCAAAATTAAAAAATTAAAAAAAAAAAAAGACCTATTTTTAAAGCTATCATATTTTTCAAAGCAGCCCCTTGTGTAGTCAATCAATACTCATCCCAAAACTGATGAGGGAAGACTAGAAATACATAGGGGATTAGGTTAAAGAAGTCCCTTCTTCGCAGAGGAACCAGGACTTTCACAAGCAGGGTAGCACGGCATGTCTCAGTAACTGAAGCTACTCTACTAAAACCACAGCGCAGATAATAAATTGGGAGCAGCAGGAAACGAGCTTGAAAAGTTAGCAGGGGTCAGAGTGGAAAAGGTCTTAATGATTAGTGAAGGAGGGGAAAACAGGCCAGCACTTGAAGCAGGAGAGTGACACGGGCAAGTGAGAGCTTTAGAAGGTCACTTGCAGTAAGGAGGACAGACTGACAGGCTGAGAAGGAGATGGGGAAATTAGTTAGGAGCTGTTTGTAAAGACCAGGGCCCGAAGCAAGCCAATGGCTGTGACCACAAAGAGGAGAAAAGAAATTTGAGAAATACTAAGATGTGGAATCGTTAGGTATTAGTTACTGTGAGAACATGGGGGTGGAGGCGGGACTCTCAAGCTTCCTTTCTAGCTTTGGCGCCTGGGTGACTGTGACATCTCCAGAGACAGGTATGATATTTTCAGGCACACTGCATTTGAGGTGCCACCTGGAAACAGTAAGCAGGTCAACAAGTCTGAGGGTACGGAGATCAGGAGAGAGAGGACTGTAAATTATCAGTGGCCGGGTAGTAAAAGGAACCTGGGTGAGAGATCATTCAGGGAGAGTGTAAAGAGGTAAGACTAAGGGTGGGATCAGCGACATTTAAGTATAGCCCCATCTTCCTCTTAGGAGAGGTACTTTCGTCCTATAACCATAACCTTCATTCATGTTGGGAGAAGCATTTAGTCTCCTTCCATTTTGCAGATCAGAAAACTGAGGGTCGGGCTTCCCTGGTGGTGCAGTGGTTAAGAATCCTCCTGCCAATGCAGGGGACACGGATTTGATCCCTGGTCCGGGAAGATCCCACATGCCGTGGAGCAACTCAGTCCGTGCGCCACAACTACTGAGCCTGTGAGCCACAACTACTGAAGCCCTTACGCCTAGAGCCCGTGCTCCACAACAAGAGAAGCCACGGCAGTGAGAAGCCTGCGCACCGCAATGAAGAGTAGCCCCTGCTCACCGTAACTAGACAAAGCCCACGTGCGCAGCAATGAAGACCCCACACAGCCAAAAATAAATAAATAAAATAAACGGAAAAAAAAAAAAGAGAAGAAAACTGAAGGTCAAGGTTAAGTGACTTCATTTAAAGCTATTTATCTGTAGAAGTGAATGAAAACTCAGGTTTCCAGATGGAGCCCAAGGACAGGAAGTAAAAGACCTTTCTTCAATAATTGTTTGACGGCAACAAGTGCGTCAGTTGTTATTTTGTATACATGATCAAAACTAAAATGCTGTATTTCCAAGGCTAACCTTCCAACAACATAGTTTGTTAATAAGACCCCAAATTTACAATTGAACCCATGCCTCCTGGGTAATCTAGGAAACCAGGAAACGCTCTCAATTCTATAATTATAAATAGCAAGTGGCAATTGTGTCAAACACACACAGAGAATGTTTATGAGACACTTCAGAGAGGAAAATAGCTGTACCTACTCTTCCCAGTCCTTTGTAAATCTTAGTTGAGAATGGGTTTCACCAGTGAATTCTATCATATATCCCAGAACACATTTTCATAATTATACTTAAATGCAAAAAGCAAGAGATTTCTTGGGCGTAGTACCTGCTTGGTTGGGCCGTTGCCAGCTTGGTGACTTGATGCCGCCGGTGGACCCTAGAGGCTTGAAGGCAGCAGCAGTGGTGAGCCCGGCCACCCCTGGTCTGGCCGAGCCTGGGCTTCCCGGCCCCTCGGGCGTGCTCCCGGCTGCAGCTGCGGAGGCGGCCGGCGGCTGGGAGGGCTCCTGGGCGCTGCTGCAGAGAAAAGAAGGAAGCATTTTTGGTGACGCGGTAGCGATCTAACTCAGCAATGATTCGTTCTTTCCTCAATTTATTAAATCTCTAAGGAAAACAAAAATACATATATACACTACCAAACGTAAAATAGATAGCTAGTGGGAAGCAGCCGCATAGCACAGGGAGATCAGCTCAGTGCTTTGTGACCACCTAGAGGGGTGGGATAGGGAGGGTGGGACGGAGGGAGACGCAAGAGGGAAGAGATATGGGAACATATGTATATGTATAACTGATTCACTTTGTTATAAAGCAGAAACTAACACACCATTGTAAAGCAATTATACTCCAATAAAGATGTTAAAAAAAAAACTAATTAATTAACTGTTATTTTAAAAAGAAAAACTCTAATACCATGACGGAGGGGCTGCCTTTTTTTAAAACAGAAAAAAAGGAAAAGGGAAGGAAAGGAGTCAGACTGCAGTTCTTTCAATGCTTTGGAAATTCTCTTTAAAAAGTTCTACCATGAGAAATTCGGCACTGAAAAACTTATACAGCCAATCCTTTTAAATAAGAAGCTAATTTCCTCTATCTCAATGTTTCAAAAGGGTCATCTAGATTAAAACAATTAATTACTGGAGACTCCTTGATAATTTTTATGAAATGGCACAGATGCTGTTTTCCTCTTTTCCACATCCTTCTAGTATTTTATGAACCAAGTTTCCCTGACGTATTACCAGTCGCTCTTTTCACTCACACACTCAGTCACTCATTCATGCAATAAATACTTAAGCACCTACTATGTTCCAGACATTGTGTTACACAGTGGTGAACAAAAGACAACATCCACCGCCTAATGCAACATCCAGTGTTCTGTGTTCAGGATTACAGGAAAACAAGAAACAAGTCTGCCATTGTCTTCTTTCAATCTGAGCTATTTGCTTAACAGGTGAAACAGGTGGTTCCAGTTTGATTTAGAAGATCATATGGCTTTTATTATCCCAGTCATTTGTTATTTATACTTATATATCATCATTTCAAAAAAAATAATTTTAGGTAGCTCTTTGGAATGATGCAATACTGCAAGTTTCTCTCAAGTGAAGTATAATAATAGTAACAACAAACAATAATACATACATCCTACTAACTTTTCAAGAGAAATTTAGCTACCGCTTGCTAAAAATTCCATGCACAGAAACTCAGTTCCTTCAATACCTGAAATCAACAGCTATAGAGGAATAGATCAATAACGACAGGATACTATATAAATGACTTTAGTAAAATAAATACCCTTAATTATACTGTTAGGTTGAAATTTCAAGACAATTTCAAATGCAATCATGCCCACTCTACTACCAAATGACCAAGATTACCTAATTTTCCCAATGCCTCTTGAACCCTGCCTGGGTAACACCTAACAGAGCAGGCCTGAGGCTGCAGGAAGGCCTGCTGCAAGGTTGCCCTTTGACTGGCTTTTGGCAACTTGGCTGGTAAACAGTTCCCTACGGTCATATAAAAGTCTCTCCAAAAGATAAACAGTGGCTCATTGTGCCTAAACTATATCAACAATGTGGTTTATGCTAAACACCTGCTTTCCTTCTGAGAGTCTGGCGTTTTGGTATGAACAAGGCACAACGTGCCTACATGACAAGCCCCAATTAAATATGTCTTAGGTACTTAGTTTCTAAAGAGCTTCTCTGGTAGAGAACACTTTGCACGTCTTCTCATAACTCACTGCTCTAGGAATCCACACATCCTGTATGACCTCACTGGGAGAGGACTTTTGGAAACTTGAGCCTCCTTTCTTCTGGACTTGGTCCTATGCACCTTTCTCCTTGCTGATTCTGCTTTGTATTCTTTCACCGTAATAACTCTCAGTCAGGAGCACTACGATGGACTGAGTTCTGTCAAGTCCTCTAGTGAGTCATCACACCTTGGGGTGGGTTCTGGGCACCTCTGACACTAAATAGTTCTGAAAAATTATATTAGAGCTATTTTAACTTTCTTATTAATACTGTTCCCTATTACTGTCCTCTCAAATTCAGGTGTAGTAGAGACATCACCTTCTTCCAACATTTCTAATCCGTTTAATGAAAAACTCACATCTGCTTGATGTTAAAACATACTATACTATGAAAAAATTAAGCAATTTAATAATTTTTATCATAAATAAAAAGTGAAAGATGGCTTACTTAATGGTAGTGCTGAACACAATTATCAGTAAAGATGACACACTAAATAATATTAATAGAAACAGGGTTTAAATGTTATAGGTCAGTCCTTACAAAAGATTTGTAAGGGACAGATTATTTTACTTCTCTAAGCCTCAGTTACCTAAACTTTAAATGGGGATAATGCTTTGCTCATAAGAATTCCAGGGACTTAATTAAGATATTTATGTATAAAGTACTCAGCCATACTCTAGGACACAGAATATGAGCTTAACATATGAAAAAGATAATTAATGTATTCAAATAATAAAGACTTATTTTCAATATTTTTACACATTACAAACAAATTATTTTTGAAAGTAATAGAGAAGTATAGACCATTTTAATTCTAGGGTTAATTACTCATGAGGATTTGGGAAAAAAAACAACTAATAATCCATATAGCCACAATTCTGAAAAGAGAATTTATGACCAAGCAATACTAGGACTTACAGATGAAACACATAATCTGAAAATAATAATCAAACCCAAATCATCATTTAATGTGTAATAACCTGAAATAGTTAAAATTTAATTACAGGAGAGTTGCCAACTTACTTAGAAGAAAGTGACCAGGACAACAGGAAATCAATGCCAAGCCTGGTGAAGTTAGGTTGAGGGAACTGGTTAATTGGCCCATGGTATGAAAGAAACTCAGAAGAAGCATAAGACTAATGCTCAAATATCTGACATGTGGATTCACTCTATATTGCTACGCTCTGTTTGCTGAAGGTTGAGTCGAATCTATGGTGAGATAGACTAGGTTCAATAAAAGTAAGTACTTCCTAATATGAAAAATCATCCAAAGGAAACAACACTTTCCATGAGAGGTTTGTTTCCAGAAGGCACTTAACAAAAGGTGGAGATGCTGTAGACCAGATCTAACCATTTAGAGAGTGGAGGACTAAGTTACACGTCAGCCTGACATTTGAAGCCTTCTAAGATAGAGCTACAATCTATCTGTTCAGTCATATCTCCTACCACTTTGCTACACAAACTATATTCTTGCCATAGCTCCTCTCTGTCCACAACTCAACATCTTTTCCAGGCTCTACATGGAAGGTGCTCCCCCCACTCTCCCTCTGCACCTGTCCAAATCTTACCCATAATTAGCAATAGGAGTCGTAGCACAATAATACCCATCATGCATTGTGTACTGTGCTAAGCAATTAACATATTTTATTTAATCACTCAGTCTTCTAGAAGTAAAGACACTCCTTGCTTCAGTGCATGGCAGATATTAACTGCATGGCATAAAGCTACATTTCAATTTGTAATAGCCACGGTTTTTCTTAATTAATAGTAACTTCTTTATGTATCTTGTCTCCTCTACTACATTATAAACTATTTGAGGTTGGTGCATTTATTGTGACCTTGATATGTCACTTAGACTTGGTAAATTTCCTCATTTGTGAAATGAGATTAAAATACTACTTTTAGGAACACTCCTACACTGTTGGTAGGAATGTAAATTGGAGCAGCCACTACGGAGAACAGTATGGAGGCTCCTACAAACAGTTACCATATGATCTAGCAATCCCACTCCTGGGCATATATCTGGAAAAGACGAAAACTCTAAAGATATGTGCACCCCAATGTTCACAGCAACACTATTTACAATAGCCCAGACATAGAAGAAACCTACGTGTCCATCGACAGATGAATACATAAAATATGTGGTGTATACATACATACATACACACACACACATTGGAATATTACTCAGCCATAAAAAGAATGAAATATTAGGTTTTATCTAGACAATCACATATTGGAATATATGATGTATAGGTCTCTAAAAATCCCATGTCTTTTTTTCCAATTTTTAACTGTTAGCTACTATTTAAAGAAAATATATAAACATTAGGTATCGTGTACTAAAGATTAAAAAATTAGTAAAGGCTTCCCTGGTGGCGCAGTGGTTGAGAGTCTGCCTGCCAATGCAGGGGACACGGGTTCGAGCCCTGGTCTGGGAAGATCCCACATGCCGCGGAGCAACTAGGCCCGTGAGCCACAATTACTGAGCCTGCGCGTCTGGAGCCTGTGCTCCGCAACAAGAGAGGCCACGACAGTGAGAGGCCCACGCACCGCGATGAAGAGTGGCCCCCACTTGCCACAACTAGAGAAAGCCCTCGCACAGAAACGAAGACCCAACACAGCCATAAATAAATAAATAAAAAAAAATTAAAAAAAAAAAAAATTAGTAAAGCCACTGGCTATGTAATTTTATATTTGGGAAAAAAATGTTATCAGTAATCACTAACAGCAAAATATTTCAAATTGATGACTAATTTATTAATATAATATGCCATGAATACTTAGATTGGTATCTTATTTCTGAAGTAATGACTCATATATATTTTTTTCTAAATTTAAATTGTTTAAGGTATACCTAAGTTCTAAACAAAATTAAAATGCTTTCTGAAAGATTCTAGTGAGGAAATCAGAGCAAATCCATAAATACTGTTGGCTAATACCACAGAAGCTAACAATCAAATATGGTTATTTTCACTAGTCTGCCAAATAAACAAGCACTGAAATAAAATGTTAAATTAATATGACTTCCATCTCAAGAATACCAAAGATTCTGTTTCATATTTAAAAAACTGAAAATGGAGAAAAACATACTGAGAGAGCAAAGGCTTCTTTTCAAAACTGAGTTAACGAGGACAGAAGAAAAACGAAGGGAAGTTAACTTTCAGTGTCAGCAACCTGATTTATCTTGAGTTTACATTCTTTTCCCACATTTGTTTAACTATTACAACAAATCAATTTCAGCTGCAGATTGGGAACGGAAATTTCAAGTCTATTTTCAAAGGAAAATCTCTGTTCAAAGAATAATCTCGAGGTAACTTTTATTCTAATTACACATTTAAATTTTTTTTAAAAAGCCAGCTGTACATTGCAGGTTTAATTATCAGTGTTTAAACTACACAGTTTTTAGCTAAAGTTTTACAAAAATTGATATACATAGATTCTGAAGTAGTAGGAAAGGAGTATTTCTGGAAGGTCATAATTATAAACAACTTTTAATTTCAACAGAATTCTCCTGTCAGAACTCTATGAAAGGACCTAGATGTATAGAGCAGTCATGAGTCTCCTTTGTTCCAGAATCCTATTTACAAGAAAATTTTTTGTATGTTCCTAAGCAAAACTCTTTAACTTAGACGTTTTGTATCAAAATTCAACATGTTAAATATACTATAATGGAAAGACACAATTCTGGTATTATACTACACTTTATTATAATTTTAAAGATTACTGTTATACAAAAGCAAACATCAGAGATAAAATACCTCTGACATTAACCCAACCGCTCTTTTGGTACTCCTCTCAATGAAGTGGCAAGGTCTCCTCAGGAAACCCTGCACTCCAGCTTTGCAGAATGCCAACTAGCTTACCTTGTTGAGAACCGTTTTCCTTTCCCAAATATCGAAACATATCTAGTTTGTGCCTATTGCTGTTAATAAAAAGTAATGTAAATGACTACTAACACTTCCTCTGGAAGTGGGTGCATGGATAAATATTCAGTTAGTCCATAAGTACAGGCACACCTTTTTTTTAAAAACAGAAAGTTTATTTAAACAATAAGACACCTGACTTGAAGGAAAAGCTATCTAGGATTCATTTCTTTTAGAGTAAATTTTCCTGTTTACAGATTGCCTTACATGTAACAACTACATACAAAAAAGTTATAAAACTGTCCTCAGTTTTACAATGATAAATGAAAACCATTAAAATTCTCCAATCAAACAAGGTATGCCAGGATTTTTATGTTGTTCTTTTTCTGTTAAAACAGGGAGAACAAAATAACTTACTGGAATATAAAGCTAAAAGCTGAATGAGCATGGCACTAACGGAGAAAGGGGGTATTTTCTCATAATCAGCATTTTTCCCCATCCCATCTCCATTTGATGTCAATCAATGTTTAGAGCATTCCATTAGGTTCTCAAAGGAACCTTTTATTCCAAGGGTAGTTAGTAACCTGTCTTTGTACAGCCCTGACAATGTAATATTTCTGCTCATTTAACAATCACAATTCCACAAATATAAAATAATTTCGGGTATATTTTTTCTTAGAGCAAAATGTACAATGACCTCTTGTACATTTTACTGTTTGTCCTCCTGTTTAAACATCTCCCTTAAAAGTAATCCAGAATTATACAGGGACACCTCATGTTATTGCACTTTACTGTGCTTTGCACACACTGAACTTTTTTTTTTTTTTACAACTTGAAGGTTTGTGGCAACCCTGCATCAAGCAAGTCTACTGGCATCATTTTTCCAAAAGCATTTGCTGCTAACTTTGTGTCTCTGTGCCATATTTTGGTAATCCTCACAGTATTTCAAACATTTTCCATTATTATTACATTTGTTATGGCGATCTGTGATCAGTGATCTTTGATGTTACTACTGCAAAAAGATTAAGACTCACTGCAGGCTCAGATGATGGTTAGCATTTTTCAGCAATAAAATATTTTTAAATTAAGGTGTATACATTAACTTTAGACATAATGCTATTGCACACTTAACAGAATACAATATAGTGTGAACATAACTTTTATATAAATGTACTGGGAAACCAAAAAATTTGTGACTCACTTTATTGCATTATTTACCTTATTGCAATGGTTTGGAACCACACCCGTAATATCTCCGAGGTATGCTTGTAATTAAGCATATTGAGAACATCCATAACAGTGGGTAGGACACAAACACATGATCAACAGGCAGCCTGTGTCATATCATGCTTTTACAAATTATAGTCATAGTTGTACCCTCTGTCATTAATTTTATGTTCTGTCAGAAATAATGTAGTCATTTCATTAAGATTATACCTTTAGTAAACACTTAAGATATTTTTATTTTTATGTTATACCTAATAATTTTGGCAAAATTGTTAAGTTTAGGAGAAAAATTCATTTTTGTGTTTCAGTATTTCCCAGATAGGGAGAAAATTAAGTTGTCTGCCCACATAAAACCTTCATATCTATGAGCTATAAGATAGTAGCCAATCAAAACCAATTATTT
The DNA here is from genome assembly GCF_965194805.1 of Balaenoptera borealis. Taxonomy (NCBI): domain Eukaryota; kingdom Metazoa; phylum Chordata; class Mammalia; order Artiodactyla; family Balaenopteridae; genus Balaenoptera; species Balaenoptera borealis. The sequence goes on along the minus strand of NC_138861.1, from coordinate 15,396,900 downwards.
TATTATTCTTTTTCATTTTTTCAAAAGGTATAAAGGTATGTTTTATTAAACATTTAACTCTTCTCATATAGCAACATCCAAGCTACAAAAAACAGGGTTCTAAAAAAAAAAAAAAGGGTTCTACTCTAAGTTAAATACTTGTACTATTACTCGTAATTTCATACCAAATATCAAATGTGCTAATAAAAGATGTCACAAAGGATTAAAAGGCAAGTTAATAATCATACAAAATAACATGCCTGTGCATTATCACTGCATTGAAATTACAGTTAATTTAAAAGTGGACGCAAATCAGCTCTCGGATTTTCTCATCTGGGCTGTTAATATGACGCTTCAGTGTTAGAGAAAGCAGTACCTTCCACAGCAAACCACCCCTTGTGACATCTGCTCTCCCAGTACCTGGTTGTCTTAACATGGACAGAGCCAGTTGATTTCCTCGAGGGCTTGAGATACGAAAAAGCTAAAGGCTTGGAAACAGGGCTGATGCAAAATGCATCCAGGAGGGAGTGATGTTTTTCAGGACTGGAGAGCCTGGCGAGCATTCAGAAAGAGTTTTGAGTTGATAAATCACACTACCAAGCGCAGAAAGTATGCAGTTTTTACAGTTTATGATTTGAAACATTTCCAGAGAAAGAGAGAGATAGGGACAGAGACAGAGGGAACAAAGAAGTAGAAAGAGGATGAAGAGAAAAGTCTATTATGTTATTCTACTCATTAACACAGAATTGATTAAATTTTCACCAAAACTGATCAAGGCAATCTTTTGGAAAGCATTTAAAGCTATGAAGACGACTATGACTTACGTAAAAACAAAACCCCACAACAATAAAAAGGTTTTACTATTTTTATAGGAGAAAGGGATATTAGAATAGTTAGGCTTCAGATCAACCTCAAACATAACCAGGTAAAACCAACAGAAACTTAATATACCTATTTATACTTGATTCTGTTTCAGATATGAAGATTAAAAATGATAAAAAGTCATAAGGCACACAACATGCAACAATCCTCACAACTGAGAAGCATCATAGATAAATGGTGGTAATGAAAAGAGATAAAAGGATAATTTAAAGAAAAATCAGTAATAAACACTGTGGGATATATCCGCAACCTAGAAAAAATGTCCCCAATACAATTCAGATCTCATAATAGGGCTGTGACTATTTCAAATGGGTAAGTTTTCTCGGAGGTGAGTTGTAAGACAGTGAAAAGCGCTGGGTTCACACGCGACGCACATTGTACACGTAGCTCTACCTGGTTTTTGCAGCAAGCACAGCAGACACCGTAGCGGCTGCGTTGCTCAGAACGGCAGCGCTATATCTAGCAGGAGAAGACAAGGCAGACAAGTTTCGAGACCCTTCCAAAGAACCTGTCGCCACATTTCTTGTGGAGCTGCTGAAATTGATCAGTAGAGAAAGAGAAACAGAGGAGAGGAACAAAAAGGAACGTGAGAAGAGGTAGCATAATAAAGATAAGATAGCAGCCATGCTCTATTAATATTTAGATTTTATAGAGGTGTGACATGTCACAAGTGTAAAAGGAGCTTGGGTCCTTTATTTACTGTTGCTAGGATTTCTCTCAGAAATTAAAATCTGATACAGAATCCTCCATAAAACTGATGTTCTGAACACACAAACTTTCTTTGAATGTTTTTAAGTTCACTGGCTCTAATCCTATTTCAAATGAAATCAGTATAACAACACACATTTGAAGACTGATTTGTCAACAACTAAGTAGAAACTAAATCCAAACATGTACTGTGAATTTCCATAAGCAGAGAAAGAAGGAAGGTTATGTTAATTTTTTCAAAAAAGTCTCTACATAAAGAGTTTTACCTTAGAGACGATACACACCCAGAGCCTCACATTTTAACGAGACCTGTGTTTTCAAGAGAAGCAGGTACAACCGGCTGCCTGTTCAAAAGCAGCTATGTGTATTAATATGGACAAGAAATAACTTTAAAATACTGAGAGTAAAACTATTTGCGGAGGGCAAGCACCTTCGTAAAATAAACAGTAGTTACAGTGAATATGACTAAAAGATCACCTTCTCTGCTGACACTCTGCATTTCTATTTTCAGTTAGCCCTGTAAAGATTCAAAAATGCTGGTATGAAATTTTATCTTCAGAATTCTTATTACTTAAAATAATAATTAGTTTCCTTTAGTCTTTTAGAAAAGGTCGTACACCTAGACAGGACTTAACATTCCATCATTAGGACTGTAATGATTTTCAAGTCTGGTTATCAAATTGGAATTTGAGAATTTCTTTTTTATTAAGTAAAAAGAAAGTCTAAAATGCACGGGGTGAAACGTGTGTCTCCTTCATTTATGAGCGCAACTTCTTAATGAACATCCTCACTACACTACGATCACCTTTTCCAAAAATTTGGTGACAATGGCCACCTCCAAAACAAAGTAATTATGTACCAAACTCAACCCAGGCTAATGAGAGCTCAGATGTCTAAAACAGTGAGGGTTGACATATGTCTCTTCTCCCTGTCAGAAGAATCTGATAATCCATTATTCCTAGTTCCACTGGCTATAATTTTACAAACCATTAGAAGACAAATTTAAAAAACAGTGGCAAGCCATTAAATACATACACACACACACACACACACACACAGAATTGTTTAAGTATAATTTTTTGGTAAGTCTATAATTTAACTGAACTCTACGGCTATGTTTTAACTGTTGTGAATGGCTGGAAAATAAAGAATGGGGGCTAAGAAAGAGAAAAGAAAGATGTTATCAGTGGCAGAGCAGGGGAATATGAGTGTCATGCCAAGTGGAAGAATAAAGTTATCAATGACTCAACTTTGAGTTTCTCAATTACTCTGCATCTTTGAGGCAATGGCTACTATTTGAGGGAAGTAATGGTGAATAATGACGAGAAACTGAAATCTATAAAAAAGTCAGCTAAAAAAATAAATCAGCTAAATTATCCCTCTTCTGTAAGAAGAAAAGGAAACTAATGAATTTCTTTTATCATATTGTATCACAAATAATAATATAAAAAGACTCAGTATCAGCAGAGTCCAGCAAAATCTCATAAGAAGAATTAACCAGAATACCTTTAGAATATCTGGGCAACTGGAACACATAATCTCTATCACTCTTTTTTTAGAGGGGAATGCTCTAATTCAGTAAAGCAGACTTAAGTCAAACTTAAGGAAGCTGACTTTCCAAATCACAGTGAATAAACAAAAGGCACAGATTTCCTGACTCTAAAACTTGGAATCTAAACAAAAAATTAAAAATATAAAAGCAGTGTAAAGCAGTGTTCCAAGGCTGAGGCCAAGCTTTGTCTATATATTAGTGATGTCAGTTCTGTAATCTATGATCACTTTTTCCTTTTTAGTCAAACAGTTTTAGTATTTTAATTTCACCACCAGCATTAAAATTCAGACATACCAAGAGGAAAAAACTCTACCTAGAATACGTAGTTACTTTAGAAAGTGTGGCTACTTGGCTACCAATATGTAAAACCTGAGGAGTTGCAGGTGGGTGAGGTCCACTCTTAGGTAGATCTTCCAGAGAACTGTCAAACCTGAGTTTTCAGAAGTAAAAATAAAGGCAGAGGAAATATTAATGAAAAGTATAGACATTTATCATGTATACTACCTTAAAAGTACATTGGTTCCATTTTGGAATACTGCTAGATTTTTTTTTTTAACTTCATATCTGCATAAGATTAAAACTAATACCAAACACCCTCACCATCACCAAATACGGGCTGTTTTTTCCCCTAGTTTTTTAACATGGCGACTTTCATGTGATGAAAGATCATGCTTACAGGGGAAGAATGGTGGATGGGAATTTCCATCACTGACTATGTATTTTGCATGCTTCAGGGAAACTTAGGCTCCAAGAAATTAATTAAATTGCCCAATATCATATACCTAGTAAGACTCAGATGGAATTTAAAGCAAGCCTACCTGTACTATTTCCACTACGTTATGCTTTCCAGCATCTTGTGGGGCTGAACAGTGCAATACACAGAAGCAACTAGGAATTTCCCTTCAAGTCAGAATGATGTATGTGCAGATCTGATATTATATGGATATTGTTTATCTTGATGTAAAGAAAGTATTTTATCTAGTCACACAACAAATATTTACATGCAATTGTGTTGTTTGAATATTATTCACTTTGTTCTTCTGATGTCTCTACCATTTTTTGTTTTGAAGGCCAGAATTAAATTTTAGAACTATTACCAGGTAAAGAAAAGATGAAAAATTCAGTGTTAGGTCTGAAAGAAGAAAGCACCAAGTATAACACTTTGGCAAGAAGAAAATAAACAGGAAAAACACAAAATTACCCATTATTTTTTAAAAAGCCTGTGGATAAAAAATAGAATGGGTCAGTCATGTCATTTTCAAATGGAAAATGTAGCACTAAGATAAAGAAATAGAAAAGAAGAGGTTATATTCCCATTTTTTATTTAGCGTTGGTCATACCTTTACCAGAGTGTTGAAAAAAATGTAGACAACTTAAGAAAAATGTCAAGGTAGAAGTAAAACATCATTTAAGAGGCAGAGTAACAAAACTTAAACAAATAAGAAATATAAGTGCTATAACAGGGGTCAGCAAACTGTGGCTCTCAGGTCAGTCAGCCTGCTTCCTATCTTTGTATGGCCTGGGAACTAAGAATGGCTTTCATATTTTTAAGTGTTTTTTTTAAAAATTAATTAATTAATTTTTTATTTTTGGCTGCGTTGGGTCTTTGTTGCTGCGTGTGGGCTTTCTCTAGTTGCGGTGAGCAGGGGCTACTCTTCGTTGCGGTGCGCGGGCTTCTCATTGCTGTGGCTTCTCTTGTTGCGGAGCACGGGCTCTAGGAGCGTGGGCTTCAGCAGTTGTGGCACGTGGGCTCTAGAGCGCAGCCTCAGTAGTTGTGGTGCATGGGGCTCAGTTGCTCCGCGGCATGTGGGATCTCCCCAGATCAGGGATCGAACCCGTGTCCCCTGCCTTGGCAGGCAGATTCTTAACCACTGCACCACCAGGGAAGTCCCTTAAGTGGTTTTGAGGTTTTTTTTTTTTTTAGTTTATTTTATTATTTTTTGCTGTGCTGGGTCTTCGTTTCTGTGTGAGAGCTTTCTCTAGTTGCGGCGAGCGGGGGCCACTCTTCATCGCGGTGCGCGGGCCATTCACTATCGCGGCCTCTCTTGTTGCGGAGCACAGGCTCCAGACGCGCAGGCTCAGTAGTTGTGGCTCACGGGCCCAGTTGCTCCGCGGCATGTGGGATCTTCCCAGACCAGGGCTCGAACCCGTGTCCCCTGCATTGGCAGGCGGATTCTCAACCACTGCGCCACCAGGGAAGCCCCCCTTAAGTGGTTTTAAAAAAATAAAGGGGAGAATATTTCGTGACACATAAAAATTTGTATTAAATTGAAATTTCAGCATCCATAAATGAATTTTATAGAACAGAGCCAGGTTTGTTCACTAACATATGTCTATGGCTACTTTCATAAAACATGGAGAGTTGAGTAGTTGCAACAGACCATATGACCCACAAAATTTATTATATTTACTATCTGGCTTTTTTACAGAAAAAGTTTGCTGACTCCTGTCACAGAGAATAATGTTTCCATACAGCAACCAGAGTGAACTTTTAACACACAAATCTGATCCTGTCTGGTTCTTAGATACTTCCAGCACTGCTCTAAGGACAGCTGTGATGCTGGACTCCCTACTCGCCAGCCTTTCTTACGGAGCTTTCTCTTTGGCTTGCTCCAGTCTAACTGGTCTTCCATCTCTTCTTAAACAGGCCAAACTTCTTCCCACCTCAAGGCCTCTGCGGAGTCTATTCTCACTTTCTATACCCACCTCTTTGCCACACCTTTACTATGCTAATTCTTAAGTATCCTTCTGGCCTCAGTTTAAATATCACCTCCTCAGGGAGGCTTCCCTGATTCCCCACCTTAAGGTTGCCTACGTCATATACTTTCATACTACCCTGTACTTTTCCTTCACAGAATTTGTTATTATTATAATTATACAATTTGTGTGTTTATTTGTTTGAATCTGGACTCCCTCGCTAGAGTAGAGGCTCTCTGAGGTCAGGGACAGTTATGTTTACTGGTATAACAAAGTGCTTACCATACAGTAAACAACAAGTATTTGTTGAATAAATGCATGAAAGAAATTTATTGTTTTCAAATACAAACTCACTCAAAATATACACGTATTTCTCAGAACATATTTGTACCTTCTAGAGACTGCTTCCCAATTCAGGTGAAACAGGTATTACTGCTTAAGAATTGATAGGAGATCAACCTCAAAGAAGTGACTAGAACTCCAAAAATACCTTTTAAAATATCCTTTAAAATATAAAGAAGTATCAGTATCTTGGAAAAAAGAAAATAAGAGTTATAAAGAATTATCAATACCTATATATTAATATATAATGAGGACAGGTAAGAAAAAAGAGTGAATTGGAGAAGTTGAGTTTTCCAACACCTCCACGAACTAGGTTGACTGGAAAAATGAATGCCACTTCAGAATAAAGTTCATATAATTCACGAGATACCTTTGAAAGCCAGATCTCCAAGTTTCCAAACAAATGCACTTGGGAGGTTTCCCATGTGTTACACACACACTGATTACCTATTCCTTTGCTTAGCCAATACTAGACTTAAGAAAATCTAAAATTACCTCATTTAATATGGAACAGACATCAATATCTATTCTCATTGTCATTCCCTAATATTTATTCTTTTTAGGGTTGGAAGAAGCTCTGATTAATAGCACCTCTGCAGCAGCCAGACTTTCTGCTTTGTCTGGTACTTGAGTTTCCATTTCTCACCAGAGAGAGGTATGAAGACTTCCCAGATACATCTGGAGACTTGGGCTTGCAGCCTTTTGGCCTGCTTTTCTTAGGAAAAATGAACAAAAAGCTATTTGTGCATTATCTCCCTCTGCAGTTGTGCCTTTCTTGGCATAATCTCCGCACTGAGTCACTGTACGCTTTTCAGAGGGGAAATCGGGGACCCATGTTAGCTATCTGCCCAGGCAAAGCAGGCGTGAGGCTGCCCACCTTATTAACTTACCAACCTGACCATCCTGGGGGACCAGCAAGAGGAACTCTCTTTCTATCCACCAGTCCTGACAACTGTCAAAGAGCCACAATCTTATGCTGTGGACTCCGACTCCTCCCTTTTTCTCAGGGGCCTCAATTAATCAATCTCTGTTTCTCTCACTTCTTCCAGTTTTCCACTGCAGGCTTTATGCAAAGCATCCCCATTCAAAAATGCTATAGTTTCTCTTAAAACAACAGCAACAACAAAAGTACCTTCACCTTCTATTTTCCCACTCACCTTAACATTCAAACTCTGTGAAATAACCGTTTACTCACGTAGTCTCCATTTCCTCACCTGCCTGCCCCTCGTCCACTGCCTCACTTGGGGCTCACTCCCCAACCCCTAGAAAGCCATATCCTTACTGAGGTCACAAATGACCTCTCTGGGGCTAAATTCAAGTGACAATTTGCATTCCTCATTTTCTTTTTATTGTGGTAAAAAACACAACATAAAATTTATCATCTTAGCTATAACGAAAAACAATCTGAAAAAGAGTATGTACAACTGAATCACTTTGTTGTACACCTGAAACTTGAACACAACATTGTAGATCAACTATAATTCAATTAAAAAAAACTTAACCATCTTCACCATTTTTAAATGTACAGTTCAGTAGTGTTAAGTATAGTCACTGTTGTGAAACAGATCTCCAGAACTTTTTCATCTTGCAAATCTGAAACTCTATACCCATTAAGTAACAACTCCCCTTCCCTCCTTCCCCCAGCTCCCGGTAACCACCATCCTGCTTTCTGTTTCTATGAAGCTGACCACTGTAGATACCTCACACAGGTGGGAACATACTGTTTCGCCTTTTGGGGTTCATTCCTCATCTCACTTAGTCTCAGCATAGGACCCAATTGACAATGCCTTCTCTTCTTCCGTCTTCTGTTCCCTGACCCTATCTCTACACTTGCCTGTTTCTAGTACTATTTCACAGGCTATTCCTGGTGGCAGGATGTTAAAACGCAGCATCAGTAACAGGATTTCAAAATGTTAATTTGGCTCATCCATATTTTGATGGCATGACATCCAAACTATGTAAGGATAAATTCTTCACAAGGGCTAAGCTTGAAAAAGAACGCAGAAACTCTCCTTTGCAGTATGAAAACTTCAAGTCTCCAACTACAAATGTCAGTGCCTCCTCACTTTCCATATCGATGTCACAAAATAATCAAATAAAGTGACTTATTACATCCCTACATGGCAGGTTTTCAATAAGAGAAATTCAGAAATCTTAAAATATGTATTTTATAGCAGGTAAAGGAGGAAAATGACAACAGATTGTTGTTGGTATTTTCACTCTTCCACAAAGCAAACATTCACAGAATAATATTGCTAAGCAGAAAGTGGAATATACCAGGATCGTGGCTGTATTTTGTGCTTTTGGGGTTCACTGGTATAGCAAAGCTATTTATTTTAACCAAGGAAACTACTTGCCGTCAGGGAAAATGGGTATCTTCCACTGGCTTCCTGACAATAAATATGGTGAGTGCATTCACTTGTAACTACAATCTCCCCTCTGGAAAATTAAAAAAGCTAAACCTCAGTGGGAAATTTCTGATGCTCTTAATCACAAGCTAAATTTACTAATTAACTCCAACAGCCTTTGTTTCCTTAGCAGCCTAAAAACATTATTTGAGCCTGCTAATTCTACAGGTATTATAAATGGCATCTTGAAGAGAATATAAAAATCAGCAAGTAGGTGCCTCCTTGATTTGCACATAGAGGGGCTGAGGGGACTAAGTGTCAGAGGTTAAAAGAAGATTATGAAGTGAATAATAATATCACCCAAAATGAGGTTTATTTTTTGTGAGAGCAAAAGAAAAGGACTGGCTCAGAGAAACTTCTCTTGGAGCTTTCTAATTTACCGATGCAAAGAAAAGAGGGAAACCTAAAGGGAGATCCTGAAGGAACTGGAACTTATTTGTTATGGGGAAAGAATTTGCTCTTTGTCGTTATATCCCATTTTCTTCAGCGCCTTTCAAACTCCGCCTTAGCTTTCACACATTTCTCTGCTCTTGCCTTCCCGTAATGGATCTTACGTTATTAAATGTCCAGTCTTAATATGATGTGAACTCTTTAGTTATCTATACTATTCCTTGATCTCTTCAGAGAAAATGTAGCATGGGGTCTAAAGACAAGATAGGTAAAGAATGAGCATATATTTATACTATGTCTATAAAAAATACCAATATAATATAAAGATTTTAAGGTGTAACACCAACTTAAAAATCACTTGTAACAATCCCCTGATAAAAGTACGAGTCCCTCAGTGACAGCAGCGTGCTTACCACCAACCTTAGCTCCTCTCACTGTGTGTCATCAATTTCATCACTGGATCATTCCTATTAGTGATTTCAGTGATTTCTACTAGTTGGGAATAGCTTCTTCTATGGGGCAAAAACCTGCCATTTTCTAGTAGTAATGTAATCTTAACATTACAAAAAGAATTAATATATGATAAAAGTATTTTTCCAAATTCAGATTAAAAGGATGTATTATTCAACAGTGTTGAGTCAATCTGTTACCGATTTGAAAATATAAATAAATCTGTCTGAATGCCTAGTGTTCAACAGTCACCACTGTGAGTCCTTGGAGAAGCCACGTGTCTTGAGAAAGCTGCCACAGCACCCCATGCCCAGCGAGAATGTCCTTCCAACGTTAGAGAACAAAAGCCAAGGGCCACATGCTCTCTGGCTAAATATTCTGGATCACACGTCCTGAGCTCTCCCATTCAACCACTCATCGCATCCACTCATTCGCTCAGCAACAAAATATTTGAAGTCCCACTTTATGCCAGGCATATTGCCCACTTGAAGCTCCTCTCATGAAGCTTATAGTCTAGTGTCCACTTCCCTCTAATAGACCATGAGGATCAATCCCATCATACTTTCCATCCCTGTCTACCTGCCACAACCAAAAGTACAGACCCCTTGAGTCATCCATCACCTCCTGAACTCTTATTTCTTTAGTGTTTTGTGTATCTCCTAATCTGATCCATTTTCCATCCCTCTCAGCCCTCACAAACCCTCTACACCACTCTATACCTTCCTTGTAGTCCCTTCACACAGAAGTCCCTTTTCTCTCAACTGCATATGTTTATAAACCTGGAGATAGATGTCCTTCCATTACTGTTTCTGACACCCTCAATCATCTTTGATCCTGCAAAATGCCAAGTCCTTGGAGGCCCGTGTCACCAGACTACACCCCTGACTCAGTACCCAGTCACTGCCTTGCCTCGACCTCGCCCACCGTTTGCTTGAGCCCCCGGCTCACTGTCTTCCTCTTTACCCGAGTCCAACAATCCTTCTTGATGACCTCAGTGTTCTCATGCTGAATCACTGAATGACCGGACTGCTAAATTCTTTGACTTCTTCACTTCAAGGATAATCCCTCTACAGTTAAGTCTTAGGCCTGGAATACCCTAGCCACGCATTCCAACATTCATAACCTTTGCGTTTTCGTCAACTAGTATAACATGTCTAAAATCTGGATTTTAAGCCCCTTTGTTCCTCACTCACTCACTCCTCTACCTCTTGATGCCCTTAGCTTTTTTACTGTACTGAAGCGACTCATCAATTTCACTGACTCTTACCAACTGAGTTAATTCTTACCAAACTCACTGACTCAGCAATCTTCCATTATCCATCACCAATCTCCCCCACCCACGATTCCTACACTCCTGTTAGTTCTTCCTCTGAAATATAAACCCGTCCAATTCTCTGCATCTCTGTTAGGAACTGCATGGCCTAAGCCACTACCATCTCTTGCCTGAAATAAGAAAATACACAGAACTAGTCTCCTGCTTCCATTATTTCTCCCTTAAAATCAAGTTTCCATAGCATTCAGAGTGATCTTTTAAACACATACATCAGATGTTACTTCCATGATTAAAATCCTCTATCTGGCTTCCTATTTAACTGAGGTAAGAATCTAAACCCCTTAACACGACCTACAAGGCAGTAAGTGATCTGCCCCCTGACTACTTCTTCACTCAATTGCCTATCACTCTCCACTGCCATCTCTGAGGCCTGAGACTGAGGGAGAATGTTTGTCGAAGAAGACATAGCTGTGGCTTCAGGTCAAGGAACTAGCTCATATTATCAGCGAAAAACAAGCACTCATATAACTGCCTCTGACCCAAAGACAGCTTAAATGTCCCATGATGTTTCAGTTGATTTTCTTGGGATTATCTATATAATTGTCAGAGATTAATGCCAAAGTTTAAACACAATATGCCACGTGAGCGTTTACTAGCACAGAACAGAACTATGACTTGCCTTATAATTTTAGAGGCCATGTGACATGGCAAACTCATATTGGGTTCATTTTCTTCTAAAACCCCTAGTTTTTCAAGTATTTGTTTTTGTTAACCTTATCCCAACCCCAGCCCTGCATATGCCCCAGAAGAGCAATGACGTGATCCAAAGTGCACACAACCATATGAAACTTCTTTCATTTTTTTAAAACTAGATTTGGTCCATTTTCCTACACGCCCAACATATTTTTGAAGGAGGATCTGGTTATGAAGCATGAATGGTATACCTCCCTGCTTCGTGTCACCCACAAATTTAGGCAGCAAGCCGTAGAGGTCCTCATCCAAGGCGCTGATTCATCTTTAAACAACAGCCTTTGGTTAAACTCCTTCAATCTGTTATGAATCTAAACACTTGATAATCATTAGCCTCATTTGATTATTAAATTAAATGGGATCTTAAAAGTTTTTCTTCGATAATCTGTTAAAATTAACATTTCCTCCAATCTATCCAAAATGTGTTAGTTGGGTGATTTGTTTCTTGAGAACTTACTTCTCGGTCCTGGCAATCCTGCCCTCCTTTTCTCAGTGCTCACTAGCTGGCTTTTAAGAACGCCTTCTAGACTTTTTTTCAGGCGACCTCAAGTTCCAACTAGTTTATAGTTTAGAAGCTGACCTTTTTCCTTTTTGAAAATCAGCACTATATTTCCTGTTCCCAGTCTTCCACTTTCTTACCCATTCTCCAGACTTAAAAAAAAAAAACTGTGTTACTTAGCAAATCTCATCTGTAAGTTCTCTAAATACTTACGCTATAAATCATTGAGAAAAAAGAGACCACAGGGAGCTCATTAAGAATAACTTTCTACCTGGGGCTTCAATTTCCTCCAGAAGGTAGACAAACTTAAACTTCTTCAGTATTTATCTCTGGGTTTGAGTGACTTTTGTTTGCTTGTTAAGATCTTTCAACAACCAGCATTTATTATTTTAATAATAATCCTTGACAACATTCCTTTTTTTTTTTTTTAACTTTTTTTATCTCTTGAATTAACGTTGCCTGGTTGTTTTTATCTTTTACACTTAAATGACTGTTATGTGTATGTATATTTTCTTAGCATGCATGTGGTACTGCTTCAATATTCCTGCTAGTATCACTGCTAAGAGATTTGCTGATTTTAACAAGAGATATTTGATTCCATTGCTGTAAGCAAAGGATAAGTTTGAGTACACCAAGTTTGTTTAAAAGTTTCACTTCTTTGTATTCAAATCTTATGTTCACCCATTATCTAAACAGTGATATACAACTGCCTGAAGCCATTAGAATCTTTCAGAAATTTATCCTCAAATATTTTTCCTGTCCACGAATTACGAGGATATTTACGAGCATACTGGGATAAATAAAGTATGTGAAAAGATAAAATACATAGGTACCACTAACTCAAAAATTAATGAGGTGTTATCCTCGCTTTAACATATTCTTCTGTTCAAAGAAATGAATACAGACTCTTCAGAAGTAATTGATTATGTGAACCTGGGAGATGAATGCCTGTATCTAAGTTGGACAAAGAAGCAGCACTCAATGTACAACTGTTAATAGATATAAAACTAGAGAAATACAAAAGAGAAAACATGGACAATTGAGACCGCTTTTAAGATTAATGTAATTTGAAAATAGAGTTCTTTACTTTGACTAAGAAGAAAATTAAGACGTCAAATGTCCATACCTGTCATATGCTTTATACTACACTATGTAATACACTATTTCAATTTTCTTTTATAAAATCATACCATCATAATAAACACACCTTCACATAAAGGTAGAAAAACTTGGGCTTCTGAAATTTTCAACATGACTGAAATATGTAAAACTGGATAATGGCAAAAGATAGAAAATTAAGCCTTCCACCATGGGGAAGACTGTCTATTATCATTACCCCTAATTAATCCTTTTAAGCTGTAATTTCTTTTGAACTAAAAAAAGTAAGCTGCAGGAGGTGTCTTCAATATTGAGTATTAGTTAAGAAAATAAGTTTCTTTTTTTTCTGGTTTAATTCAATAAAGTAATTTTGTTGTTTAATGTACCTCTCTAAAGGTGAAGAGAAAAGAATTTATTCAAACAGCATCATAAGAGAAGCACTGCTGGCCTGATAAAACTTCTAAAGAACTTAGTGCATATTCTGGACTATGAAAGTCAATTTTTGCTTTTTATGAATATTGATTTTTATGAAAAAAACTTCATAAATGCTAGTCTTCCCAGTTTAATGTGGGAAAAGTACCCAAGTAATTCCATAATTAAACAGAGAATTAAACAATTTGTGTGTGAAAATACAGAGTAGATGGGAACTAAGTTTCTCGCTTCAATCATTTTATAAGTACTTTTCCCACAAGAAACTCAAGTGTAGTAATTACTTATGTCCAATAGATGGCGACCTTTACATTATAGTCACCAAACCAGTATTAGCCTATGACAGTGTATTCCAACAGTAGAAAATGAAAGGAGATAAATTACAAATATCATATTTTGCAACAGACAATAATTATTGTTTGGTTATATACCCATTTTTTTGAACCTGTGGTCTTTTTTCCAGGTTGGTGAAATACTTTGCAGGAATGCATATGATAATATAGGCTAAGTGATTCTACCTAGCTGTAAATGTTTTATTTTTACTTTTTAAAATTAGACTATGCTGTGAAGGCCTTGGTATTCTGTGTTCGGGGGCAAATCTAATTGTTAATTCTTACCTCATGAAAATATGTGAGAATATGAGCCTAGGGAATGAGTCCTGATTTCTCTGCAAAGCTTACAGAGGAGAGCTTTAGGTACTTTACTCAAATGACATGTGTCCTAATAAGGATAGGCAACACGAGTCCAGCATATTTGTGAAACAGCAATAATGAAGACATGGCAGGTCAGCAAACTGTGTTTCTTCATTCATCTATTTTATGTGGATCCTGTGAATATCTGTGAACAAGCTAAAATGTTTAAAACCTTGCTGTAAACAGAGTGTTTGGAAGCACTTACGTAGGTTCTGCTTTCTAAACTTTCAATGAATGTACAAAGGTGATAAGTTTCTGTTCAAGAAGCAACTTAACATCTGTACCGATGGCCTTCAGCTGAAAATCGCGTGGACGTTAGTTGGTGCCAGTGGACAGCCGAGAAGAGGATAGTTTCTTCCCATAACTGCTTCAGTTTTGGGTAATGTAACTTGTGGCTGGAGTTTGAACTGTTTTCCAACTAAAGGGACAGGCAGTCACTGCTCCCTTGAGGACTATATTGTAAGTCTCTGAAAACTGGGAAAGCACATCATACATTATAATTCTTAATCGTAATATGTGAAAAATCAGAACCCACCATCCCTTGAACGAGAGAAAAGAAAGACTAATAAAAGTATGTTTTGATCATGATAATTTTAGGCATCTTTTTGCTAAACAAACGCTGCTTTATATTTAGACTTATTTATATAAACCTATACAAGCATAAAAAATTGGAAACTGCCTATTAGATAAATACTGTACTACAGAAAATAGAAACTGAGAAAATAGTGAGCTCAAGAAAATCACCCTTTAACTTAAAATAAATTGTACGGTGCTTGGCACAATAATATATTTTAGGTATATAAGCTTTTAAAAGACTTATCTTTAAATGAAATTTTCTACGGCATCCCATAATTCTCTATACTGGTAGGCCACATATTACTATTAGCTTTCAGTATTAATATCTAACTAATAATATGGCAGCTTTTTTTTTTTTTTAAGATTTTTAGAAATTTCATGTAATGTCTGAAACATTTATATTAACATATTTCCATACAAATAACCCAAAGAAAGTTTAGTATTAGTTGTTTGTTTGTTTGTTTATACTGCAGGTTCTTATTAGTCATCAATTTTATACACATCAGTGTATACATGTCAATCCCAATCGCCCAATTCAGCACACCACCACCCCCATCCCACCGTGGTTTTCCCCCCTTGGTGTCCATAAATTTGTTCTCTACATCTGTGTCTCAACTTCTGCCCTGCAAACCGGTTCATCTGTACCATTCTTCTAGGTTCCACACACATGTGTTAATATACGATATTTGTTTTTCTCTTTCTGAATTACTTCACTCTGTATGACAGTCTCTAGATCCATCCACGTCTCAACAAATGACTCAATTTCGTTCCTTTTTATGGCTGACTAATATTCCATTGTATATATGTACCACTTCTTCTTTATCCGTTCGTCTGTCGATGGGCATTTAGGTTGCTTCCATGACCTGGCTATTGTAAATAGTGCTGCAATGAACATTGGGGTGCATGTGTCTTTTTGAATTATGGTTTTCTCTGGGTATATGCCCAGTAGTGGGATTGCTGGGTCATATGGTAATTCTATTTTTAGTTTTTTAAGGAACCTCCATACTGTTCTCCATAGTGTCTGTATCAATTTACATTCCCACCAACAGTGCAAGAGGGGTCCCTTTTCTCCACACCCTCTCCAACATTTGTTGTTTGTAGATTTTCTGATGATGCCCATTCTAACTGGTGTGAGGTGATACCTCATTGTAGTTTTGATTTGCATTTCTCTAATGATTAGTGATGTTGAGCAGCTTCTCATGTGCCTGTTGGCCATCTGTATGTCTTCTTTGGAAAAATGTCTATTTAGGTCTTCTGCCCATTTTTGCATAGGGTTGTTTGTTTTTTTAATATTGAGCTGCATGAGCTGTTTATATATTTTGGAGATTAATCCTTTGTCCGTTGATTTGTTTGCGAATATTTTCTCCCATTCTGAGGGTTGTCTTTTTGTCTTGTTTATGGTTTCCTTTGCTGTGCAAAAGCTTTGAAGTTTCATTAGGTCCCATTTGTTTATTTTTGTTTTTACTTCCATTACTCTAGGAGATGGATCAAAAAAGATCTTGCTGTGATTTATGTCAAAGAGTGTTCTTCCTATGTTTTCCTCGAAGAGTTTTATAGTGTCCGGTCTTACATTTAGGTCTCTAATCCATTTTGAGTTTATTTTTGTGTATGGTGTTAGGGAGTGTTCTAATGTCATTCTTTTACATGTAGCTGTCCAGTTTTCCCAGCACCACTTAATGAAAAGACTGTCTTTTCTCCACTGTATATCGTTGCCTCCTTTGTCATAGATTAGCTGACCATAGGTGCGTGGGTTTATCTCTGGGCTTTCTATCTTGTTCCATTGATCTATGTTTCTGTTTTTGTGCCAGTACCATATTGTCTTGATTACTGTAGCTTTGTAGTATAGTCTGAAGTCAGGGAGTCTGATTCCTCCAGCTTCGTTTTTTTCCCTCAAGACTGCTTTGGCTATTCAGGGTCTTTTGTGTCTCCATACAAACTTTAACATGATTTGTTCTAGTTCTGTAAAAAATGCCATTGGTAATTTGATAGGGATTGCATTCAATCTGTAGATTGCTTTGGGTAGTAGAGTCATTTTCACAATATTGATTCTTCCAATCCAAGAACATGGTATATCTCTCCATCTGTTGGTATCATCTTTAATTTCCTTCATCAGTATCTTATAGTTTTCTACATACAGGTCTTTTGTTTCCCTAGGTAGGTTTATTCCTAGGTATTTTATTCTTTTTGTTGCAATAGTAAATGGGAGTGTTTCCATAATTTCTCTTTCAGATTTTTCATCATTAGTATATAGGAATACAAGAGATTTCTGTGCATGAATTTTGTATCCTGCAACTTTACCAAATTCATTGATTAGCTCTAGTAGTTTTCTGGTGGCATCATTAGGATTCTCTATGTATAGTATCATGTCATCTGCAAACAGTGACCGTTTTACTTTTTCTTCTCCAATTTGTATTCCTTTTATTTCTTTTTCTTCTCTGATTGCCATGGCTAGGACTTCCAAAACTGTTGAATAATAGTGGTGAGCGTGGACATCCTTGTCTTGTTCCTGATCTTAGAGGAAATGCTTTCAGTTTTTCACCATTGAGAATGATGTTTGCTGTGGGTTTGTCGTATATGGTCTTTATTATGTTGAGGTAGGTTCCCCCTATGCCCACTTTCTGGAGAGTTTTTTGTTTTTTTGTTTTTTGTTTTTAAATAATGATGCATATTTTATTCTGATTTTCTGATTTTTTTTTTAAATAAATGTATTTATTTATTTTTGGCTGTGTTGGGTCTTCGTTTCTGTGCGAGGGCTTTCTCTAGTTGCGGCGAGCGGGGGCCACTCCTCATCGCAGTGCGCGGGCCTCTCACTATCGCGGCCTCTCACTGTGGAGCACAGACTCCAGACGCGCAGGCTCAGCAGTTGTGGCTCACGGGCCCAGTTGCTCCGCGGCATGTGGGATCCTCCCAGACCAGGGCTCGAACCCGTGTCCTCTGCGCCGGCAGGCGGACCCTCAACCACTGCACCGCCAGGGAAGCCCTGGAGAGTTTTTATCATAAATGGGTGTTGATTTTGTCAAAAGCTTTTTCTGCATTTATTGAGATGATCATATGGTTTTTATTCTTCAATTTGTTAATATGGTTCTCACACTGATTGATTTGCGTATATTGAAGAATCCTTGCATCCCTGGGATAAATCCCACTTGCTCGTGGTGTATGATCCTTTTAATGTGTTGTTGGATTCTGTTTGCTAGTATTTTGTTGAGGATTTTTGCATCTATACTCATCAGTGATATTGGTCTGTAATTTTCTTTTTTTGTAGTATCTTTGTCTGGTTTTGGTATCAGGGTGATGGTGGCCTCACAGAATGAGTTTGGGAGTGTTTCTTCCTCTGCAATTTTTTGGAAGAGTTTGAGAAGGATGGGTGTTAGCTCTTCTCTAAATGTTTGATAGAATTCACCTGTGAAGCCATCTGGTCCTGGACTTTTGTTTGTTGGAAGATTTTTAATCACAGTTTCAATTTCATTACTTGTGATTGGTCTGTTCATATTTTCTGTTTCTTCCTGGTTCAGTCTTGGAAGCTTATACCTTTCTAAGAATTTGTCCATTTCTTCCAGGTTGTCCATTTTATTGGCACAGTGTTGCTTGTAGTGGTCTCTTAGGATGCTTTGTATTTCTGCGGTGTCTGCTGTAACTTCTCCTTTTTCATTTCTAATTTTATTGATTTGAGTCCTCTCTCTCTTTTTCTTGATGAGTCTGGCTAAAGGTTTATCAATTTTGTTTATCTTCTCAAAAAACCAGCTTTTAGTTTTATTGATCTTTGCTCTTGTTTTGTTTCTATTTCATTTATTTCTGCTCTGATCTTTATGATTTCTTTCCTTCTGCTAACTTTGGGTTTTGTTTGTTCTTCTGTCTCTAGTTCCTTTAGGTGTAAGGTTAGATTGTTTACTTGAGACTTTTCTTGTTTCTTGAGGTAGGTTTGTATAGCAATAAACTTCCCTCTTAGAACTGCTTTTGCTGCATCCCATAGGTTTTGGATCGTCGTGTTTTCATTGTCATTTGTCTCTAGGTATTTTTTGATTTCCTCTTTGATTTCTTCAGTGATCTCTTGGTTATTTAGTAACGTATTGTTTAGCCTCCATGTGTTTGTGTTTTTTACGTTTTTTTCCCTGTAATTCATTTCTAATCTCATAGTGTTGTGGTCAGAAAAGATACTTGATATGATTTCAATTTTCTTAAATTTACTGAGGCTTGATTTGTGACCCAAGATGTGATCTATCCTGGAGAATGTTCCGTGAGCACTTGAGAAGAAAGTGTAATCTGCTGTTTTTGGATGGAATGTCCTATAAATATCAATTAAATCTATCTGGTCTGTTGTGTCATTTAAAGCTTGTGTTTCCTTACTTATTTTCATTTTGGACGATCTGTCCACTGGTGTAAGTGAGGTGTTAAAGTCCCCCACTATTACCGTGTTACTGTCGATTTCCTCTTTTATAGCTGTTAGCAGTTGCCTTCTGTATTGAAGTGCTCCTATGTTGGGTGTATATATATTTATAATTGTTATATCTTCTTCTTGGATTGCTCCCTTGATCATTATGTAGTGTCCTTCCTTGTCTCTTGTAACATTCTTTATTTTAAAGTCTATTTTATCTGATATGAGTATAGCTACTCCAGCTTTCTTTTGATTTCCATTTGCATGGAATATCTTTTTCCATCCCTTCACTTTCAGTCTGTATGTGTCCCTAGGGCTGAAGTGGGTCTCTTGTAGACAGCATATATATGGATCTTGCTTTTGTATCCATTCAGCGAGCCTGTGTCTTTTGGTTGGAGCATTTAATCCATTCACATTTAAGGTAATTATCGATATGTATGTTCCTATGACCATTTTCTTAATTCTTTTGGGTTTTTGTAGATCCTTTTCTTCTCTTGTGTTTCCCACTTAGAGAAGTTCCTTTAGCATTTTGTTGTACAGCTGGTTTGGTGGTGCTGAATTCTCTTAGCTTTTGCTTGTCTGTAAAGCTTTTGATTTTGTTCATCAAATCTGAATGAGATCCTTGCCGGGTAGAGTAATCTTGGTTGTAGGTTCTTCCCTTTCATCACTTTAAGTATATCATGCCATTCCCTTCTGGCTTGTAGAGTTTCTGCTGAGAAATCAGCTGTTAACATTATGGGAGTTCCCTTATATGTTATTTGTCATTTTTCCCTTGCTGCTTTCAATAATTTTTCTTTGTCTTTAGTTTTTGCCAATTTGATTACTATGTGTCTTGGCGTGTTTCTCCTTGGGTTTATCCTGTATGCGACTCACTGCGCTTCCTGGACTTGGGTGGCTATTTCCTTTCCCATGTTAGGGAAGTTTTCGACTATAATCACTTCAAATATTTTCTCTGGTCCTTTCTCTCTCTCTTCTCCTTCTGGGACCCCTATAACGCGAATGTTGTTGCGTTTAATGTTGTCCCAGAGGTCTCTCAGGCTGTCTTCAATTCTTTTCATTCTTTTTTCTTTATTCTGTTCCGCAGCAGTGAATTCCACCATTCTGTCTTCCAGGTCACTTATCCGTTCTTCTGCCTCAGTTATTCTGCTATTGATTCCTTCTAGTGTAGTTTTCATTTCAGTTATTGAGTTGTTCATCTCTGTTTGTTTGTTCTTTAATTCTTCTAGGTCTTTGTTAAACATTTCTTGCATCTTCTCGATCTTTGCCTCCATTGTTTTTCCAAGGTCCTGGATCGTCTTCACTATCATTATTCTGAATTCTTTTTCTGGAAGGTTGCCTATCTCCACTTCATTTAGTTGTTTTTCTGGGGTTTTATCTTGTTCCTTCATCTGGTACATAGCCTTCTGCCTTTTCATCTTGTCTGTCTTTCTGTGAGTGTGGTTTTTGTTCCACAGGCTGCAGGATTGTAGTTCTTCTTGCTTCTGCTCTCTGCCCTCTGGTGGTTGACTCACCAGTTAAAAAGATTGTAGATTGGGTCTCAACAATGCTGCTAGGAAAATCCATCCAATTAGGTCAGGGGTTCTATGTTCTCTTGGATGGGTCAGCAGCTGTAACTTTCAGAGTTTTCCATAGCCCAGCCAACTCCAAATGACTCTAAGCCTGAGAGGGTCTACAGGCTGCAGGAACAGCTGTTTCTTAGTAGTGATAAAAATTTCTGGGGCTTCCCTGGTGGCGCAGTGGTTGAGAGTCTGCCTGCCAATGCAGGGTACACGTGTTCGAGCCCTGGTCTGGGAAGATCCCACATGCCGCGGAGCAACTAGGCCCGTGAGCCATAATTACTGAGCCTGCGCGTCTGGAGCCTGTGCTCCGCAGCAAGAGAGGCCGCGATAGTGAGAGGCCCGCGCACTGCGACGAAGAGTGGCCCCCGCTTGCCGCAACTAGAGAGAGCCCTCGCACAGAAACGAAGACCCAACACAACCATAAATAAATAAATTAAAAAAAAAAATGATCAAGTCCTTTAAAAAAAAATAAAAAAATAAAAATAAAAATTTCTGTTGGTTGTTCCAATCAAAGCACTATGCATTTCATATGCCTGTTTCTAAAATTAGTCAGGTATTGTCACCTCACAGGAGTCACTGAGCTATTCATGTTAAAACAGACCAAAAACACAAAGGAAGATGGATTAAAGAACAAACGTTCATTTAATTAAAAAAAAAAAAAATCTTGCACGACTATTCAACATGAGTATTCAACAGATAATATTCAACAGATAATACCAAGGGAAAAGCATCAACTTTTCCCAGTTAGATTGTCCAGAGCACAGTTCTCCTTTCAAGCAGCTTAGGTATGATTCTACTCTACCTTCAGTATAGATATTAATGCCTTGGTATTTTTATGAAATTTTGACCTTATGTTGACTTTTTATTCGATTAAAAGTTACATAGACCATATTGTGAACAATCTCCCTAAAATTTAACAATTAGGGAATTCGAGAAATATGCAATTATATACAATTGGTACCATTAGTAAGTGCTAATTAGAAGCAAATATGGGGGTGGGGGGTGGTGAAGAACACAACAACTTGTGTTAAAAGAGCTTATACTCTAGTTAGGGATATAGGACATGGAAACAAATACCTGTCACCAAATTAGAAAAGGACGCACCACAACAGAGGTAACAATACTACTTTCAACTGGGTCTAAGTCAGTGACTCTACTGCAGAATAACTTTTTCTTAAATGCTCATCTGCCAAAATGAACATTAATACAGAAAGGTAGCTGGTGTGTATTATGGACTGAATTGTGTCCCTCTCCCAGATGCATGTTGAAGCCCTAACCCTTAATGCAACAGTATTTTTGAGACAGGGCTTATAAAGAGGTAATTAAGGTTAAATGAGGTCATAATGGTTGAGGCCCTAATCCAAAATGACTGGTGTCCTTGAAGGAGGGGAACAGACAGACACCAGAGCTCTTGGAAGAAAGGCCATGTGAGGACACAGTGAGAACGTGGTCATCTGCAAGCCAGACAGGCCTCACC
The DNA here is from genome assembly GCF_965194805.1 of Balaenoptera borealis. Classification (NCBI taxonomy): domain Eukaryota; kingdom Metazoa; phylum Chordata; class Mammalia; order Artiodactyla; family Balaenopteridae; genus Balaenoptera; species Balaenoptera borealis. Next base: position 15,374,767 of record NC_138861.1, on the reverse strand, counting down.
ACAAACCTACCCCTGCAAGCACCACGGTCTTAGACGTCTAGCTTCTAGGACTGGGAGAAAATTAATTTCTGTTGTTTAAGCCATCAAGTCTGGGTATCTTGTTACGGCCACCTCAGCTGACTACTGTAGTATATTTGTAATTTAGGAAGTAGTTCACTAGACATGAAGCTTACACTCCTAACACCCACCTTCAAACTGAATTTGTATATTTATATGCAGCTGACCCTTGAACAACATGGGTTTGAACTGCACTGGTCCACTTACACGTGGATTTTTTTCACTAAATGTGTATTGTAGTATTACACAGTCCATGCTTGGTTGAATCCATGCATGTGGAACCACAGAGAGGGGGGGTTGGCTGTAAAGTTACATGTGGATTTTTGACTGTACAGGGGGTTGGCGCCCCTAAACCCCCACCGTGTTCAGGGGGCAACTGTATTTACATACTTAAATATTTATGTTTTTATGGCATATTTACATATATATTTGTGTATAAACGTCTAGAAAGAGATAGCATGCCTGTTAGAATGCCTTTTCCCCCCAATTTATATTACACCGAGACTCTGGTATTCAAGGAGCTCGTACTCTAGTTGGGAGATTCAGGACGTTCAGACAAGTATCCACAGTACAAATTAGAAACGGAGGTGCCAGAGAGTGGTAAAAACAGCACAACGGCTACTTCAGAAGTGAGGCTCTTTCTGCCGTGGGGGTGGGGTGGGGTTGAGGGTGGGGGCGGGGTTGGGGCTGGGGGTGGGGCTGGGGGCGGGGCTGGGGGTGGAGTTGGGGTAGGTGTTGGGGTGGGGGTGGGGCTGGGGCGGGGTTGGGGTAGGTGTTGGGGTAAGTGTTGGGGTGGGGGTGGGGGTGGGGGTGGGGGTGGGGGTGGGGGTGGGGGTGGGGCGCTGCAGGAAAGAATGTGCGGCGGACGGGCTCAGGAGGCAGCAGAGGAGCTGGGACGAGGGAGCATCTGCGCTCGGCCCGCATTCTCTGGGGCACAGCACTGGCCGTTCAGTCAGATGACGCTCGATCCCGCGGGATTACTCAGAGCACTGCAAGACGGCTGGTCCCCCTGGTCCCCCAGTAGCGCCCTCCTGACCTTGTAAGATCCCCTTACACATTTCCAAAGGCCGCTCAGCAGCAGCGTCTCCCCCAGGAGAGAAGAACTAGAGGTAAACTTTTAAAGATGTGAAGGAAATGGCAGAGGTGCTCAAATAAAACGTATTACGTGACCCATTAAATGACTAACACATGTGATTCTAAAAATGGCATATGGAAAATTACTGCGTACAAAACTTATCCTGCCACTCACCAGTTACAAGATCTTATCACATTTGTTCAGAGTTAATCTTAAATTTCTGTCTTGAAGCTTCTTCTTTCATTCATTCATTCATAGAGCCCTGATTATATTTGATTTCTTTCTTTTCTCTTTCTTTTTCTTTGCCAGTAAACTTGCTTTACTGCAAGGATAAAGAACAAAACCCTACAAACACCAAGGTAGGAAACGGAAATTATTTATAATAGAAACACCTTTACCTACTCATTACTCCCAGGGTGCTTCTGATGGAATCGACACACATCCTTTACTCGAGGGAAAGAAAAGTGTCTTTCTTTTGACTTCCATACACATTTCAGGCTACCCTAAACTGATCTTTCACTTTAATGATCTCCCTAAATGGTGTCTGTGATTTGGTTTCAAAATGTAGGAGAAGGGATGAGAAGTGTCCCAGACAGAGAGAGAATGATGAGAAGGTGAAGACAAGGCCCACGCTGAAGAGAATGGATGCAACCGAGGTCCAAACCAGGACCTAACAGAGCCAGCACGGTCCTCCCCAGTCAGCCGGCCTGGCCTGCGCTGAAGCGGCCAGGCTTCGTCCCCGCCCTCCCCCCGACCCTCAGTTCACTGCACGTGGGCAGCGCCACTCTCGGAGACTATGGCCTTGCAGGAGGGGGTGGGTGGCTGGAGCTGAGGTGACATGTGAAAACCAAGACAGGTTTTTATAGAGAAGATTAAATTGTTAAATTCATCACTAAATTATGAAGACAGCATCGTATGTCACATTTCTACACGTGAAAGTTTCGCTTTTGAGTGACTTTATGTGTGTTTAAGGGGCGTTCTGTTCCCTACAAGTATGTTACCAACATCTACTACATTTCTAGGACTTCAGTGGGTCTCAATGGGAAAAGCACTAAATCGATCATTATGCCCAGGGCTGGCACTAACTAGGTGGGTATACTTTACTTAGCAAGTTGATAACCTCCCCGATTCTTCATTTTCTAATTTTACTTGAAGGTGGTTAGATATGATAATTAGACAACTTCCCATTTAAAATGCTGTGGACAGTACTGGGAACGTGTATTATTTGCCTCTATGCGTTAAGCGTTACGTTTTTGGATCGTGGTTCCCTTCACATGCCACATTTTGGCCACACTGTGAACTCGCCATGCTCCTTTCCACTTCGGGATTCCCACATTTGTTTCCTCTGCCTTGAGCACTCACCCCAAGCCATCACACGGTTGACCCCTTTTCCTCCCTCAGGTGATGGCATGAAGGTCATCTCCTCAGAAATCCACACAATCTAAGTAATCCCACCCTACCTAAGGCAAACTTCCTTTATATTAACTTATTTTATTATCTTGATAACACAGTTATCTTAGATTATCTTGTGTATATATCGATATGCTATTCTTCTGAATCCCCAGCACACATCAGTCCCTGGAATTTAAGCATTCAGTAATTATTCATGTGAAAGAATGAATGCAAGCAACAAATGAATATTTACAATTTATAAGATTTTAAATACACATCAGCAACACAACGACTGCAAAATTATTTGTCGTGGGAAATCGATTCATCCTATATTTCAGAAAAAAAAAAACATGCATAAAAGAAGGGACTGCTACTCTCTTTCTTAACATCACAGTTTTTATTAAACAAGCTCTCTAGGACGTTTTTTACCTGAGTCTTCCTAAAGGGCATAATGATGTACAAAAGGAGTAGGTTTCTGTTTCCACAGATAATTGTTTTTCAAGTAGCAAAAAGACTGACTGTGTGGGAGGCATTCTATCTTCTGGCTGGTAAAATATTATACGAAAAAAACTGCTGAAAGTTCTGAAGAGTAACTTTCTAATTTTACATGAAAAACAAGCCTGTGATAAAGAAAGTCTGTATAAGAGAGACAAACAAAAACAAGCTATAAATTAGGTCACTAGACTTACAACAATATTTTTGCAAGAAGTTTTTATAATTTTTGGCTAGCTTTTAAGCCTGGATTATAAGATGTCCCAGGAGGTTAGCTGAGCACAGGAATTCATCCTCTGACAGGGTCAAATGGAATGTCCTTTGAGATCCTGGCTGAACACTTACCCTCATGCTCAAATGTGGATCATTCCATTTATCTAAATCTACGCTTTCAGTAAGACATCAAGTATTTTATCTTTAATTAGGCAAGGTATTAAACTCCTATTTTCAACTGCACCTATTTCAAGTTATAAAGCTCTACATACATGCATGCGTACGTTCTCTTGTCTTTATGAAGGAAAAATTCTTTTATTTACCTAAAACGCTCTTTCTTTCTCTCAACTCTGAAGTTATTCTAGAAATTTGGTTCTTGGTGTAAAATACCATGTTTACTCTACCCAGACCATTTATTTTCTTGAGAATTTGATTTTTCTTTCAAGCATCATCTTTTGAGATCAATGAAGAATTAAAGGGTATAGGAAAAGCTGGTGTAAGTAAATAGATTTTCTTACAGAGGCCAGAGACACAGTGGTAACTGGGATTGATGTCAGAAACATAAAATCATAAGGAGCATCTGAAAAAGTACTGATAAAATTAAAAGAAAGACATCGTAATATATTATGAAGTATAGTAAAAATGAACATAGATAAATCCTAGAATTATTTAAAAAAATGCATTTGGCATGCCAAATTTTAAATAGTAATCACTAACTGAAATTAGTGTTAGTTTCTCAAAATTATCAGGCAGTTTTCCTACTCTACAGTGACATTAAAATCAAGAAAACCTGGAAAAATAAAAACGGGACCTTGAATGAAAGCAAAGATGCTTCAGTAATAATTTTCACACAAAGCCTCATTCTATGTTGTGCCCCAGTCTAACTGATCTTACCTGTTACTCACATAAGACGTTATGTAAAATAATGAAACAATGCAGGGAAAAAAAATATGGATCTTTGTCATATTCCACACTCACATTTTAGCAACCTCACAAAATTAAAAACGTTGTCCAAATTAAATGTCAGGAGAATTATTTATTTTACCCAAGTGATAATGTACGTCTTGGAAGGCTTGTTACTAGCTTCAAGGAAACAGAAAACAACTACAAAGCTAAGTTAAAGGCAACTTTATTACAATACTTTTCCAAACTTCAAAATGCATTTATTATTGAATTTAATCTAATATATAATACATTATATTACAAGACAGAAAGCATTTCTGGTCAGATATTTAGCTTGCATGTAAAGCCCAAAACAGAGCTTCCTTGGAACAGCAGCAATGCATAATAGTTTATATCACTAAGTAAAATATTTCTCTGATGTTGCATAAAGAACCATTCATATTGCAATTTATTTTATGTTCATTTCCCCTGATTCAGAACTAAAGCAAAGCTATCTTTTCTACAACTTACTAGCTAATACCTAGAAGTTGTCTATATCCTAAACACATCCACCAGCTTAGAAATACTTCCTTTGGTAGAAAATAGGATTTTTAAAACTAACGAAACCAAACAAACACTATGATTTCCCCATTGCAAACAGGGGCAGAATTCTCTTCTTTCCCTTTTTGGGAGCCAAATCTGGGCCCTCCTGCTCTTCAGACAGTCATCCTCAGTAGTTTCTGCTTTACAAAAATACCCAGATCTGTAATGAATTCTATTCTAACAAAGTCATTTCTGTTTTATCTTGCCTCCTCATATTTCCTTACTTAGAAGCGTTTACAGCCCACTTTGAACATTACGTAATAATGAACTTTACAATATAGTAACCTTGGGACATGCAGTAACATAAAGGAAGTATTTTCCAAATTAGACAAGAACATTATTTGCTCATCCACCTCTGCTTCAACCAACCAACCAGATTCCACTTACGAAAAGAATTCCTTTTCCAAGGTTACTCCTATAATAACCATAAAAACAGATGTAAATCCACTGAATCAATCTGGCTCCTTACTTCGCTCTCTCGGTTTAACATTTGTGAACTACCAACTAGCACAAAATGCGTTCATCCTCCTCGTTTTCACAACGGCAGGAAATGGTTAGAGAAGTATAGAAAAGATTGTATTTTGTCTTTCGTAAGGCAAATTTAATACGGATTTTGCTATGAAGTTGGAGGAAAAGAAAATGGGAACGAAAAGGCATGTGCTGGCTGCTCTTGGGGCAAGGTTCATAAATCACTGTACGTTAAGAGCGCGTGCTGAAACTTCATGGTGCCAGTCACGTAATTTTGTGTATTTGGGACTAAAGACGTGAAGGGGTGTCTTTTCCCTGCGGAAATAAAAAGAAAAGAAAGAAGAAAAGAGAGTGATAGAAGAGTCACAAGAAAGAGAAAGAAAAGGTTTCTACGCTTAGATCACCATGCAGAAAACGTGCCTTCCAAAAGCTTAATTTCACAGAGCTGTTTTGTTTAACAGCGAAGATTTCAAGGGTAGAGCATGTTTAGAAGTACAGAAATTAATCTATAGAGCCCTCTTGGAAACGTCCATTTTTATTCCCCAAACAAAGCGACTGCAAGACAACACATGAACTCATTCACAAACATCTGTAGTGTTAGCAAAGCGCCCCCAGATATACCCTTCTGCCCACTCACTTCAATACTGGAGAAAACAAGCCGCAGACAAAAAATTCAGACAGCATCAACTAATTTAAAAATCTGTAAGTTGTACATTTCAGTCCCACAAAAGGCACCAAAGTTAAGCTTAGCTCCTAGGTGCAAAGACAAAATGCCATACCATTCACTTGAAAAGGTGAAAAAACACAAATTGAGACCATTCATAAAAGGAAAGCATTCAATTTACCAAAAGAAAGGACAACTTACTTTGCCTTCTTTGTATTATCAGTTTCAGATTCTTTCACTGAAATAAAATAAGCAATAGCCAATGTCAGTTTGCTTTTTTTTAACTTTAAAATCACTTAAGCAATTACCTGTATCGATTAATACCAAATGGTCAAGTTACACAGAGCCGCTAAAAAAGTTCCTTATCACGTTGGCATTGGCTACACGCTATAGTCAGTACTATGACTACTACTACTGCTACACTTTTCAGTATAACTCTCCTGGGCTGGTTGTTTATTTACAGCACCACTATGCATGGCATAATTTAAAAGCAAACTGTCTCAGGAAAATTACTATTTTCCAATAACTGTCCATCAGTCTAAATGCCACTCTCTGTGGCAGAGAAATATTCATCCATTAGAATCCCTAGGTATGTACTTACTACGTTCAGTCCCAGTGATCTGGGCGAGGATTCGGAAAGAGCGAGACTGAGTCGTTCCAGTCCTTGGACGCCAGTCTTCAGTATCTTCAATCAGTCTCTTCTTACTGGCATCACTGTGAGTAGGTATGTGATAAAACTCTGTGTAACGATCCATAATGTGTTTTCTTGGTGGGCTAGGGTTAAAAAGGAAAAAATAGGATTAAAATATTTGTAATTATGTTAAGGACAAAATATCTTCTCCCATATTATTTATAACTTACACATTTAATCCTCAATGTTCCCTTTGGGTATTTTGCTTTTTCAAGTATACTCAGTAACAATTTTTCTTAAAAAAAGAAAGCATCCTTCTAAAATAGAGTAGACTAGGTTATTTTTTTAAGTTAGTTTAAAAAAAGGTACTTATATGCTAATATAAAATAATAGTATAGATGGCTATTCAACAGAAAGGTTACCGTTTGGGTAGGATTTTCCTTTTAATTGACAGAAGAAGGCAGCAGAAGAGAGATTTCAACATGAAGAAAAGGAAAAGAAAAGAATAAGAAAAGAAGGAAAATAACAAGAAATTGCAAAGTCCACAGTAATTAAAATCAAACAATTCAAAATTACTAGCATTGTTCATCTTATGGCTAACGAAGCAGATATAGACTACATCCACAACCACTGTTAAATACCCATATGCTGCTAAAATATGTTGGCTTTCACAAAATTAAATGATCATTTCTTCACCGGGCCCAGGAGCCATGAACGGTTTAGTACAGGCTAAACCAACAATTCCAAACACAATTTTGAAAAGGGTCAGAACTTATTTTCTACAGTATTCTCATTTATGTGTATAGATATCCCTAACCCTAAATAAAGTTGGGGGCAGGATCACCGCTGTAAAGAGCTGTGGTCTATCAGAAACCAATGAAATATTTATCAAAAGACCAAGATATGAATTGTGGCTCTACGACTTTTGACTAGTCAATCTCACTGAGCCTCAGTTTTTTCATTTATAAGATAAGAATATCACATATAAAGTAGCACTGTTCTCAGGATTAAATGAAATAATATATGTGAAAGGGATGTGTAAACTATAGAGTTCAAGAACTTCGAGTTTGCTAAGACTATTCATTTTTTCTATTAAGAAAGCATAAATACCAATATTACGGAATTTACAAAGTACATTATTTTAACACTTTAACCTAAGATCTAGGTAACTTTATAAATACTCCTCTCTTCTCAACCCCGCCCCCCAAATAGAATAAATGCAAACTAAATTATGAGTTTCACTTCAGAAGAGAAGAAGGAACCTGAGCCTGGACTTGCAGACAACTGGCGCAAGATCCAAGCAGAGAAGGTACCCTAAGAGCGTCAGATGTGTGTGGCAACACCTGCTAGGTTAACTCACTGCTGAAAAATCACATTGCTATCAGAATGCCACGTGACTGCTGTCATTTTAATAGGGACACCATCAAAAACTGTCTCAGTACACTAGAAGAGTTTTTGCCCAGGGGCATGATAGAATTAACGTTAACACTAGCTTTGCAGTCAGACAGGTAGTAGTTCTAAGCATACATCCTCCATTCAGTGTGTATTTTATGCAAGTCATTTAACTTCTCCAAGTCTCGATTTTTACCACCTGAGAAATGGGGATTGCATCTACTTTAAAGGGTTGTTTTGAGGAATAAATAAGGTAGGTAAAGGATGTAAAGTGCTTTCCACACTAACTAACACAAAGTAACATAAGGTGTTCTTTTATGATTACTAGAAAAATTATTTGCAAGGCATGTTCTAAGACTACAAGTCATCATATATATAAAGAACAGAATCAATAGTATTTACACATAATACTAATAATAGTATTTTAATACTATTTACTGGTATATTTAATAGTATATTTTAAAAGTAATTCAAACTATTATTTATGATAAAAATTTTAATATTCCAGGAGTGAAATACCTAAAATACCTTTTACTGATATTGAACAAAACCTCCTAACCCTTTTTAAAATAGACATAATTTTCTTTAATTAGAAAATAATAGACATACACTATTTCATAAATACACTGTCTTTGGCAGATTCCTAAACAGACAACACTTTATCTTATGCAATTACTTGAAAAACTTTATATTTAAGCTACTAAACTTATAGTTTTAAATTTCTCTATAGTCAGTAAGTGTTTACTCTTAAATGGTACCAATTTCAGCTATAAGACTATTTTATCCTCTATAAAAGGTTTGGACTATAAAAATACAAAAAAACAGTGTTAAGTTAAGACACCAAGATTAATAAGATGTCACCACTTAAGAATATTTTTTAGCCACAACACACTTGCGAAAAGTATAGTACGTCTTGGACTCTTTTGTGACATTCACCACAGCTTAAGGTCTGTGTCAAGTGACAGAAAGTTTCTAAGCATTTACTGGCTTTGAAACTCTAATGACTATGATTAAAGAAGGGAATAATCTCAATAATTTGATTTTCTGAAATGTATTTGGGATAGAATATAAATTCAACTATCAAGAGCAAACAATTTATTTCAAAATACAGACATTCAAAATTAGCAAATTTATTCAAAACTTTAAAAAATATTAAACAAGGGAGGCCCCAACCATATCTCTAACTCCAGTATATACTGTCTATAATAATAATCTATCTTTCTGAAGGTTTAGCTTACTAAGTTCTTCCACTGCAGAAGTGTGTGGGTTTTCTAAACACACCCACTAATTCACACGAAGCTCTCTAGCATGAAAAACAAGTTTCCTAGGTTCCTAATATATTTGAAAATTCTAAGCAAAGAGAAGAGACTAACAAAATTTGGTGATGGTGTTAAGTTGAAAGCCAGATGAAAAGTTGCAGAGAGACAATGATGAAAATTAGAAAAGAAACCACTGATGAGGTACTTACACAGTGCCAGGGTTACTGAAGGAGGAATAACACACACACAGAAAGATGTGATAGAGTAGAGAAGACAGTGATGTTCTCAGGATGATGGGCAACAAAGATGAGGCCAAAAAAAAAAAAAAGAAGAAGAAGAAGAAGAAGAAAAAATGAAATAACAAAATTCAAAAAAATGAAGACATTACACCAAACATCATGCTTCAAAATAATCACGTAAATGCAGACAAACAAAAATGAACAAGTGTTAGTCAAAATTCTGTTACACTGTTATTATTTGGAGAACAGTTTTATCTGTGTTTTTTTGTTTGTTTCCAAAAAACACTGAAAAATATTTTATATATTAATGGTAGTTGAAGTCTCAAGTTACTAATGCCAAGAAAGATTCACTATTTAAAATTTTTTTCTAGGTTTTTATAAAATTTATTTTAGAGTGAATCCAAATTCCTACCATGGTTCCTAACAAAAGGCAGAGATTAAAATATAAATTAGATGTAAGATATAGAAACAGATCATTTTAGAATCACTTTTAAAATCAGAGCAGACTAGGAGAAAATCTTTCAGTCTCACATAATATAAAAGTATACATTACTAATAGCAAGTGTAATCTTCTCACATAAATTATCCTGAGCCATACATTATAAAGGAATAATATGCTATCTGAAAATTTTCTCTTATTTTTTAAAATGGAGTGATTATGATGAAAAATATATGAAGCAGTGGGTCATAAATAATAGGCTATAACTCAATTTTCATACTCTCCCCTGTCCATCATTACCACCGCCCTCATTCAGAAGTAAATTCCAGGAAGTTTAGAGCTCCCTTGTAGGAACTCCAGAGTTCTGTGTTATCAGCAACCTAATTATTGCCCAGAAAGGCATGTTTGATATGATAAAAGAACTAGGTTAATAACACCTAAAGAGGAAAGACATAATTCATTCATATAGCTTATTAAGCATAAAATCATTAAAAACAAATATATTCACATTCTATTATGTATAGAGACGATGAAAGTATGAAACGCTATATAGCTGCTCTATGCATTGTTGTTGAATCAATCCTACCACAATGATGTTTAGTCAGAGTAACTAATTACTCATTATAAAGGCAGTGAGAAAAACTGCCTACCAGTTTGAATACTAAGACTGTGCACTGTAGCTAAGTGGTATTTCCACACGTCAAAGTCAGTTTCATTAACTCAATAAAGGGCTGAGTTTTGCTGAGTGGGGGTGCGACGCAGGATTAAGTTAACCTCAGTAATTTATGGGTATTTATTCTTCTCTAAGCCATAATGCAAAGCATTCTCTCCTCTGCCTTGCTATTTTAAATAGCAGGGAAACAGTTTTTCAAAATAACCTCCTCTGAATAACCTCAGAATAAAATCTTAGATATATATTTAAACATTTTAAAATTTAGGGAAGAAGTTTTATGTCAAAATGAAGTTGGGGGGAAATATTCTATGATGTGGTAAGGGGTAGCCAGCAGAGGGTTGATTGGTTAAAACCTAAAGATGCCAATTTTAATACTTTGAACAGATATTTTCATGAATTTTAGAAAAAGTGCCCAAGTGGAATAGCCCATCATACACCACAGTGGCATTTGTGCCAACGTGACAAGTCAGATGACGTGGCTTTTCACCCTAGCTACGCCACCCACTTCCTCTGTGCCTGGACAAGCTGCAATCCCCAAGAAGCCTCCTTTTCCTCAATGGCGAAATGGATTACAATTTCTCCATCTTTCAGAATTCTTATAAGGGTGTATGTGTTTGTATTTGAAAGCACTCTGAAAACTATACAAATACAGATTTGTTGTTAGAATAGATCCTCCAGCGACTCAACATAAAAAAAGTATTATCAAACCCAACTGTAGTTTATGCACATTATTCACTCACGTAGCCTCAATTCACTCAATTTATCCTCAAGTCTGTAACCATGAAAAACAAATATTAATTCAAAGTAACAGAAATAAGCCCAGGGCTTATTTGGCTTCAAAAAACCCTAGGCTTGAATCTTAGCTCTATCACTTGAGAATTCAATCACATACTGCATTTAAAAACATCTAGCACAATGCTTAGTAATAATGAATATATTAATGAATCTTAATCTCAATTTTTAAAAATGTATATTTAACCTAAATGCTTAAATTTATTTTTCCAAGTCCCATTTTTTTCCCCTTTATAAGTCAAATTGTTACACTGGAATCTAGTAACTAGTGAAAATCTTTGTGTATAAGAATTTAACTTCAAATAGACAAACAATAAATCAAGGCTTGGGGATGTTTCTCTAGTGCACTGTGCAATATTCTTATGTGTCTATAACATGAAACTATTCAATTAGTGAGATCATAGCCATACTGGAATAAAGTTGCTCTAATAATTCAATAGTTAATCCCTCAAGTGTGTCTAAGACAGATATTCCATATTTCCAATTCTACTCTAGAGTATGATGATAAGGAAATTTCAGCACATGCTCAGAATAATCATAACGCAAAATTAATTTAAGTTCTTACCTAATGTGATTTTTATCTATTTTTAAAGCTAGTAATCACCAGTTTATCATCAATACCAACAGACACAAAAGCAAGGTTTTGAAGTTATACCACAGTAATTTTCAATGCCTATGCCAACTGCCTGTGACACTTAACAAGCTGGTACTTAACTCTCTTAACTAATTGCAAAGGTGTACAGACTTTTTATCATCCAGTGACACACAACTGCATATAGCGTTCTAAACCTTTCAGTAACACTGGCTGAAAAATCGAAAAGGCTCTTAAAGATTTTACCTGGGAAATACTGGGTTTTGATATGAATTTGGAAAACAACTCAGTTTTATATGTACTATTCACTAGTGGTACATATGTTTATGCTTTACATTCTATCTTTATCTTTGTCTTCTAATAGTCTTGACTGATACAAATTACCCCGAACATTACCTCTTCTAAACCATTACACAGCAAACCCCACATATATTTTATGATAAAAGTTAAACACTACTATTTACTACCATAAAGGAATTCACCACAACACAGCAATGCAAACCAAACTTAATGAAAAGGTTAAATGTGGTTATTCTAAATTACAGCTGTTTTGCAAAATTTAGCTTAATTTTGCAAACATTGGGCATTCATGCTGTTTACTCATATATAAGTCACCATATTTTCTCTCCAGTAATGTGGATACTAACTCTGTCACTTTTGTTTTCTGTAAAGAGAAAAGCATTTAAAAATATTACTATCATATCATGTTTTGTATCTTCCAAGGCCAGGTTCTTCAAAATCCCACATAAGAACTGTTAGAAGAAACTGCAGTCCAATGAAATTAAAATTAATTAAGGATGCATGAAAGACTTACCTCTTGAAAGCAGTGGCACATTATAATGCAAGGGCATATGGAAAGGGAAAAGGTAAATCAGTTAAACTACTTGATGTAAAATAGACTCCTTTCCAGTTTGGAATATAAAGTTCCATTTTGCTCTAAGTAGAGTAAGGAGAGTAATAAAGAAGACAGTAAGCCAAAACTAAAAATTCATATATGTACAAGATGGACTAAAAATTTCTTAGAAGTACCTTGTTCATTATTATTTACAAGAAGGAACAGGAATGTTAACGTATTATTAAGAAATATTATAAAGATAGCAATACAATCGTTAGATTTCATACCACTAGGATGAATAACTATTTCTCAGTAATGATGCATAATTCATAAGCACTTATTTGTGTCTTATGTTTATTAATCCTAGATAAATTTGGGTGGGATGGCTATAAATCACTTAAAAACTACTAGTCCTCCTGCTTTGAAGAAAAAGATAACTTACGCATTTAACTTCAATCCTCCTCAACTCCTAAATTTTTGGTTACTGGCATGTATTAGTTTTAAAATACAAAGTAATTCATAAAAAGTAACAACTCTCTCTTAAAAAAAAAGTAACAACTCTCAACTGTGAAAGAGTTTTGCTGAAGATCTTTTGTTAACACTATAAAAATGTGGAAAATTCAATAATCACGTAATTAGTAAAAACGCTGACAGTGATTTCAGGAAGATAGTTTGACACCGGATGCAGGAAATACATTCGTCAATATCACAAAACACCTGCTCTTCAAAATGACACGTCACCGACTAGTAAATAGTAAAATGTGTGATTTATTTTCGATTTTTCTGCTCTAAATGTAGTAAGAGAAAGCGTACTGCAAATCTGTCTTAGAACTTCATGGATACTTTGTTTTCAAGACTAATCAAGCTTTCATCGTGCTAACGCATCTGGGCAACATCTGAAATTAAGCTATTTTTAAATGCAATCAATTTACGAATGCAAAGCAGTAACTTGCTTGTTAATGATGCAAAATATGTAATAATCCCTTCTGTCCTGAACCTTGTGCAAGTGCTGAACACCAGGCATGTGCTCGATAACCACATGTCGATTGATTAAGAAGCCACTGTAGAGACCCTGTAACCATACCTCTGCCTACAGCTTCAGCTGGAAAATAATAAGCTTTAAGTCATTTCAGGTTTGATCACCAAAGCTGTACTCATAAAACACAAAATTTCAGCTTGGTATTTTCACATGTTTTCAGTGTAGTACCTTTCCGTAACCTCAATTTGCTTTTATCTCTACAATTTTTCCATTAAGAAGGCTTTCTTATAAAATTTCAAGAAATGTTAGCAAGGAGAAAAGATTTTAACTCAAATACTTCCTTCAAAGGACTTTTTTCTACTGAGCCTGGAATTTAACAAACATAATAAACTTCTGCTTTTAGTTTTCTGTGGGGCTAGCATTTGACAGGCAGCATCTGTTTTTTCAAGGTACTACTTTGATTACTCTAAAATCTATTGTCTTAAAAAAGACATACCAAAAAAAAATATAACCAAACGCACCTCAACACTACATACTACTTCTCTTCCTCACATGGAAGAAGAGATAACTTAGGACACTAGATTTCCTCAATTTATACATCGAAACTTCCAAAAGCCATCCACCACCACAAAACCACATGTAGGGCCCAGCAGCTGTCCTTCCAGACCTGCTCTTTCCTCTCTGCCGCAGCCTGGAACCCTGCCACCTTCTTTTTCAAAGCCCCCGAGTTGCCATGGCAGCAGTGCTATGAAAGCACAGCCCCTTCATTACATGAATTAACATTCAGAAGGGATTATCTCAGAAAGGACCTATCTACACAATTATTTTAATTATATTTTCCTGGGAACCGGCATTGGTAAAAACAATCACGCATGCAGATTATTTCCTTCTGTTTTCCTTTTAAAAGACACTTTTGTCACAATAAATCTGATCAAAATGATTTTACAAAAATGACTTGGGCTTAAAGTACGGTCACTGGATTCCAAAAAGAATAAAATAACCGTCTATTAATGGAGGCTGCTGAAAATAGACTTCAACCAGTTTTTGAAAAATCTGTACCATAAAGAGGGGAAAATGATAAGGAATGGATTTTTCAAAAAATTCTGCTAACATTATATATTTAGTGCCCACTGCTTTAAATTTTAGAAATATTTTTACAGTGAAATATCCTCTAACTTGCTTCTGATATTTTTTAAGCATCCTTTAATGTTACTGTCCTCTCATTACTGTTTGATTTTAAAGACTAAATTCCAGCATAAGTTCATCTGAGAAGAATGTTGCTTAGCTAGCTGACCTAAGCTAATGCATCACACATAGACATGAGTCAAAACTAAATTTGTTTTCTGTCTTCCTAGAAAAAAGGCTTCTTACAGACTTCTCATTTCCTCTCTCTTTAGCATGAGATACGTAAGCTGACACAACTGCAACCACTTTGTTTCAACTTCTGGTGGCGCATAAAAGGATGGAAAAACTGAGGAAGAAAGATTCAAGGTTTGCCTTGCATTATAAGGTCCAGCTGCTCCACTTGTTGTGCCGGGACTTGGAGAAAAAGAGTTACAGAGTCCGTTACATGGTTCATAACAGGTCAAAATGCATAATTAGGTCTGGATTAACCTGTAATCGCCTTGCAGAAAGCGCTGTATTGTATGTAACATAACGCGACACGTTAATGAAGCAAATGAAACTTCATCTCCCTTCCTTCAAAGAACAGCTGATTTTGGGGGGGATGGAGATTAAGTTTTGCTTGGAAATTGCCTGAAAGAAGAGTTTTGATGAGAGCAGAAAGCACCCTCGGCCACCTACCCATTTTGCTGTTTACTGTCACCCTGGGATCCTCTTCTCTGTCCCTCCGCTACCTCCTGGGCAGTCTCGGCACACATGCTGGTGACTGTGGGCTGCCGTGGGACATGAACTGCAGGTTTACCAGCGCTCAGTGCAGATGGCCGCTGGTCAGCACTAAGACTGGCGTTAGCATGCGGTCCAGAGGCAGCGAATGGGGGAGGAGTGACAGCGGCCCCCGGTGCAGGGGAAGCATGTGATGAAGTGGTCGCATGGGCTGGGGTGAAGGCGGACGACGGTGATGGGATGGGTGTGACTTTTGGTGAAGACACAGAACCAAAGGGTCGTGGTGCCTTATTGTAGGCCATGTTGGTTGTGGAAGTGACTTTGGACACAGCAGGAGATGGAATGGGCACAGGTTTAACTACTTCTTTAGGTTCTCCCTATGTAAAATAAAAATAAACATACACAAAAACAGGCCAAAGACATGCAAAATAGATCCACTGAAAAGAACACACAGCTAGTTTGTAAAAAGACAAACACAATCATGTTAGCAGGCCAAACTTTACACGTTTTCAGATAAAAACAATGAGTTGATATAACACAGTATGCATGCCAACGGGTCCCAACATGCATAACACGGAGGCACATACTGAGTAGATATATTTTTTTTAATAAAAATGAAAGGAGTTCAAAATATTTAGGAAATAGATTAGGAAAGTTATCAAAAAGCCTAAAGGCCAAAATAAGTACCAATTCAGACATATTCCAAAGGAAAATTTTCTAAATACCCCACAGTAAACAAAACATCATTAACCAAAATATTTATTTTAAAATATCCAGAGTCTCAATTATAATTCCATCTTTCAAACATGTTTAATTACTGTCCAGAGTACAATTATTTGATTCATGCAGAAGCAGCAGCACATTTCTAACTCTTCAATTAAAAACAAAACAAAACAAAACAACCGAAGGAATGTTCATTTTCATCTGACTCAGAAATGGGCACATTCTAATTATTCTGAATCAAGAAATTGCTCCTTAAAAAAAAAATCTCAACAAAAAAAGCAAACAAATCAACAAAACAAAATCAATCCTTTCCCTTTCCTGTAATCCACCTGTTGTTTCTCTCTCTGGAATGTTGTGAGATATCACTAAAGATGGACTAAACTTCTTCCCTTTTCTAAAATAAATATTTAATATTTAGTAGTTACATGAGGGGAAAAAAAAGATCTTAGATGTTTCTTCACTGCCATCAGTCAAAGAAAAAAAACAACAACTAAGAAAGATCAATTCCTCCTAAAATGAACAGAATTTGTGTTTGCAAACCCCTATCCCAGAGTAAGTATGAAGTTAAAAACAAAAAACAAAAAACAACAGCTTAAGCTTCTATGACATTCAAGAATAAGTCCCTACCATCCCCAAAGAAAAACAATCAAAATTCCTTAAAAAGCATACAATGGTGGCTCTATTATGTTTAATTTGAAGGAAAAAAAAGTAATCTAAATTAATGTTACAGAAATAATAAAGCTAACTGAGGGGGATAAAGTAGCTTCATGCCTCTGGGAATCAATATAAATAAATTCAATGGAAAGGCACAAGTAAAATTAAGGAGAAAACCCCAAAAAGCACAAAACCAGATTATATGAATAATGGCTTGGGACAATTTCAGGATATATATGAGAAAAATAGGGTACTTGCCAATAACCTAATCCAAGAATACTCTGAAAATGTAATTTAAAAACTCATTAATATTACTAATAAAATGTTATTAAAGACTTATTGTGATATTCATCTTTGGTAACCACTTATTTAATCTGTTTAGATTATGTGAATAGAGATAGGCAAATTAAAAGTGAAGGTAAGAAATCTGGATATGAGTTATTGATAATATACGACATTGGAAATAATGTTTAAATGATGAGGAATAATTTCAGATGATAATTCTGTATGTGTTGATTTCCACTTTCCCTCGTCATCTTTAAAGGAAAAGAACTGTGCGGAGAACTGCATTGAAACTATAAATTGTCAGTATGACTGGAGACAGGAAGGGAAGTTACAGTGGTTCAAGAGGGACAGTCAAATAATGCCCCAGTGATGCTAGATTAGAAACGCACCTTTTGAACAGGAACCGGCTCAGGCTTGGGTGTAGCAGATGCTCTGAGGAAAAAAGAGAAAAAGGAAAATAACATGAATTTTTGCAAACTTCTTACTAATGGAATTTTTATTATTATATACCTCAATATACTAAATCATCAGAACTTAGAGTTTCATAATTCATGGTTTTACTATTCACAATCTACTAATTAGTTCATGCAGCTCAAATGCTGTCAGATCCAATACCTCATATACCAGGTGTACATTAGTGTATGAATACCCACTCTACCCACTCAAATGAGGAAAGACAAACACCGATCCTGTTTGCTAATGCATCCATGTTTAACCTTTAAATTAAGGCTACTCCCTACCAAAAAGGGTAAGGTAAATAAACATGACTTTCTGATCCTTGCATGGCCCCCAACAAATAATCTGCATCTCTGTCTCCAATAGTATCTGCCTTTTCTCCTATCATCCATGAATATGCCCAGAGGACATTGGATCTTTTTGTGAAGATACTGAATAAATTCTGGTTGAACTGGGTCACTGAATGCATATTAATTTTGTATTTATATTCTTAAGTGCACGTTAATGTATCTGTTCCGCTAAAACCAAACTGTAAGTTCTTCCACTAGGCTATAATTTCAGTGAATGCAATGACCACGCCCCACTTGTGTCTATATCAGCACTGCACCTGGCATGTAATAGGTCATCAGTAATGAGTGTAGAAAGGAGAGAACAGGGAAGAAGGACAAAAATCCATGCACAGAACTATTCTCATATTTAAATATATTATTCTTAATCTATGCTTTTTTGTATTATTACTGTCCCTTGGGTTATCATGGACTAATAATAACGATAATTGATTTGGAGTATGTCATTTAATCATGACAAATAACCAAAGTAGCAACTATCATTATCCCCTTTCTTCACATGAGGAACTCCAAAATTAAAGTAAATTACTTCTAGGATGGCACTAAGGCCAACAGTCCTTATATATTACAATACACTGGCTGTAGTCAAGGGCAGTAACTAAATGATTGGAGAGCTTCTAATGATTTAAAGGCTATTTTCCCAGAATTAAGGTACACGTTATGTTTAATAATGTCAGAAGCAGTTTGACTCCTCTTATAACACATAAGCCTGAGGATAAGACAGCAAGTGCAGAATTCAAGAAATGTAACCATAGTAGGTAAATAATAAGTGATAATTTTAAGCTGCAAACCATGAGATCATTTTACTTACAGAGAAGCTAACATAGGATATTTGGTCTCCATAATCATAACCTAGTAATGAACTCTGATCAACATTTTTAGCAGCAACTGAATTTTCCAATAACAACTATTTTGGTTAGCCAGGGCAGGCACAGACTGAATAATTGGCTAACCTAATGAGAGACCACAATGGATGCTAACATTCCGTTAGTGCCATGTAGAATTACCCTCTGCAGTTGTACAACTTTCCACGTGTGCTCTCAATCAGACAATTTCTCTTTTAGCTTATAGGGTTATTATAACAAGCAAAGGAAACAAGTTCAACTACAGAACAGTGGAATCTTCCTTTCATTGAAATTTCACAATAAGATGTAATCACAAAGGATCTACTCATTAAAACCACCCAAGACATGATTGAAAGTTTGCCATGGGACTTCCCTGGTGGCACAGTAGTTAAGAATCTGCCTGCCAATGCAGGGGACATGGATTCGAGCCCTGGTCTGGGAAGATCCCACATGCCGTGGGGCAACTAAGCCCGTGCACCACAACTACTGAGCCTGCGCTCTAGAGCCCGGGAGCCACAACTACTGAGCCCACGTGCCACAACTACTGAAGCCCGTGCGCCTAGAGCCCATGCTCCGCAACAAGAGAAGCCACCACAATGAGAAGCCCCACACCACAACAAAGAGCAGCCCCTGCTCGCTGCAACTAGAGAAAAGCCCACACAGCAACGAAGACCCAACACAGCCAAAAAAAAAAAAAAGAAAAAGAAAAAAAAGAAAGCTTGCCATAATAGAGAAGACAATATCCTTTTTCATTTTTAATCCGGACACTTAAAGGTACATGGAGCTCTTCTAGCAACACAAAAACAATTTATACAAAAGACGGATGTTTAACAGTCACTAGGTTTCCAAACAGAAGAAAACACACATATCCTATGTCTATGAAAACAAACCGCTTAGTTTTTTCTAGCTGTTAGCTCTTATTTAAACAGTGTTGGCAACAACAAAAGCCCCAGAATGGTTAGTTTTCATTAACTTTGGAGTCCAACCTCTTAGTTTGTTGAGACGCATAGAATAATGAGTCTTAACATATTTTATGGATTGAAAGTTCTACAAAAATACTTCTTAAAATATGGAATTCACAAAAAAATTTTAAACTGGATCTTAAATACCTGCCCTGCTTGCCTTCTGATAAAGTCCCGTAAGTGCAATGACATGAAGAAAAGCAGTCAAAGAGGGACAACCTGTCCTCAGAATTCCAGGATTGAGTCCACTACATGTTAGAAACACAAGCATCATTTTGTAGGTGGAAAAAAGAAAAAAAAGACTGGCTTATAATTAAATGTCAAATGAAAGAGTGAACACTAGATGCAATAAAAATTAGTTCTGGTTTAACTATTTACCTAACTACCAAATGAGTCATAGAATCATTAAAACTTAGAAGGTTCCTTAGAGTTACTCTATCACATGCCAATCAGATATACGTCTGACCTCTGTTTGAATATATATAGGAGCTCACAGTTTAAGACATGTAATTTTTTGAATCCTGTTTAAAATGGCCTTCATTGTAATGTGTTAGTTATTTTGCTTTTTTGGAATAAACAGAAGAAGTCAACTGGTCCACGTTAAAAATATTTGCAAAAGCATTTTTAACACACAAAATATGTATACAAATCTATAACATACATTATTTACATTTTAAAAGATCAGTAGGGTACATAAAGCTCATATTTAAGTGTGATTACATATTCTTACAACACTAAAACTATTGTGGCTTGGGAAATTTAGAATACATGACAATTGAAATCTGAATAATGAACAGCAATCAACCAGTTTTTTAAAAATCAAACTTTACTAATTATCACAAAACAACAAAATAAAAAGATACAACACCTTTTATTTTCAAAGTGTCAAGATTTTTAAAAAATATTAATGCATAATGTTTGTGAGAATACTCTGTTGCTGGAAGAATTATATATTATTACAGCTCTTTTGGAAAATAATCTGGCATTTATTTATAAAAGGCTTGAAGAAAGCTCACACCCTTTGACTTATTAAATCAACTTCTGGGAGTCTATCATAAGGAAATAACCTAAAATAGGAAAAAGACTTTATGTAAAAATATACTCATTCCCTACAGTATAACTTATAATAGTGAAAAATAGGAAACAACCAATTAAATATACAATGAGGAAATGGTTAACTGTAATATAACCAAATGATGAAACATTATGCAATGATTAAAAATCATTTTGAGAAAGAATTCTGAATTGCACGATAACATACTTACTTTATGATATTAAGTGAAAAAAGGAAAATATAAAATAGCGTATACAGCATGATCAATGCATGGAAAAAAGTGGCTGGAAACACACCAACATTTTAGTAGAAGCTCTCTATGAATGATATTTGTTTTCTTCTCTTTCATGTGTTTTCCATATTTTATGCACTGTACACGTGCTACTTTTTATAATAAGTAAGACTATTTCTCAAAGCATGCTTCATAGAAAACTACTTTCTAAAACACAACCCCGCCCCACCCCCCAAAACAAAGGTTCTGTTATCAAAGATACTGGAAAACCTGAAGTTCAAGTTCCGGTAAGCAGTAGCCACAGGACTACTCAAAGCCTTTAAATGCCCAGGAAGAAAATACTGTGGCTCGTGGGCCACACCCATTTGGAGTTTAGAATACTCATTTATGGAACTCGTTTTCAGAATATTCATTTGCTCAGGAAACCTTTCTCAAGGTTGGAGTTATTAGGAAAGGGAAAAACTCTCTGAGAAATGCTATTTTAAAGAAACAGTAAAGAGAGTAAATCTCTGTCAGTCCGAAAAGTTTTAAGTCTCCTCCAGGTGGCTACAATTAAGGGAGAAACATTACAATCCACAAAATCCTCGAAACCTTTTGTTATACAGAATATCGTTCTTACTGAGATGGTGCTTTCATGAACTTTGTTAAATAAGATACCCAAAGACTGAGCATAATTTAATCGATGTTTAACGAGGAAAATCTCATTTCCTTCACCAAACTGAAATATATATTTCCTATATTCCCTGAGGAGAAAATCCTAATAATATGAATAAGGAAAGCTAGTTCTCAAAATTAAAATTTTTATAGTTGCCTTTCTTTTTTTTAGAACAACATTAGATTGAGCATCTGCTCCTTTACTTTAGAAATGTGATAGATTACTTAAAAGCAAATAATTGTATAAAGACTTTAAAATAAAGTTTTAAAACCTGATGTATAATTATTAAAAATTATTCCTACATTTTTCTGTTCAAATCCTGGGAAATACACAATGGGATAATAGATTTCCCTTTCAACCACAGCGAAGGACACAAGTCACTTTTGTGCAGTGTGGTGTGTTTCAAACCAGAAGAGATCCTGGCAGTGGCCTGGTGCCACGGGTCCAACAGTCTGCTTATTGTTCTCTCTTCCCTTAGTGCGAAGCCCCTGTACGGGAGTAAGCCACGATGGCGGGAGACAGTGTTCTGGCCCGGTACTATCCTCAGCTCATGGAATTCAAAGAACAAAGCCGTCAGTGTGGCCACAGCAATCTATTTTGAAAGCTGATTGACTTTTGTGAGAGCAGTATCCAAAATAAAAATCCCTGATGCATTACAACCAGTTTCAGAACTTCTGGCTGAACAGTTGAAAGGAGTTCTAAATTACAATG
This sequence comes from Balaenoptera borealis, assembly GCF_965194805.1. Taxonomy (NCBI): domain Eukaryota; kingdom Metazoa; phylum Chordata; class Mammalia; order Artiodactyla; family Balaenopteridae; genus Balaenoptera; species Balaenoptera borealis. Next base: position 15,352,321 of record NC_138861.1, on the reverse strand, counting down.
TTGTATTCAAAACTGGAATTGTGGTGCCCTGGTTAGAATAGTGCATAGGAAAAATAATACCATAAATAAGCTACAGATCTATTAAAGATCAGATTCAAAGGAATCATGAAAAACTGCATTGTTCGAACACTCAATGAATTTTCTAATACTGCTGTATAAAGTAATACGTTTTTAGCTAATAAAAGTCGCCAATGAATGTTCACATTAGTGTTTAAGAATGAGGAATTATGCAACAGAACTGGACTGATAAAGATTACTCACATTACTCATTATGTCTTGGTGAAGCCTTCAACCATATCTAATACACTTAACTCATAAACAATCATACAGAAAAGAGGAGGATTTTTAGTTCATCTTCCGTGAGATGAGCTCTATCTAAGTTTCCCACAGCATGGCCATCTTTGGGCTCACTGACCTCAGGACCCATAAACACTAGGGCACATCATTAATCACTTTAATTGCAAAGTTGTCAATTTGCAATAACAAAGCAACTCCAGAGGGGAAAAAAGTGAGCACTCAAGTGTGTAGAGGGATGTCTCTTTAAACCGTTTCCCTATATTTAATTGTACTTCTAGTCAGTCGGCTTTCCTAAAAACTCAAACCTTAAACATTTAAATCACGTATGGCAATGCATCAATGGTTTTTTCCAAATGATTTGGGAACACGTAAAGATTATTTTTTCTACAAACATAAGTACAGAATAGTTACATATCAGCACGTTATAACACCGTTTAGCTTATAGAAGATGATATTCACCACATACACATGCATTCATACACAGTCTCATTTTCTTTCTCTCTCTTTGCATTTGCTCTGTTTTACTATGTGTACTAAATAAAGTATATTTTTTCCTCTAGAGAGTAAGAAATAACCCAAAGCTGGACAGACTTTGAAGAGTGGGAGAAAGAAGGTAAAAAGAGAGAAGCAAAGGAACTGCTGGAGCCCATCTGAGTACCCAGGACCCCCTCTGCTGGGGCTTGGCTTGAAATTGGGTGTGGCTCAGAGAAATCCAGAACAGGCCGTTACCACTTGATAATTACGTCCCTAGGTAAGGGAAAGGGCTTTTGTTGTAAAGATCCTTTTCAGGTGGTTACAGGAGTTGATGGGGCTTGAGAAGAAATTTTCAGCAACCAGTTCTAAATCAAGCCACAGAGGGAGAGAGGGTGAGGAAGGAAGGAAAGGACTTCTACTGAGCTTCCCTGACCCACACGGTTACAGTATTATCAAGGAGGAAAAAAAGGGGGTGGGGGGGAGGGGAGAGAAGGGAGCATTAGGCTAAACTTAAAATGATAACATATTTCCCATTATTTGAACAATGAGAGGATCAGCGTTGGCATTCAGCTACCATTTACTGGGGTCGGTCATACTAGGAGCTCAATACTGAATTAAAGGCCTTATATACAATGCTTAAGTTTCAGAAATAAAGTCTAGAAATGTTAAATAACTTGGACCACTAAAAAGTTTAATGCCAATTTCCACATTATCCTCCCTCTAATATATCCATCTCACTTAGCAGGAGCCAACAAATTAACACGTATTTCTTCATCTCATGATATGCTACTTTATTTTCTATGGTTGAAGTACTGTTCCAAGTTTGGGAACACGGTGGTAAAAACAAGCCAAAGAAGGTCCTTGCCCAGAATCTACATTTTAATGGAGGAGGCAGATAATAAGTCAATAAGGTAGTTTTATAAAGTGATAAATCCAAAATTTCCCATTATTCTACTTGATTCTAGATAGAAGAAATGTTTTTTTACCCTACGTTTATTTCAAAAAGAACATTTTTATCGGGGAAGAAAGTTTCATCTGTCTGTCGTGCCTCATGTCCACACTCCCAATAACCTCAACCTCATTTAAGGAAAAAGAATGCACTTTTCTAACTAGTATTTATAAAATAATTTCTATAAAAAAGAATGTTGAAGAGATTATATAATATTTTAGATGTGTTCAAGGTTACATAAAAGGGATTTCAAAGTTCAGGATAATTCATTCTTATTATGAGTAAAATTCTTTTAGAGTGAAAATACCATTTCAATAAAGGGTTTTATACAAGGAGGCTATTTCTGTATGCCCCATTGTTAAGAAATGGCAAACTTTACTGCAAAGGGCCAGACAGTCAATCTTTTAGACTTTGTGGGTCACAGGACGTAGATTCAACTACTCTGCTCTGCCATTACAGCTAGGAAGACGATCCAGACAAAATATGAGTGAGCATGACTGTGTTCCAATAAAGCTTTATTTATAAATACAGGAAGGGGGATAGATTTGTCCTGTAGGTCATAGTTCACCAACCCCTCGTTTAGATTATTTTATGGTTTTGACTAACGTTCTAGGAAATATCCTACATGACCACGGCTCTTTTGGAGTCTAAACCTCATAACCATGCTGCATAACGGAAAACCTCAGATTACAATTTGTTCAGACACTGATTGCCATAAGAAACGAGAGTTGAGCTTCCATTATTCCTTCTGTGGTTGCGGGACACTACCTTTCAATCCCTCTTAACTCCTCTACCTCCAACTTTCATACTACCTGCCGTTAAATGATCCATCTAAACTTCCAAACCACCCATCCAAGTAAAATTCACACCACAGGGCACTGATACTGAAGCTTGGTAAAGGGACAGGTGTAATATTATTAGATTAAGGATGACATTTTAAGCACTATTTTTAACTTTGCACCTCAGTTCCTTTACTAATGCATGATAAAGGCTACTAAAAACCTCTCTCACCTTCTGCTTCTACATATTATAAATGCAACTATTAGTAATGTAATTTTTTTTTAATTCTAAAAGAACAACTAAAAAGGATGCGCCATACATCCTGTAAGAGAAGCTGAGAAGTGTAATTTCCTTCTTTCCCACCAAAACCCTATTTTTTATTTCATATCAGACATGGATTATAATACTTTTAGGATTAATATAAACAAGCAATCTATAACAGAGTTGCATTCTCTCAAAACCTACTAGGTTTATACCTTCCTTAGGGCACGATGATAATTCTATTTAATATATCTTCTCTTCCAACTCATCTGGTAGAGAAAAAAAAATTATCAACATAGTACTATCAACATAATACTTCATTATTAATAAGAAACTAATAGATTTGCAAAGCAAATAATCTGCCTGTGAAAAATCAGGAGTTCCATTTATACATCTACATTTTTCTGGTTCTTTTGTGACATTATTAAAACGCCCTTGAACAACAAATGTGGTTAAAATTCACATTAAGAGAGTAGGCATCAATAACAAACCATATGCATAACTGGCTTTTCCCAGATATCTAGCAATGCATGATAAGAGTCAGATACTGAAGAGAAGGATAAAAGACAAGTAGGTACGATTCACACCCTGATGTTTGTCTACTCATTTTTTCCTTCCTTTTAGGAAAAGCTTAGAGCCCTAAAGAGACAGAGAGAACCTCCTACCTTTCATATTCAGGGTTTCTCTTATCAAGGTCTTCCTTGATAGAGGAATACTTTGAGAAACAGGAGAAATAGCTAATGAAGGTTGCAAGTCTAGGTTACCAACAAAATAGAACAGCTACTCTACAGTTTCTTTGTCAGCATGAGGACAGTAATTCTTCCCCTGTAGAATTGTTTTGAGGATGGAATGAGGTCATGTATGTAACACACCTAACGGTGATTGGCACAAAGTAAGCAGCAACAGACACTACTTTTCTACCCCTTATGTAGAAGATACGACCCTGGAGTTCTGGAAATTATTCTCTGCTTCTGATTATATACTGTTATAACGAAACCAAATTATCTACCAGGATAGGTTTCAAGAGAAAACAACAGAAACAACAACAAACTAGAAATTATTGAGAAAATATCACTTAATGAGTACGTACCAAATGCCAATAATTTCATTTGGCCCATTCCGTAAATTACCTCATTTATTCTTCCTGAGCAAGTAGTATTGTGCTCATTTTAATTACAGGAAGGAGAACCTCAAATAGGTTAAATAATTTGACCATAACTTAGAATTTGAAAATGGCAGAGGCAAGATTTGAACCCAAATCCTCCAGATGCTTTAAATGCAACTCTAACACTCTGCCTTCTAGAAATAATATCAAAGTGAAAGTCATAAAAGTAACTTTAGTAAAGAACTTCAGAGATCTAGAAATGCTTTCAAACAATGAATGACTATTAATTTTCTATTAACTAATAACTATTCATTTTTCAATCATGTTATTTATAGAATGTCATTTTTGGTTGAATTCATGTAAAAACTGAAGTTACTCATGGTAATACATACATATATGTGTACATATGTAGTTAACATATAGATATATATAGAGAGAGGATATATGTGGATATCTATCTACCTATCTGATTCTCGGATCTATAGAAAGTACACATTTTACAGCATGAACAATATACACATAAGTAAGAGTTTAAGTACTTCAGGAAATTGCCAGTTAAAGGTTTATAAACATGCAAAAACAAAGAAACAAGCGCCTTAAGTCCATTCTTCCTTATTGTTCCAGAGAAGAGGAATATTTTTCCCCATAGTAATAGGAATTCTTTAATAACTTCATTTTCCAGCAGGATGGGGCTGGAGGTTCCTTAATGAACATCACCTATGGTGCTAAACTAGGTGTTCTGGTCAAAATAGCAGCCAGCTTCTGAAGTTAGCCGCCATGCAGATCCCAAGATACCACATCATGAGATCTTCTTGTGGGCATGTATCGAGAACCTCATGTTTATATCTCGTCTTCCTGACGATCTTGAGAAAATAAAGGACCATTGTAGTCCCCATTACAGCTATTGATGGTGATATGTTACCAATAACCCAGAATGAGTAAGACTGCCGGTCTGATGTGTGCCCTGTGATACAGGGGTGTATACCGCACATGTAAGATTACAGAAATAACCATGATGCTTCCTTTTCAATTTGGTTTAGCTACATACATTCATATACACCTAGTCACTGAATGATACATTTTAATAGGGTTCAATTCTTTTTGAATCAGCCTATACTTTTATAAACAAACACACACCCTTATGTTATGGTCAGACTCTAACTCCTGTTAACCCTCCAGATCTATTATAATTAGTATGGGCTTCTCTATTACCATAAATTATTTTAACCAAGCACTTCTCATTCCTGACCAATACGTATTACACCTAATGCCACTTCAAGTTCAAGGGCAATACTTGTGCTATATATTTTCCTTAAATTAATTTATTTTGTTAATTTATTAATTAATTCCACAAATATTTATTGAGCCCCTAATGGAGCAGGCTCTGCTGTAGGAGGTTCATCAACAGTAATGAATAATAGACAAAACCCCTACTTTGAAGGTGCTTACATTCTACTTGGAAGAGGCAGATTAAAAACAAACAAGCAAAGAATGTCACATGGTAATGAGTGTAATGGAGTATAATAAAGCAAGACAGGGGCAGGGATACATTATTTTATATGAAGGAGTCAGAGAAGGCCTCTCTAATATGAAATCTGAGCAGTGACCTGAAGAAGAGAATTCCAGGCAGACCAAATAGCAAGTGTGAAGTCTCAGAGGCAGGAATGTGCCAACGGGCTAGAATGGGAGTAAAAGCAAAAAGAGCAGTGACAGATGAAGCCAGAAAGCTAACTGGGAGCCAGGACACATAAGCTACTCCATGCCACTATACGATCTTTGCCTTTCACTCCTCTCAGTGAGACGGAAACATATTTCTAAATACAGTTCTTCATCTTGTAAGAAAGTTAAACCCAAACCTCAAATTAAAGAACAGTAAATCTAAATACAGTGTTGACCAATAAATTAGCCTATAAATATGTTTGAACTGTAGAAGCCTACTTACTAACTAAAGGAAGGGAAGAGACAGGGACTAAAACTTGCCCCAAATCTTAAATACATCAAGACAAACAGAATACAAATGGAAAATAGCAAAATATCTAATTTGTCCTTCAAACATCCAAAGTGGAAGAAAATGCTCTTTGAGGCTCATTTTTATATGCTCTGTCCTATGCTAATATTGAAGGCACAATTTTGGCACTAACTTTTTCCAGATACATCTTTTTCTATTCTTGTCTAGGCTAAGCACATTCAATTGCAAAATTTTTTGGTAAAGTGGGTATTTTTAGGTATTTCAATAAAATTCAAGGGGACAAGCATTCCAACATTTAGCACAGCCTTATTAGGAAAACAAAGTCAGTCTGCTGTCTTGTGGAAAGCACAGAAATGAAAACTTTTCATTCTTTGTAGTCTAAACTTAGTAGTCTAAACTTTCATTCTTTGTAGTCTAACCATTTATTTATTTAACTCTTAAAAAATAACTTAGGGGTGGGTTTAGGTTTTTTAAAAATCTGGTGTACTCAGAGTCTAGGAATTTAAAAATTAGTGATCAAATGTGGCTATTTTAGCCATAGATAAGCCAGGTCTATCCTTGTTTAATAACTTTAAGATGAGCTGCAAATTTCACATTTATCAGTTCAGAAGTAGAATCCTCCTCATCACTGAATCTTACTAAATTAGTTCAAAGTATTCTATATAATAATATCTAAATCTGAAAGAAGAAAATTTAAAGCCAGTAAGTGTTCATATATTTGTTCATTTAAAAAAATTCATATATTATTTGTGATTAACTTCACATTTATACTATCACACAGAAAGGGCTGAAACACATTTAATTGCTTCTTTTATTTAAGAAACTTTATTTCTGTTTATAGAAACAAAAATTTGTTTATAAAATGACAGTATTACTTATATTTCTGATTGATAATTCAATGGATTTTGTTGTAAAATTTAAGCTATATTAGAATTCCAAAGCTTTCCAATGTTAACAAAATATTATTTTTTTAAACAAAGAGACAATATAAAACATTATATTCTCTAATACCTCTGTCATTACAGGAAGAAAATCTGAAACTAGCAAATTACAAACACATTCTGCCTATTTTACCAAAAAGCATGCTCGTTATCTTGAGAGAATTAATTCCCTCCACCACAGTGTGAATCTAATATATTAGAAAATGACCCTAGAATAGTGCTTCTCAACAATACACAACTCAAAACATGTGTGGCTCATCATGAATGTTCAACAACACCCAAACTGGTCTACATATTTCAACAGGACAAATCCACTGATCCAAAGCTTGAAAATTGTGGCAATGTCAAATTGCTACAAAATTTCTAAATGCTTATTCTCAATTTCAGTACTTATCTCATTGTAGACCAGGAACAAACAGTTCAAACTGGCACCAGACTTCAGGGGCTGCAAACTGAGTAGCACCGAAGTAGACTACTGTTTTCAAACTTTTCATCACAATACACAGTCAGAGATATATTTTATATCATGACCTACATGGTACAAATCTGAACCAATAAAAACATTTTTTCATATGCAATCCATTCTTACGTTTTGTTCTAGGCCATTTTATTTACAAAACAAAAAAAAGGGGTTAGGGCAGATGCTGGCCCTGACTCCATAAACTGAATGCATAATAAGCCTCAGTTTGATAAAGAGTAATCTTGACGGGGGGCAGGGGGTGGGCAGAGAACTCAGAAGGGTTTGGAAGCTTGATAGGTCATATAATAAACATGATGGTTGCCTAACAGTGGTCATACAATAATTCTCACTGAACTGAAACAGCCCATTCACAAAACAATATTAACCTGGTTTTAATTTGTGAGAAGTATTGCATTCAATAATATCCTTAAAGGCGCAAAATAAACAAATGTAGCACCAACAATAATTAACACAAAGTTCTGGCTAGGACATGTCTTAAAGCTCCATCTCACCAAATTTGCTTCTGACAGAATTATAATTACTGAGAAGAGCAGAAGTGCTGACCATAGGTTACTACACGTATTGTTCCATCAACGACATTCTCCAGCAAGTACTTAAAAACTGAAGTGGATAATGAACATTTTCCCCATTTGAAAATGTGTGAAAATTTAGAGAAGCCGAACACTAATACTTAACTCTTAAGACAAATAACCTGAAATGTATTTGATTCTTTAGTGAAAGAAAAACACAACCTCTAATGTGATGTTTCCCTTAAGCTGGTGCTAAGCATCCCCTAAAACATCTCTAGAGAACAGAAATAGGAGATTCTTGTCCTATTTACTTCCTCTTTTCAAAAATTCACAGAAGGACCTGAGACCTCACAAAAGATTAGAACCAGTTCAGAGACAAACACACAATGTGCTCTATACTGTGATCCGTAGAAAACTCTTTACAATAAATGAAAATGCATTTATGTAACTCTGACACCAAAGTTCCTGATTCCTTTCAAGATAACAATGTTCCTTTTCTTCCATAAGGATTCTGATATTTAACTCTTCTGGCTGCTTTTCTAAAATGTTCTTGCTGAACACCGACCATGAGAGGCGTCTAACTGGAATGGGCTGTCCAGTGGTGATGTTCACACAGGACCTGTAACACTGCTGCAGGGATTCTTTCATAGAAGACAAGACCAAGTGGCCACAAGATCCCTTCAAGCTCAGAGGAACACAAACACCTCTGTAACACAGCTTGTATCATACAGTGTTCTTGTTCTTTCTGAAAATCTGTCAATATTAGCTAATTCTTTTATTTCCCTTAGGTATATATGACAAGGTGTGAGACTCAGGACAGACTGGTAGATAACCCCGACACTAATACTGCCCTCAAAGACAAGTAAACCATAGGTAAATTTAAAAAATTCTTTGCCTGGGGACTTCCCTGGTGGTCCAGTGGTTAAGAATCCGCCTTCCAATGCAGGGGACACGGGTTCGATCCCTGGTCGGGGAACTAAGATCCCACATGCCACAGGGCAACTAAGCCCGCATGCCGCGACTACTGAGCACATGAGCCACAAGTAGAGAGCCCATGCGCCACAACTAGAGAGCCCACGTGCCACAACTTGAGAGCCCACATGCCGCAGCAAAGAGCCTGCACGCCGCAACGAAGATCCCATGTGCCGCAACAAAGATCCCACGTGCCACAACTAAGACCTGATGCAGCCAAAAATAAAATAAATAAATATTTTTAAAAAAAATAGAAATTCTTAGCCTGGTCACTTTGATGAGCAATGTAGTCCCTAGAATGTCCAGTATCTCACAGAGTTGAGAAGCGGATTTCTCTGAGTCAAATCCTAGTGTAAGCAGGTAGTGTAGGGAGTCCCCAGAGAAAGAGAACCAGACATGGCTTTTGACATGCGAGAAGCCATCTTGGCCTAAGCCATTTTGTGATCTAAGCCTGGCCACAATGCTTGCCTTTGAAGGGTCTCAGTAATTAGTGATCTTAAGGAAACTGAGGGAATGCAGGAACAAAGGAAAAGCAGTCAAGAGACACTAGTTCAGTGATAAAACCGAGTCCTAGTTCCTCCTCAGGGGATATACATACATAACCATCTGACTCATACCTTTGAGCTCTGCACGCACTAAGGCCCCCACCCAGCTGGAGGATGCCAAAACCACAGACTGGTCAGAACCTAAGGAATGATGATGTTGACCTTTTCTGACCCTTGTGACTTCAATCCACTGAAGCTTGGACTCTGTGAACCGCTTCCCCAATTCTATGTTGAATTCTTCTCTGTTCAAACCCCTTCATGAATATGTCTGTATCCTTAGCTTAAAAGGTCCCCAATTTTGCTGTTCGGGAAGACACTGCTGTGGGAAAGATCCCCAGGGTTTTCCTTACTGGCTGCAAGTAATAAATCCCCCTTCTCCTGATCTTTGGCTTGCTTGTGTCTTTTGGCTCGACACCCACCAAGAGGCAAACCCAGTTTTCAAGTAACACTAGTTCCTCCGTTCACTAGTTGTTCGACCTAGAACAAAAGTTACTTAGGCGTTCTTAGTTTCTTCCCATGTAAGATAAGAATAATGACGATATTAAGCCATCACTAATGCATCTTATAGGGCATTGTGAGAACAAAAGGAACAATGTAAGGTGCTCCGAATAGTGCTTGCCACGTAAATATGCACTATTCTAGTGTCAGCCATGATACTTATCATTCTCCATGACATGAAAGCTGAACATAAATGGCAATTATAATCTTTCAGGCTCTAGGCTTTTGTAAGAGAAGAGAAGAGTCTAACATTAAACACAATATAGTCTTGTGAAAGCCACTTCACAGGTCCCATTTCAGAAAACGTCAGTTCTTGGCTACCATAATCACGGGAAAGTAATTGGGGGAGTTTTGGCGGCAATGGGAAATGGCAGAGATAACTCAGTTACAAATCATCCATAAGATACAGAATCACCCCTAAATCCCCAGAACTGGCTTTCTAAACAGTTCTTTCACCTAACAACAATGCAGGACTTGGTGCTGGCTACATTTGTTTCTGAAAAGTTAGATGGAGGAGAAAGGTGAGGCCAATGACTCTCCTTTTCTGAATTCCCCTCAGGCACTTCCCTGAATCCAAGGTACAAGGACAACACCTAGGCTCACCAAAGCAGGCAGTTATGTGCACCTGCCCGCAGAAGTCATGTATGGGGGACAGTGTGGGCCTTGGATGCCTCTGAAACCATCACAGTGATTAGCAATGGAGTTTGCATAGATAAGAAACTATCACAGACTGGCCAGAGAACAAGCTCTGTTTCCAATCCCCACAAAGAAATCCAGCATATTAAACTTTCTCCAAAAATGCTTCCAAGTACTGAAGTTCTATGAACAAAAAAAATTCTGATGACACAAACACCAAAGCCAAAAATATGTATGTTATGTTTCCTTCATTTTCATTTGCATCAATGGTTACAACCCAAAGGCCCAGTCATACATGGCAAAAAAATATATAAAAATTACAGATCAGAGTTAGCAGCTGTGTTCACAGGCCACACCCAAGGCTGTGGATAAGCTGCAGACCTCAATTAATGTTGGGATCCATATTTAAGGAAATTAAACTTGCATTATAACCTTTGTTCCCGTTTTGACATGCACAACATCTAAGGGTTTGGCTGCTTTCACGCATGGCCTTGCTTTCAGCTGTCTGTCACATAAAATTGCAATTTAGCACCTCACTGATCTCCTGTTTTCTAGGGAAACCTACCCCAAAGCAAACACTGGCATATGCTTATGCTTTGGTGCTCCTATGAAAACAAGACGTGGCACGACTCACTGTGCTCTGGTTGAATTATGTGTCTTACGTTAGTTCTGAAAAAAGAGGCCAGCAGTTAAATGTGCTGGAATATTGATGTGTATGGCTGTAAGAAACCAGTTATTTAGTAGGAACGTTTGTTGAGGTACAGCAGACTTGTAAAAATAGCACTAGACAGAAGGTCCAGTTGAGAGCATTACAATTTTTCATTTCAGAATAACCAATAATATTTGCTGTATCTTAGATATTTGTATAGCCTATGTTTGATAAAGTTGGATATTCAGAAAACTAGGCCAGTTTCTGAAACGACAAAATTCTCAGAAAAGGCTTGAGAAATCAAAGACTCACACAGATCTTAACTGGTCATCTAGACTGACTTTCCTTAATATCAACATCAAAATCATAATGAAATCTTTATTTTTTCAGGCTGCCTGATAGACAAACTATAATAACTTAGTCGATGTCAAATTATCACAATTTCCTACTAGTCTAATCAAAATTTCTCATTCTATAATATAAATTTATTTTCTTTAGTTCACCAAAAATACAGAGCATGGATATCTATATACAGACTCAATATCATTGCTATATATGAAATGCTTTAGACAAAAAAAAAAAATTCATCATAACTACTTGGATAGGAAATCCAACGCACGTTGTTATTAAAAACACTCATCAAGATCAATACCCACTTATATAAATTAATTCTCATTAAATTTTTTACTATCCAAAAAAAGGCCATGACAGGTCATTTTATAGAAAAATATAATAGAGAACTGATTTACTTATGATCTCACCTAGAATAAAAGTAAAGTAGCAAATCAAACCTGAAAGTCCAAATTTTTATTTCCAAGCTAGGTTAGGAACATAATCCTTCGTTACGCTTAAATGTGTTTCAAGGTCCAATATATAAAGCAAATTTAAAAAGTACAGCTTCTCTAGTTGAACTGCAAGTATAAGCAGAAAATTCAGAATGCACCCCACTGGCCTCCTGGTACCACCACTGTAGCGCAGTTTGATACAGATGAATCAATCCCCTTATACAGAGACAGGAAAAGTCAAGTTCAGAAAGAATAGGCTGACTACTATTTCATTGCCTTTTACATTGTACTTGAAATCTTAGTCTCTTCTTTGCTTCAGTTTTCTCATTTGAGAAGTGGGTATAATATTTCCTACTCATCTACCTCACCATTACAAGACGAGGGCATAATATCAAGAAAATTAAAAGCATGAATTTTATTTGGAGCCAAGCAAGACTTACTGTTGATATCTTCACAACAGTAAGTTAGTCCAACTTAATTAACTTCTCTAAATTTGTTTCCTCATCTGTAAAAAAGCTTACTACTTATCTCACTGGGTTATTCTGAGGATTAAATGATGTAATAGATGTAAATTAGCTAGCACTATACCGTAACTTGAACTATTAAAAAATAGCCTAGGATATGTATGGCATTTCCATGTATTTATAAAATAAATCTACTTAACATTAAAATCATCATATGGTACTTTCATGGGCAAATTCAGTATAAGCAGTATGTCTCACTACTCTGGCACTTGACCAGTGGCTGAAATGAAAGATTCAAATGAAAAAGTTTATATACGAAAGATAAAAGTTAAAAGCAGAAGGATTCTTCACATTAGTATTCAATGCTACTAGGCCACGATTCTGTAATATCTCCTAAGGAGAAATAACTTTTGACAAATTTACATACATTGGAGAATATATATATATATATATATTACAGAGGCATTTTAGTATGTATTATGACAATAAGTTTTTTTTTAAATGACGAAATCTGCTTGCAGATTTGATAATGCTAGTCCCTTCCTTAAAACTGTTTGTGTTCTCTGAATCACTATGCTGTGCACCCAAAACTAATACAATATTGTAAATCAACTATTCAATTTTTATTTTATTTTATTTATTTATTTATTGGCTGCTCCACGCAGCTTGCAGGATCTTAGTTCCCTGACCAGGGATCAAACCTGGGGCCGCAGCAGTGAAAGTGCCAAATCCTAACCACTAGACTGCCAGGGAATTCCCTACACTTTAATTTTTTAAAAAGCTATTTGTGTTCTTATACCACATGCATTTGTCAAAATTATAATTAATTATGTTACTATATGTTGATTATCTCCTATTATCTGTGTATGTGTATGTATATAGTCAGACTAGAAGAGCATATCCCAAAATATGTTTGTCTTCTCTGGATGGCATATGAGTTTCTTATTTTCTGTATCTTCCAAATATTCTTCAAGAAAGGTGTAACTATTTTACAAATAGGAAGAAGCCACTAAATATTTTTTTAAAGAGAAAAGTGCTTGAAATAAAAAATAACAGAGAACAAGGAACACAACAGCATTAATTTGAAAGCCACTTCAACTCAAATGATTTTGTAATCTCTTGATGGAAGATGGCCTCTAAAAGGGATTACGGCATGTCCCTTTACTCACATAAAGGGACAGAGAAAAGCAATTAAGTAGCTTTAAGTAATAAAACAATGAAAACTGTATAAAGACAAAAGAAAGATGAGAGAGAAGTCCAATAACAAAAGGGAAGATGCACGTCTCATTCCTAGCAAAGACATTATCTGTACACACAACACAGTAGAACAATATAAATAAATATATGAAGAATGTGAAAGAAGAGTTTTTTCATAAAATGTATTTTTAGAAAATATTCTCCCATTTCCCACAAGCTTACTTAATCCAGTCATCCTCCAATACCAATCTATATATACTCTCTGAAATGCTAAATTATATATATATATATGCATATATATATGGAAATGAAGGCCTGCAATCACCAGCCCAGCACACTAAGCTAATCCACAGAGTGAGGGGGCCATGGGTCATACACTCCTTTAGGGCCCACAATACCTGGAATTGGTCTCTGTGGGGCACTGTCAACCCTCTTGTTGAATTCTGATACACTGAATTTTCCCAAACTTTGGCTCAGCACTGAATATTTATATTGTCCTAAGAATGAAAAGATTGAATATAGATTTTTAAAAAAATTTACTGTTAAATAATCCTCCCAAAATGATGATCTTGACAAAACTGGAAGAGAAACAGAACTAGAAGTAAGGTAAAATTCTCACCTACCTAAAGAGGAAGTCAGTGAATAATAACTAAAACTGATGATTCAAGAGTTAGCAGATGATTATTATTTAGAAATACAAAGGTAAATACCAGGAGAAATAATTGGTTGCCTCTGATAGAAGAGACCAGGTAAGTGGAGGTGCAAAAAAGGGACTGCTGAGGAGCTTTTTTTGTATATAAAACTTTTAATTTCTTATACTATTTGCATAAAACGTTTTTTTTTAATTTTTAAAATTAATTAATTATTTATTTATTTTTGGCTGTGTTGGGTCTTCGTTTCTGTGCGAGGGCTTTCTCTAGTTGCGGCAAGTGGGGGCCACTCTTCGTCGCGGTGCGCGGGCCTCTCACTATCGCGGCCTCTCTTGTTGCAGAGCACAGGCTCCAGACGCGCAGGCTCAGTAGTTGTGGCTCACGGGCCCAGCTGCTCCGCGGCATGTGGGATCCTCCCAGACCAGGGCTCGAACCCGTGTGCCCTGCATTGGCAGGCGGATTCTCAACCACTGCGCCACCAGGGAAGCCCCATAAAACATTTTGATAAAAATAAAGCTAACTTTTAAGAAGTACATTTGGTGGTTCAAAATATAAAATAAGGTAGAAACATTAGGGACATATATAAAGAGAGAATTTATGCCTAATAATTTCAAATATCACATAAGAAAATTAGATTTACTAAAAAACAAAGCAAAACAAAGGAGACCCATATCTACCAACACACAACTTCACTACATTTCTAGCCACTCCCCTCCTGCTCCAGAAGCACTAATCAAATCAGACCACCTAAAGTTACCCAACCCGGCCTTGCCGTCTCCAGGCTCTATGACCAAGTCACAGATGGGCCTGATGTTTCTCTGATGGGCCTTTTTTCCAACTGCCACTATATGAAACTAGATCAGTCCTTTTTTAGCCAGTTTCAAATACCACTATTTTATGAAGCAAAATCTGAGGGACAAAATCTTTTCCTTCTCTGTGTTCTTTCTTACAGTTTTTTGCTTGGGGAAAGTTTCTTATTCTGACTTACATAATACTAGTATACATTAAAATGAGATTTTTACCTATAGTACACTGCTATATATTAAGAGATTTTTATACCTTATTTTCATTCACTTAGTCAACAAGTGCTCTACTGAAGTCAGAGAATGCATAATCAGAAGTTAATTTTAATACTGTCTCTTTACGTAACTCCTATTTAGAAGACACTGGATTGGCCAAAAAGTTCGTTCGGGTTTCCATAAGCTGCTACAGAAAACCAGAACGAAATTTTTGGCCAACCCAATATTTACAGAGCTAGCATTTAGTCTGTTCTCATTTTTATTTTAAAAACAGACCCTAAATCTCAGATATAATCCACTTCATAATACGAGTTTAAAAACATCTTTTGAACAATAATTTCATTTTCTCCCTATTTTTTCCAACCACAAGAATGTTGCCCACATTTCTTTAAACAAATCTCTCAGCCACTCAACCGGACAACTTGAGGATATTTTTAAATTATACTAGAGTATATGTTACACTGTCAAGAAACAGTTGCCACTAAATGGAACATATGACTTACAAAGGAGACTGAGCTCCTCACATTCTGAAAATAGTTAACTGCGATGAGACATAAGGAAGAATCATCAAAGTATGCATTTTCCAACAGCAGTAAAACACACATCTATGTCCACATCATCTCAGCTGGAGAAGCACACTCTTGTTAGCCAATAGGTAGCTTCTGAGAATTGATTAAGCAAGCTTGAAAATCATTAGGCAGAGCCAAAAATCCTACCATATTTAAGTGAACTTTACTATACAATATCTTTGCCTATTTATCATATAAGAAATAATCAGTTCATAAAGAGTCAAAAAGTCAATCAGTCCTTCTTCAGAGAATGAATATCATTTCCTAAAGCAAAAAGAAAGGAAGCTTCTTCCACTCCTCCATTTCCTCTTAGAGAACAATTTATATTCAGCTGCACCAGAAGACTTTTCCTTCTGAGCTGACCTCAGTTGTTTTCAGTTTTTCCTTTATGGGACATATACTGGCCATAGACATATACTGGCCTGGTCAGGTAAACCACTACGTTACCTGGATTTAATTCCTCATGTGTACGCATATTTTAGCATCACTTGCACATTAAGACTCTGTTATAGGTTTGTAGGAGATATCACAGAGCAGAATAAGAAATGAATCCTTCAAGGATCTTACCATTTGCTGGGGGAGATGAAATAAACAAGCAGTAAGGGCCAGTAAATACATGGGCTGTGGAGTGAGAGAGACTTCACTCTAGAATCAGTCTCTGGGATGGAACCCAGTAATCTGCCTCGAGCTTTTTAAGTTCAATAAAGTTTCAGGGTCTTGATTTTGGAGGATCTAAGGGATGCCCCTTGATTTACTGCACACTCATAAATTCACTAGGATCCTGTTTTAGTACAAGCAGTTTACGGGGCCCTGTATAAACAGTAAATCCAGTAGTCTTCACTCAGATACCAATTTTTCTCTCCTTAGCATTTGGCAGAATGGTTGGCATGAAAGAGGTACACAATAAATTTACCAAATAAATGCTAATTAGTAAATGAAATAGCTTCACTAGGAAAGAAACCTGTGGATTTAACTAAACTAGAGACAGATCAGCCAGAAAACTCTGAGATGAGAATGATCTTTTCCAGCAGAAGCATTAAAATGATTCTTCAGCCTCTTAGCGATGATTCCACACTGCCCTTGGCTTTACATTGTGATATATTGTAGGACAATCCTCTCACTTTGTTCTTCAAAATTTTCTAAACTCTTCTTGAGTGTTTGCTCTTCCATTTGAATTTTTAAACAGGCATGTTTAAAGTTCAAGCTTCTATTCTTTTTTTTTTTTTTGGCATTTCTCCTTCTCTTGGTTCTTTCTATATCTATTTAATTTTATTCTGATAAGGACCCCGACTTCATAGTTCAGGTAGAGTGTAATTTCAAAAAAGGTTACACACTATTTTCATGGACTTCTTTCTAGTAATGCTTGTGCAAATAAAATGCTGAAATATTATAATGGGTAATTTTTAATTAGAGAATAATAAAACAATCATTAATTACAAATATTAGAACTATTATTTCCTTTTGCCCCTCAAGTAGGGAGAACTGCTGTCGGACATGGCAGGATTTCAAAATTAGAGTTGTAGAATTCCAAACTCTGAGGGTTCCAAAATTAGACGTGCATGGAGCTGCAAGTCATCAATGCTTAAGTCAATCTCTAGTGTCTCTGATGGATATTTTGAAGTGGGCCAACTAAGCTAAAATGCCACTGAAGATAATACAACAAAGTTATTCTGAGAAGTGATAAGCTCCAGCCAAAGCCACATTGTTTCCTTCATCCTTCAGTGTGTGACAACAGATAGAGCTTAAAATAATTTTACAAGGACGGCAGTACATGTTAAATGCTTGCTAACAAGTCTTTTGTTGTAAATTCCTCCTCTTCTGTGATTCATTTAGTCTTTACATATTAGAAAGTGACTGAAAGATTTCTACTAAATAGATAATGCATAAATCTTTCTGAAATGTCTTAGTTTTGAATCCAAAAAGTGAGAATAAAATGTATTTCATATAGAAATATAATTCATATGCAATCATAGATTAGGACAAAAATGGTACTTAAGACTACAGAGATGTCTTAAATCAAGCCTTATAAATAAGCAAACTAAGAAAATGTGTTCAGATGATAATTCTATTGAATCATTATATAATTATATAATATTATATTATTATAAAATCAATATGTGTATATTTGTGTGTATGCCGGATATTGTACCACTGACTTCAGCAAGGAAGCATATAAATAGAAGCTTTATATTCTGCAAACCATTTGAAAGATATGAGGTACTGGTGTCGTTGTCATTTTCCTGAAGATTTATGTTCCTGAAGATTTACTGAAGAATCTTAGAGTCGTGGTATTCTAGACTCCAAGCCTCCTGGTCATGCTACAATTTACCCATCTCCATTCTCCTAACAGTTGTAAAGAACTTGGCCCAGGGATGTTTAATAAATGGTTAAGAATACATGAGTAAAGTAGTTGGCAAAACACCCCTTCGTCAATAATAAAGAAGCCACCTCTGACGACCAGGGCAAGTAAACATGGCTTAGAAAAGTGCTCCGTTCAGTGTGCCAAAAGAGAAGGTGCTCCAATAGGTTATAGCTTTTCTACAATGTTGACTTCAGAGAAGAGAACCAGAAAATAGAACAGTGAGTCAAAGTACAATCTAAATTTAGTAGCACAATAGCACTTTGGCCGCCATAGGGCATTTGCGCAGGGTGTGGTGTGAAGGAACGGGTGGGTAGAGATAGGCGACAGGAGGAGCTAAGCTGACAGTCACTTAGAGCTCAGCAGTCCCTAAGAGCACCAGAATGTCACACTAAAGATGCATCTGTTAACCTAAGGGTAGGATACCACAGAGCGAGAGCCAGGCTGGGTTCAACGCACGGTGCTGCCATTTACTAAAGGGATGGTCTCGGGCAAGTTACCTAATCCTGTGCTTTACTTGGTTCGTATATAAATTACTGAATAAGAATATCATTTACTTCACAGAAAAGATACCATGAGTGCTATATGAGTTCATATATATAAATCAGTTAGAACAATGATTTAGCTATTATTAATTACGTGACAGGTGTTCCAGTACCTGGCTCTTGTCCTGATCTTCACCACCTTCCTAGGCACCCAGGAGCAAGGTGTACCTCAGACAATGAATGTTATTAGAAAAGTTCATTCAAGAACTGATCTATCATACAGATAAAATACCAAACTCTCAGACTATTACGAAAGGTTAATGTGCCGAATACCCAGAATTCAGTTCAAACTAGAAAATTTTTTTAAAAAAGAAAAAAAAAAAAACCCTCAAGATGCCTGTGACATGGTCATATGCCAAAAGCAGAAGGGATGCATCTTCTGAAGCCTGAGGAAAATGTGCAAGCACTGGAATAAATAAAGGTCAGCTTAAATTCTTATGCTCATCAGGGATGGCCTCTCACACTCCATGACACTGCAAGTGACACCGAAGAGTAGGGGACAAGAAGGTGCCCGCTTTCTACTCTGCTAGCAATTTTTTTAATCAAAAACTTTTTCATTACAGCCTGCCGCTACCTACAACTGCATCTTTGGCACCTTATAATAAATGCTGCTTATAAAAAAGATTCTGAACTCCTAGAAATGTTAAATCACGTACTTTCTAATACAGAAATCAAGTCAATGTTACCCAGATAAACTTCAGCTCTGTCTGACAATGAAGTTCATATTCTTTCCATTGTACCACATAGTCTCCTTCAGCTAGAGAGAATAACTCATTTATCCAGGAGATTCAGATAGTAATAATTTGCTATAGCCAAGGCATTTTCTCAGGTTTTAACTAAATTTTCCCAGCTCCAAATTATCATATATATAGTTTCAAAACATTTTTGCTGGAGGCAGTAGTTACTTTCAAGAATAGCGACTTCAATATTTTGGACTATTCAGATGCCAAATCTCTAAGTAACTTCAGTCATTCTTATGATTTAATCAATGAGGCATAAAAGATTTCTAGATCTTTCTGAAAAAGTTGACAATAGAAGCAAAGAGTGTGAATCCTTGTTTCTAGTACAGTCTCCAATTAGGACTCCTGATTTCTAGTACAGTTTCCAATATAGAGAATATTTTTTATGCTTTCTCTTCTTCTAAAAGAAAAATTTTAAACTAAAGAAATATAAATATGTTAAGGTATCAGTTCCAACTGTCAGAGCTCAAGTCCATCAAGGGCCTTTTCTGGGAACGCATACAAACAGGTAACCTAACAAGAGAATGAGAATGCATATGGGGGGAGGGGAGGGGAGGGGAGGGGAGGGAAGGAGTTAAGGAGTATAGAAGTCATTTAGCAACTAACTATATGCTCTGTATAAAATCTCCTCACTGTACATAAGAATATGAAGCTTCAGGCATTATACGGCCCAAACAGAGTACAAAAGCACGCAAATGAAGGAAAATTAACTCTGCATACAGTGTCCTAAACTTTAGGACAGAGAGCAAATATGCATAAAATGGATGTTTTCTGCAAATAATCATTTGTGGAAACCAAGAATGTAGGCAACTAAGAAGAGTAGCCAAATAAAGCAAAACATGAATTAGAAGATAAAGTGACCATCACTATGTACTTAGTACCTTAGATGGCTTTTTCAGCTCCCAGAAATATTGCCAAGGCAATGGAACGTTCAGGATTGGGTAAAATATTTGTTAGTCATCAGGTACTCATTTATATAAGGAAGAAACTGAGACAGAAGAGGAAGCTTGGCCCGCCGCAGGACATCAAATCACCGCTGGCAAGGTAACTGCACAGCAGAAGTGGTGAGCTGAGAAAGACCGATTTATCTGTGAACTATACTAGGCTTAGAGGGAAGTGGGTGTGCCTCGAAGAAGATTAGATGAATTCCTAACATGTTTTTAAAGCAGAATAATGTGAGTGACTCACAGGGAGTAAACAGGCACTTTATATCTGATGTCTTTTAGTTCACCCCTTTATTTCCTCTCTTATCTTCCCTTAGAAGACTGTCACAAAAACAGCCCAATTCCTTATCTCCTCCCAAGTTGAGAATTCGGTTTACATGAACTGTTTCTACTTAATCCGATAAAACAAAGGTATCATCCCTCAGATTTCCTACTTCAGCCCTCTAGAGGGGCAAGGCAGAGTGAAAGCATCTGCCCATCTTATTCCTATCTTCCTGCTAGTAAATGAAATTATGTGCAATGTAAGTTTCTCCCTTCTAGTTGCAAAGCCGTCTTCATTAAGATGTCACGACAAACGGATTTCAAAAGAAAAAGCTCAGGGTTTAGAATGAACGTTGGATAGCAATTCAGTAGAGCGGTAAACCCGGGCTCTCCTGGATTAAGTAACCTTGGGTTCAAATCCTGAATCAGCCATTGATGAGTAACTTTGTGCAAGTTACTCAAAATTCCATTTCTTCATCTTAAAACACACACACACAAAAAGTACTCTTGTACACAAAGGAAAAAAAAAAAAAGAAGAACAAAGGGTGCAGCAGACAGCAAAAAGACCAGGGCAAGACTAGAATCTGACAAAGATCAGACGTCTTAAAAAACTGGCACCCTAAGTGACCAGAAGGCAGATACATCAACTGTGGTAACGATGAGAGATGTGATGATAAGGATGGGAATGGCTTTTCGGTAATGAAGAGAGTGGACAAATGAAAGATTACTGAAGAGCACTGTACTTCCCAGGAGTGACAAGGGTGTCAAAACACTGATCTGTATCCCAACAAACACTAAGCTGTATCCCAATAATAGCCCTTAGCGACCCCGGTAGAGAAAATCTCTACTATGTTTGCAGAAGTATAGTCACCTACAAAAAGTACTAGTGGACCACAAAGAAGGCCCAGCAACCAAGCTGAGGAAGCTTGCAAGGGACTTTTAATTTCACTTTGGGGCAGCAGATGGTGATAAACTAAATCAGTCAGACCTCCTATCTCGCCTATCTCTGCAATCTACATAATTACAGTCAGTTCAGTACGCATTGTTCGACACTTTAAGAAGGCAAAGTGTGGTAGGAAGAATAATGGCCCAAATGGACATCCCAAAGATGTCTCTATCCTAATCTCCAGACCTGTAAACAATGTTAAATTACATGGCAATGGGGAATTAAGGTACCCTTAAAGTGGAATTAAAGCTGCTAATCAGATGACCTCAAAATAAGGAGATTATCTTGGATTATTCAGGGGGCCCAATGTAATGACAAGCGTCCTTAAATATGGAAGAGGAAGGCCGAAGAGTCAGTGTTAGAATGATGTGAGGTGAGAGACTCTGTAGTCTCTGTCGCCTTAGAAGATGGAAAGAATGGGAGCCAAAGAAAGCAGGCAGTCCCTAGAAGATGGAAAAAGCAAGAGAACAGCCTTGCCCCTAGAGCCTCCAGAACCCTGGCAACCCTGCCAACACCATAATTTTAGCTCAGTGAGACCCATTTTGGACTTCTGACCTCCAGAATTGTAAGATAATGAATTTGTGGGCTTTTTTCAGCCACTAAGTCTGTGGTAATTTGTTACAGCCTCAATAGGAAACTAATACACAAAGAAATCATTTTTGAAAGACTTCTAGGAAAATGTTACAGTAAACATTTTAAAGAATTGAGGTATTTAATGTCAATTTATCTAGAAAATTCAGTTATTCAGAATTAGCTATGCCCTGAGGTTTTGGGGGTAACTGAAGTTTTACCACTAACTTTTGATAAATGCTGTTTCCTTAAGCCTAAAATCACTAACAGTAACTGTAAAACTAGATGTTACGATGCTAATTGAGATAACACAACATAACCCAGATGCAATTTCTAATACTTTAAATCCATTACATATTTAGATTTGAAAAAGGAATGGCTTGTTGCCAAAAGGAATGTTAGGGTTGAATATATTAAGTAAAAAGTATAAGTGATGTGTGTGTGTGTGTGTGTATAAAAATCCTAAAATATTCAAGTTTAAAAATTTGACATCCCTGATGCTTTCATATCTCTTACCATAGACTAAATTTAGCTTTACGTTTTAAAAGTTACTTCAAATTAGAGATGGTATGTTAAATAATCAAGAACACCTATACATGTTTCAAAACATCTTCTATTAATAACAGAAATTTTTATTTATATTTAATATCAGATTAAATATTAAACATATTAATATATTTCCTAAAGAGTAAGGGTACAGAAAACAACACATCTGGAACCTTTTCAGAGCAAACTCCAAAAGATTTCCAAATACAGGCAGACCTCGTCTTGCTTTATTGCACTTTGTTTTTTTACAAATTGAAGGTCTGTCGCAACCCTGCATCCAGTGAATCTATTGGTGCCTTTTTCCAACAGCATTTGCTCCCTTCAAGTCTCTGCATCACATTTTGGTAATTTCTCACAATATTTCAAACTTTTTCACTGTTATTATATTTGTCATGGTGATCTGTGATCAATGATCTTTTACTATTATGGCTTGCTGAAAGCTCAGAGGATGGTTAGCATATTTTAGCAATAAAGTATTTTTTAATTAAGGTACGTACATTGTTGGACATGATGCTATTACATACGTAACAGACTACGGCATAGTGTAAACATAAGTTTTACATGCACTGAGAAACCAAAAATTTCATGTGATTCACTTTATTGCAATATTCACTTTATTGCGGTGGTCTGGAACCGAACCCACAGTATCGCCAAGGTATGCCTGTAGCTTTTGTTTGATATCAATTTAAAGAAAAAGTAAATGCAGAGAGGAAAACTGCTACTTACATATACTTCTCTAAGTGGAGTTTATCTTCTTTTTCTACATTGTTACATCCACTTAGAAATGTGGGTGTGTACACATGGGTGTCTATGTGTGTGTGAAGGAGGGGGTGAGGATGTTTAAATGGGGTGTGGTAGGAACTAACCGTTTTCTACTCCAGGAAAAGATTAATAGTAGGAGCAGTATGAGTAATGCAATATCATTTGGGTCAGAATATTTTTAAAAATCTATCACTCGGGCCTCCCTGGTGGCGCAATGGTTAAGAATCCGCCTGCCAATGCAGAGGACACGGGTTCGAGCCCTGGTCAGGGAAGATCCCACATGCCGCAGAGCAACTAAGCCCGTGCACCACAACTACTGAGCCTGCGCTCTAGAGCTCAGGAGCCACAACTACTGAGCCCACGTCCCACAACTACTGACGCCCACGTGCCTAGAGCCCGTGCTCCGCAGCAAGAGAAGCCACCGCAGTGAGAAGCCCGCGCACCACAACGAAGAGTAGCCCCCGCTCGCCGCAACTAGAGAAAGCCCGCGTGCAGCAAAGAAGACCCGACGCAGCCAAAAATAAATAAATTAATTAATTTTAAAAAAATCCATCACTCCATTCAACTCTGTGATAATATACTCTGCCTGAAGCAAGCTTCATAAATGCTAATGGTCAAAAACTTTGCAGCTATTATTGTACTATCTGCACAAAAGTGGAAAACAAATATTTACAAATACTACTCAGTTGGGCCTAACACTTCACAGCGTTTCGCATTATCTAAACAACAGTCCTATTCAAGACAGATTATGTTAAGACTACAGTCTAAGAGTTTTTATAAAATACCAAAAAATAAGACATATTTCAAAAAATACTGTTTTCTAAAATATCTATTTTTGAAAACTTCTCAGTTGTCAGGAATTTAATAGGATAAGAGAAGACAATATTGAAAAAAAAATCAGTCCTTTCCTCAGAAAAACAGACGAAAAATATAGCCAAGCACCATGACCTTATTATCAAATGGGCTTACACAACAAGAATAACAAGAATGAGTAAGTGAAAAACAAACAAGAATAAGTAAGAACGACTAGACTGGGGCAGTTTGTTTTATCCGGCATCCAGTATTCTCAGTAAACATCTACCTTAAAAGGGCAATAAAATGAAAGATGGTCATGTTTTCCATCTAGGAAATATTATTTAGAATTGGAACATAGGGCTCTTAAAAAGAGACAGTGACCTCCAACCTTAACAAGAATGTCTCCTTAGGAAGAAGCTAGCGCTCACAAAATGCTGAGAGTACAATAATCCAATATTGTGACCTGAGCAACATTCTTTCTTGTAATTTTTACCTTTTTGATATGTGTGTCAGGCACTGAGTAAGAGAAATGATCTTTTTAAAAAAAAAAACATAAACAATAAAACCAAAGTGTGCTGAGGGAGATACCACAAACAGGCAAAGCAAATATTATCTAGGCTTTAAAAAATACCATATATGTACATGGATAATGAACGATGCTCATGTATTAAAATTTTAATTTAAAGAAGCAAGCTCCGGGAATTCCCTGGCGGTCCATGGGTTAGGAATCCACGCTTTCACTGCCAGGGGGCCCGGGTTCAATCCCTGGTCAGAGAACTAAGATCCCGCAAGCCGCGTGGGGCAGCCAAAAAAAAAAGAAGAAGCAAGCGCCATCATTTGTGATACAGACAACTGTTTAAAAAGTATAGCTTTAAAAAAAAAAAAAAAAAAAAAGTATAGCTTTTACTAGTAAAGAGGGCTAAATAAGCCTTAAAAATTCATAGACATTGGAATTATAGTTTTTAAAAATTAATATGCTTAATTTAGGCAAACTAATTTTTTAAACTGAAGTACAGTTGATTTAGCAAACTACTTATTAAATGCTCAGGTTTAATTTTTCAACTAATCGATCTACTCTACAGAATAGGGGTTCCTAATTTATGGGTAAATAAACTGAGGTTTTAAGAGCTGAAGTAACTTGCTCATAGTCGTAGAGCTAGTAAGTGATGAAGTCGGGATTAGAACTCTGGTGTTTCTGACTGGTCTCACTGAACCAGAAAAACTAGTCTATACTGCCTCTTCTCTGCTGGAGTTACCCATGGCACAGTGACTCCAGTCTTTATCAAGAGAATTCATCAATGAATCTTACGCATATACATCCCAAAACAGATACTATGCAACAAGCAGAAAAAACTTACCAAGCGTGAATTCATTCCTAATTAATTAAAAGACTAGCTATCATACAGGTAATGCTTCAAAACAGATCATCTACAAACAGAACAGAATAAATTTGCACAGCATCTCAGTGTGGTGGTGGAGAGGTACAGCTTCTGGTCATAACAGATTTACCCCCCACTCACTCAGTGCCTCCCTGGAAAATTGGGGTAATAAGAGTATGTACCTGTAGTGGATTGAATGGTGGTCCTCAAAAAGATATGTCCATGTCCTTACACCCAGACCCTGTGAATGCTACCTATTTAGAAAAGGGGTCTTTGAAGATATAATTAATTTAAAGATCTGGCGATGAGATCATCCCGAGTAGACCCTATATCCAATGACAAATCTCCATGTAAGAGACAGAAGAGGAGAAGACACAGACGGTAAGTCTTCTATGCCCCTAAAAATAGCTACATAATGGCCCAATGAGTGGCCCAGCTCTGACTTTGAGAAGCTAGGGAACTGCAGACCTCGCCAGCTCAGATGAATCCCTCAAATCGCTTAAGAAATACAAACAGAAGATGAACTATACAAATGACCATGGCTTTCCCAGAAGTTTGTATCATCCTGATGGCCCCTCTCACACTGACTTGAATTACAGGTTCTGCACTTATCTGACCTGTCATACACCTCGTTAAGGCAGGGACTGTGTGTCTCTCTCTCTTTTTTTTTCTTTTCTGTAACTGCACAGTAATTAATGCAGCCTCACACCAACTAAAAACCTGACAAATATTTGTTAAAAGAATGAGGACATAAGCATTACTAACGGGAGAGAAGAGAGAAAAACTAAACAGAAGGAACAGAATCGAGTTCTAAATGGGAGAAAAAAGCAATAAGCAAGGAGGCAGGAAGACCGGAATCAGCATAGCTGCTCACCAGAAAGTTATCCAAGCAGTTCTGGAACTTTCTGTCCTCACCAGCAGCAGAACTCTCACCACCTCTGTCTAGCCCGGGCCTTCACTCGCTCCCACCTGCACCTGTGAACGGTCTCCTGACTGGCATCCTCCTCTCCAGGCCCTACACATCCTGCACGCAGCCCGAACACCTGGGCTCCTAATCCCGCAGCTGACTGCAGGCATAGTTTGCCTTATCTTTGATAGAAGAATAATAACAGCATCCAAGCCTCACAGAGTTCTCGAAAGGATTAAATGAGTTATGCGTAAAGCATTTAAAAGAATGCCTGACATACAGTACCTACTCAATAAATATTAGCTATTATTTTTGAACCTGTTATTGCCAAATAACTCTTCCACAGTTTCCCACTGACGAAGAACCAAAATTCAAAATGTGACTTATGGCAGCTGAGCACCTTTTAGAATAATCTGAACCCTCTGAACCCTCTAACCATCTCCTACTCTTCCTGTTCTCTCAAAAACTCCATTTCAGCCACAGCGGACTACTGACAAGTTCTCAGGGCAGGGTGTGCCACCCTCTCTACCTAGAATGCCCTCTCTCTTCCTACTGCTGACCCCCTGGCAAGCCCCGGTTCTACATTCAAGCTTCGACTCATGCCTTAGCTCATGGAGTATCTTCTCTGCCTCCTTCTGACTCCTTCCTCTACGTCCCAGATGCTACTTGTACACACCTGCATTCTGACCAGCACTCACCTGTATTATAAAAATGTCTGCTTCTTCCCACCAGGGGCTTCTTGAACTAAGAGATGCATTTATTTCCCTACTTAGTCCCTGATCCTAGCATAGTCACTGCCCATATATTTAACTATAGTTCAACATACGCTTTCAGAAGAAAGGGAGAAAGGGAGGGAGGAAAAGAGGGTGCTTCTCTCCCATACCTCATGGCCTCAGTGCCCCCAAGATTCCCCGACATTTCTCCATTCTCATAAATGTCCTCTTTAGTCAGAACATTCAGTCAGCAGCCTAAAGTGTTCTACACTACAACGTTCGTTACACTACACTACAAAGTTTTCTACACTACAAAGGAACTGGGGGTATGAATTTGGTGTTATATATAGATACACATGCATGAGTGCAAGTTACAGAAAACTCAGTTCCTCTTGCCACTCATTCACATCCTGCTGAAGCTTTTACAGTCCTTTTAACCTCCAGGGCAGCGCATCTCATTTGATTCCTGGGAAAACAGAGTGCTTTTTGTACTAACTTATAACTTGCCCTGTATTTTAATCATGGAATCACCCTGAACTAGGATCTCTCTTCTCTGGGGTCCCGGCAAACTTTCTCACTGCCCTTGGTCTAAACAATTCTTCCTTTTCAGAATTCGAAACTTCAGGTGCTTGAACAATGCTACTCTGTTCCTTCCTGCCATCACCACTCATCCCACGTGTGTGTGTGTGTGTGTGTGTGTGTGTGTGTGTGTTACGGTGGGGGAGGGGTGGTGTGGTGGGGGGGGTGGAGGTGGTTGTATTGTAGCGTTTCTAAGGTCTCGATATCCACTGAAACAACATAAACATTTTACTTATTTCTGTAAAAATATTTTACTTATTTCTGTAACTCAATTACATACGGTTTATTCAAGCACCAGACACATATAATTTGGGGAGGACATTTTGACACCTTAGAGCCAAGAGGAGGGATTTTAAGGCTCCAAAGAAAGAAAGAAATGCAGGAAGATAAGCAACTTAAAGAAAGTAGGAGAAAAGATTAGAGAAAAGAGGAAACATGTTGGTTTGTTTAGCAGTTACGGTATTTCCTATAAACCAATTTACCACTAAATCCAGCATTATTTCCCACTCTCGGCTTAAGATACCAATGAGAGACCTAAGAGAACATTGTAATTAGAC
This sequence comes from Balaenoptera borealis, assembly GCF_965194805.1. Classification (NCBI taxonomy): domain Eukaryota; kingdom Metazoa; phylum Chordata; class Mammalia; order Artiodactyla; family Balaenopteridae; genus Balaenoptera; species Balaenoptera borealis. The sequence goes on along the minus strand of NC_138861.1, from coordinate 15,323,968 downwards.
CACAAAACACATGAGAAAAGCGCAGAGCCAGGTGAAAGGCGCTGGGGTGAGGAGGGGCGGCTCACAGGCTGACCTCAGCTCCTCTGCTGTACGGCTCCAACGCGGCGTCACGACTGTCACAGCGTGGGCACCGTAGGTATTTTTTACACAGATCAAAAAGAAATTGTGAAGTACAAAAAGAGACAAATTGTGTAGATGGACTAAGAGCTCCACAGGCTGACAGCTGGGGTTGCTCCAAACTCTAAAATACTCTGAATCTACAAGGTCTGTTCCCTGTACTTGAACTTAGCCATGCATTTTAATTCAACTGAAAAACTGTTCCACAAATGAAGGTATTATTAAAGCTGCTTTAATTTACCCAGAAAATGTATACATTGGAGCTGCTAAAGGAATGAATGAGGTAATATTACCGCTAGAATATTTTGTGAGCTTCTAAAAAAGCAAATTTTTCAAAGAGCATTGACTCCTTGCTAGTGTTTTCCATGGAATTTGAAATTTACTGGAATATCAAACAAAGTTAATGGCAAAAATGCTTATTTTGTGGTGTATTTGGAAAAGCAAAATGAACTTTTAGACAACATGTATTACGATGACTGTACAATAAAAATATTTTTAAAGTTCCTTTGTTTAAAGAGACAGTGTAACACTGTAGAAAAATCATTATATTAGGAGGGAAACAGATCTGAGATTGACTTCTGGCTTACTTACAAGTTGTGTGACTCTGAAGTATTTACTTAACTTTCCTGTAAAGTGCAGGGATAATATCAATATCTGCCACAATAACAGCTGTGAAGATTAAATGACTAAAGTATATAAAGCTCCTAGCTTAGTAACTTGTTGGAGTAAAAATTTAAAATTCCAGTGTCTTTTTCTTTAATATGCTTTACTTGCTAAATTCCTACTGTGTACTAAGAAACATGACTGAAATAGCATTCCTAGGAACTTTTTTTTTAAAGTGTTTGGTATTTTATTTTATTTTTAAATTCTATAGTGCTTTATAATTTTCAAAAGTTTCACACGCGTGACTTCATATAATCCCATAATAACCCTTTTTTAAATCCCCTACCCTATATTGCGCCTCCCCTCTTCCATCGCCCCACTGGCAACCACAAGTTTGTTCTCTGTATCTGTGAGTCTACTTCTTTTTTGTTTTCATCTAAGTGATATCATACAGTATTTGTCTTTCTCTGTCTGACTTATTCCACTTAGCATAATGCCCTCCAAGTCCATCCGTGTTGCTGCAAATGGCAAGATTTCATTCCTTTTTATGACTGAGTAGTATTCCATTGTGTATATACACCACATCTTCTCTATCCAGTTATCAGTCGATGAACACTCAGGTTGCTTCCATACCTTGGCAATCGTAAATAATGCTGCTATGAACACTGGCATCCCTATAGCAACTTTAACACTTTTTCCATCAGCTATCTCAGAAGAAAAACTATTACCTAAAGTCCTTGGGAACACGAATATTGCTATAACCCATACAAGCTTCTTTAAAGGGAAAATAAAAATGAACACTTTTCTGCATAATACTAAACAAATTCAACTGTAAATATTATATAGCAATAAAAATTACACATAAAAATCAAAAACATCACAGCAAAGTTTCAATAAAGTAACAATTCACTTTGATCCCTTGGAGATAACTCTTTGCCTTACCAAAGCAAAGACAGGTTCTCATTAGAAAATGAAATCTATGTGAATGTTACAGAATCTAAGAAATCTAGAAAAGAGATGTTGTTCTATATTTCAGTGTGTCAAAGAGATTAAAATCCTAGTTTGAAAGAGGCAGTTAACTAGCTTAGCTTCCAAATACAAAAATACTTTTTTTAGTTTTAAGAATAATTTAGTGACCAGACATAACCTCAGGATAACAAAAACATTCTGAACTAATAAATAATCCACTATTTCAAAACACAGTCTATATAACAAAATTCCAATAAAACAAAAGAATCTGGAAAGCCCCTCGTATTCATTGTAACGGGATGAATTACACAGGAAAACAGTGCCATAAACTTCAGCCACAACAGTCAAGATAAAGGCAGACTTGATTGTAAGAGAGGTCACTGAACTCAAGATTATCATCTATGGATTTTTATTGTAATGCAGAAATGAACTCTTGCTGTATTATACAAGAAATTAAAATTCATACATACAAAAAAACAGATGAATGAAAGACTATTTTTCATATGCTTTAAATTTCAGATCAAGTGTTAATAGGGATCATAGCTGATAAAAGAAATTATTAGGACTAGTAACATTTAGAGATCTATTTATAAAGCTGGTTTACTAGGAAAACACAGCCTTTGAAATACATGAAAGAAGAAGTAAGCTGCAAAGTTCAACAGTATAAATACTCTGCCGCTTGTGTTCTGCACAGCCCTTCACTCCTGTTTACTTTCCAACTGGTATAAAGCCTAAGCTATTTCAGCCTTTGAGACCCTAATAGCAACAACAGCCGCTGGAAACAGTTGGGAGTGACCTGAATTTCAATCCTTTCAAAAGCTCTCAATGCGATGGACAACAATGTTTATTTTGAATTCCAAGGAGACTGCTGCCATTCAAAACACAAGAATGACCAGTCTGTCACTCTACCTCACTAATAACTCCTCGTGAATTATTTCTAAGTTTGTTATGCAAAAGTAGAAAAATTACTGTATTTTTAAAAGTAGCAGTCTCTACTACTCAAGGCAATAACTATTTACTGAGTATCTTCTATGTCCAAGCCGCGGTGATAGGCACTGGAGTGTGTAAAAATAGAATATTATTTCTTCCCTTCAAAAATTGTGCGTGATATTCTTTCCACTTAGGGTGCATGTTACATCTTTCTCAGCTATTCCTTTTTATACAAGGAAATAACTGCATGCTTCTCCTCTTAAACTCTGAAATTAGCTTTTTTTCTTAAAATGATAATGAAGGTAAATCTGGTAGAATCTGATGTTGTGGAACCATGGGTCTTTTTAATCTGCTATAAGCCGATGTGACCAGGAGAATCTTCTCCTGTTACTCTACTCCTTCAACGGTCCTGCAGTCTGTGTCTTTCTGTCTTTGTTTCCCTCGCCATCCTCATGCTGTCTCTCCTCAGTCTCGCCTTCCCTGTGGATGTCTCTGCTCCCGTCTCTCTACTTCCAGATGGCTTAAATGTTTTTGGCCAGTGGTTCCCAATCTGTGAACCACACTTGAAGCAGCTGGAGGTAACGGGCACACACTTCTAAGTTTTCACAAATGATTCATGAATTCATCTATGTACTAAACACTAAAGTCTGCTTAAGTCATGTATTATATATTTGGATTTTTAAATAAATGTAGATTCTTACACATAAACGTAAAAAATCTTCCTCTTCATTTAAAACTGCAATACAATATTTACAAAATCTGCAGTTACTTAAAAAATAATTGTTATCCTAATGTGGTGGGGGAAGGGTTGCCCATGAAATATTTGACACTGAAAAAAAAAGGTCCTTATTTAAGGTCAGAAGCCACTGCTGCACCCTGTGAGCTCCTTGAGGGCAGGTGTGAGGACTCCCTTTCTCTCCCCAGTGACCAGCACAGCAAATGTTCAGTTAGCATATGCCAAACCGATGGACCTTAAACCTTTCTGTTTAAGATACAGGCATTAGGGCTAGGAGCTGTGTCTCTCCCCACCAACTCACCCTGAGGCCATGCTAATTTATTCTATTCTACTCATAGTGTGCTTGGGGATCTATGCAAATTGCACTGACAGGTGGTTAGAGATGGGCGCGGGAGGTTCAGCAAGGAATGGGTCTTTCTGATCTGGGCAACAGGGTGGATGGTGGGCCCTTCACCGAGATGAGCGCAGCAGGAGATGCAAGCTGGTGACACGCAGTGTGGAGCTCAGTTTTGACCATGTTGAGCTTGGGGAACCCGTGAGACGCCCAAGCGTCAGTTTCGGTGACATGACAGTGGCAGCAGCCACGCTCCGGTGAGGAGAGGAACAAGGGGGAGATGGAAGGAGAACGAAGCCTGGGTCCAGCTGGCTGAGCACCTGAGCTGTCTTCGGTTCTTCCCTCTTCCCTCACATCCACACCATTACTGTGGCTTTCAGAACTACTGCTCACAAGTTCTCACTTCTCCCAGTTCTCCTCTGTTTTCCACTCCAAGCCCTCAAATAGCCATGTTACCGTAATTCTTGCCCGACCAGTCTCCCTGCCTCTGGTCTCTCCACCTTCTTCCAAGCTATCTCACTAAATATTATCCAGAAAATGTCACTTTTCTGATCAAAACTTTTTTTTTTTTTAGCCAAGTAGGAAGTGCTGTTTTTACAACACCAGAACACTTCACTCTTATCTGTTTTTTTTTTTAATTAATTAATTAATTAATTAATTAATTAATTTATGGCTGTGTTGGGTCTTCGTTTCTGTGCGAGGGCTTTCTCTAGTTGCGGCAAGCGGGGGCCACTCTTCATCGCGGTGCGCGGGCCTCTCACTGTCACGGCCACTCTTGTTGCGGAGCACAGGCTCCAGACGCGCAGGCTCAGTAGTTGTGGCTCACGGGCCTAGTCGCTCCACGGCATGTGAGATCTTCCCAGACCAGGGCTCGAACCCGTGTCCCCTGCATTGGCAGGCAGATTCTCAACCACTGCGCCACCAGGGAAGCCCCTCAAAACTTTTAATATCTCAGTGTCTAAGACTCTGCAAAGCACTATTTGAATCTAACTTTTATTCTTATCTCCATTTCCAACTGGTCCACATACTCCCCCCCACAGATGCCTGGGGACTGGCTACCTCCATCTGGATGGCCTTCTCATCAAAGCCTAGCCCAAGATGCAGCACCTCCAGGAAGCCTTTCCATTTCAATGAGATCTTGCCGTCTTTGAACCTCTGTAGCACTTTCTGTGTCTTCTTATCTCAATGAATGTCCTATTAAATAGACATAAGTTCCTTAAAGGCAGAAATCATAAATCACTCTCTTTACATCTACCCCTTATGGCTTCTGGTCATAAGGTAAATCTAGAGAAGTCCAAAGTTCAAAAATTTGGAACATTATGAGATTTTCCAACTAATTAAGTAATGACAGTGTTGATGAAAAGTTACAAGAGAAAAGTATTTCTAAAAGTATCATAACACAGTCCAAAAGTTAGCAATTTAACTAATTTAAATTACTTTAAAGGGAATACACATGAATTTGGATGGGAGAGTGACAGAAAAAATACTTGCTTTGTTTGTCTTTCTGGCTTAACCCACAGTGAAAGAGAACTACATCTGCATTTTTCCTCTAAAGAGAACAAGAGGAATTAGCAGAAAAAACAAGACTAGGTATATACTGGTTTCTCTTCGCTGCCATAAATTACTGCTTGAGAGTTTTTTAACCAAAGCAGTGGTTAGCTGGCACTCAGCATAATGTTTGTATCCCCTCATGCTTTTAAAAAGCTTTACAACTGTATGATCAAAAACCACTCACTTGACTAAACAATCCTTTCTTCTAACACTTGCATAATCATCTTTCTGACTTTCCAAGATAACTACCTACCCGACTGCCCTCTCATTTTCTCCCTATTTCCCTCCAGTCACACCCATTTTGTTGCTAAGAAACAAAATAAATATAACCTCCTGGAAGTAACTTTACAATGGATACTATATTAATACTTACTTATACTGGAGAAATAGGAAGAAAGAAGAGAAAACTTATATCTGTTATAGCCTAGGTTCTTTACATTTGTTATTTAATCTTTACAAGAGCCTTAGAAGGCAGTTATTACTATGCCCATTTACAAATGGTTACCTGAAACTCACTTATGTAACTTGCCTAAGCTAGGCAAGTGGTAGAATCAAGGTTTGCACCAAGTTTGCCTAATTTCAAAGTCAGTTTTATTACCATTCTCCTTCTTTATATCTCTATTTCATGGCTTCGTTTAAAAATTCTGCACAAATGAAATATTCTACAAATTAAAATTTTACAATAAAGCTTTAAACATGTCTTTAAATATATTATTTCCTAGGATTATTTTCCCAAAGGATTATAACTGAAGTAATTTTTCCTTCAGAAAAATAAATAAGACTTTTATGTTAAAAAAATAAAAGTTAAAAATAAAAGGGACTTCCCTGGTGGTGCGGTGGTTAAGAATCTGCCTGCCAATGCAGGGGACACGGGTTCAAGCCCTGGTCAGGGAAGAAGATCCCACATGCCGCGGAGCAACTAAGCCCGTGCACCACAACTACTGAGCCTGCGCTCTAGAGCCCGAGAGCCACAACTACTGAGCCCGCGTGCCACAACTACTGAAGCCCACGTGCCTAGAGCCCGTGCTCCGCAACAAGAGAAGCCACCGCAATGAGAAGCCTGCGCACTGCAGCGAAGAGTTGCCCTGGCTCACAGCAACTAGAGAAAGCCTGCGCACAGCAACGAAGACCCAACACAGCCAAAAATTAAATAAATAAATTTATAAAAAATAAAATAAAATAACTGCACACTTTCAAGAGGCAAAGTTCAGGGAAGAATTTCAAAATGCAAAATACACCCCGATGAACCCATATTCAAATTGCTACAGACTATTAAAAAAGATGTACTAATTTGAGCCTTCAAGTTCATTTTCAGCAATCTTTATCCCTACCGAATTGAAGAAAAAGAGACAGAAGAGAAATACTTCTCTTCCATGTCTGTTGATGGATTTGTTGATTGACAGTTTTGGTATCTTTTCCAGTCACTGTCATATTGAGCAAAAAGTCTTAAAAACGTATTTTTTTAAATTCCTGAACCCTTAGTTACTCATGGGATGCATACACAGAAGCCTGCTGAAGAACAAAGTCTTCAAACTTTAATACAGTAATAATTTAGCAAATACAGTGAACAGGCTTATAAACTTGGGAGGGAAAAATAAAAGATGGTATTCTGATTTAGGACAGGCAACCATATATACAAGTCAGTATCCAAATGAATGCTCCTATCTAGTGACCCATGAACCTACTTAGCCTCCTTTTTCTCTTTTACTTTTATTCTAACCTATAGGGTCTACGAAGCACATAGAAAATAATTCAGGCATAATATTTATTACAGAATACCAACAGGTGAGTGTGAAAACAGAGACACTGTTGCTTACAAGTGAAAGAGTCAAAGAGTTACCCCTACTGAATTACTATCCTGTCTTATCAAATTTTATTAGGAGACTATAGTCGCCAAGTCCTAGCTATAAGAAAGTGGGGAGGGAAACAGTCTTTGAACTGACCTGGGTTTGTTATACAAGTCACATAAACCCTCGAAACCATAAATTAACCATCTGAAAAATGGGTATGCTAACTCCTTTCTCAATGGACTGATAGCAGGATTAAATGCATATGTGAAAAGCCTTGCACAGAAGAGACGTCAATGCTTGCTTGTCCTCATCCCCTTTCCTAAGCAGCACTTCTAATTTTAACGATGAGGGAGAGGGAGGATTAATCAGACAGTCCTTCTGGAAAAGTTATCCTCCAAACAAAGAATTAAAAAAAGAAACTAAAACCGACACAAACGATCAAACAAACAAACAAACAGTAAAACCTAAATTGCAGAAAACACATTCAAAAAGTATGTGAAATACCAAGGGGGAAAAAGGAACCTGAGGTGGGATAATGTGCAACTCCAATTAAACGAAAAGGTAATCGAACTAAATGTCTTTTAATTCACATGAATTGAAACATCCCAGATAGAGAACTGAAAACTTGGATTAAAAAAAAATTTTTTTAAATATCTTGCCGCTGTGCTAATAGTGAAAGAAAGAGCAGAGGTGAACTCATTAAAGTTAACAGTAACAGGATGTTAAGCAATCCATTAAAATGAAACAAAAGATGGCTAATAGCTTCAGTCTGGTACCACAGCTACTTCTTTTTTTTTTGTAACTCACTGTGCCTATTAAATTATTCCAGTCTGCCATTCATTAGTAGTAGTTACCGGACCTCTGACAATTTTTCTGCTGTTTGAAGGATGAGGAAGAAGGGGGAGGCAGAAAGAGAGTACATCAATATTTTTCAAAACTCAATCCTTCTAGATCTTTCACTTCCAATCATAACAAGTTATACACTAAATGAAATTTAAGGAACCAAAGTAAATAAGTAAATAAACCCACAGATATGCCACTACTGATAATGTAAAAAACAAGGAAGATTAGAAAAGTTATATATATTCTCTGTGATTCTGAAAGGATTAATTTTAAAATATAAAATAAGGACAAGTATATAAAGTATTTTTTTATGATTAAGTGCTGTTTGAATATCCATCTGACCTACCTTTCACCTTGAAGTCGGCAGGGTAGTACAAGTCACTTTGCTAACCTGGCATAGTTTAAGATAACTCCAGTGAAGAAAGTCCAATTTCCTGATTCTCTCAGCCAAAACAAGCAAACTGAAGTCAGTTTGATCTAATAGCAAACTTTAGGGAGCTTATCCATTTACAGCTAAAAAACCAGAACAAGAACCAGAATTTAAGGGAACTTAGAAATCACTCATGACCTCATTTTACAGTCAAGAAAATTAAGGCCCAGAAGTTTAGCAACTTACCCCAATTCATACAGTAAGTCAGTAGCAAGTTTATCTATGTTATGCAAAGAATTAATGAAATAAAATGAAATAGTTAAAAATCTTATTCATAGACTCCAACTCTAATATAGTTCATAAAGTTATTAGACATCAAAACTTCAGAAAGTAGTCTTCTTCTATTATTAGCTGAAATAATGTAATTTTTTAAATGATCCACTTAGACGGGGATCAAAAGCATAGGCAAAAAGCACTTGATGTTAAAAAACAAGCACACTACTATTTGCCTGTTCTCCCAAGAGGAAAAATAATTTCAAATAGAATTTTTCATTGTCCAGTTGTAGCACTCTTAGAATCAGTGCCCGTTTCAGGGGGAAAAAATATTTTCCAATCTTTTCCAATGATAAAAGAAATCAAAATGAAATCTTCCACACCTCTATATTCATTAGATACTAGAATATAGTGAGTCAAGTCTTATTTTTTTAGAATATCAATGAGAGAGCATATGTTTGCTTTATTACATACCCCCAAATTAGACAAGATTGAAAAAAAAGTTCCAAAATAACCTTACTCAAGCAAGTATCTTTATCTAACCTTTTATTATCTAAATCTTATTTTAGGATTTTGAGGTTGGGCTTAAAGAAGAGGTCAATTAAATATATATATATATATAATGAACAGATATATAACAATAATACTTAATACAAAAAAAATTCACAAAACAAAATTGCTGGTAACTTTGATTTCAAAAACAAACATGGGGGACTTCCCTGGTGGCGCAGTGGTTAAGAATCTGCCTGCCAATGCAGGCGACACGAGTTCGAGCCCTGGTCCGGGAAGATCTCACATGCCACGGAGCAACTAAGCCCGTGCGCCACAAGTACTGAGCCTGCGCTCTAGAGCCCATGAGCCACAACTACTGAGCCCACGTGCCACAACTACTGAAGCCTGCGCACCTAGAGCCCGTACTCTGCAACAAGAGAAGCTACTGCAATGAGAAGCCCGTGCACCACAACAAAGAGTAGCCTCCGCTCACCACAACTAGAGAAAGCCCATGCACATAGCAATAGCTCAAAAAGTATTTGTGGAATAAATAAATGATGCCAAGTTTGAGAAATAATGCTGGTGCCCATCAAATATTTATTAGACACTAAAAGCACAAAACTATACAAGATGTCAAATACAAATAGTGCAAAAAACAAGGTCTTTGCTTTCAAGGAGTCTAGCTGGTGAAACACAGAGTAATTAGTTAATTACATAGGCAGTATTAGGTATGACTATTAACCAATTAGGTTTATTTGTATATGATTCATGGAATCTGCCTTGTTATTCCTGGTTATACCTAGTGTACAATTAAACGTTGAGTCGAATGGTATAAACTTGTCATAAGAGTTTAGAGGGGAAAAAAATGAATGAGTTGCAATAGTAAGAAAAGACTATGGGTAGATGATGAGGTTTGGTATGGGATTTGTGGAGGTGGAGGCATGTATTGGCAGTGAAGAGGTGGGTGGGCATTCCAGATGAAGCAAATTTCATGAGAGGACAAAAAAGGCACGTGAGGGACAGTACAAAACCCACCTTAAATGGAAAGATGGTATTCGCTGACGAGTAGTGATGATCTGGGGAGGACAATCTTTCTTTTTTTTTTTTTTTTTAAACTTTTGGCTGCACCAGGCGGCATGTATCCCTGACTAGGGATCGAACTCTCGTCCCCTGAAGTGGGAGCACGGAGTCTTAACCACTGGACTGCCAGGGAAGTCCGAGGGGGAGGACAGTCTGAGTGTGCCTGGGTCACAGAGAGCCTAATCCTCTGAGCAAAGGACTCCAGTCTGGAAGGAATCTCGCAGCACGTGCTACTGGTGCCCAGCTGGGTCCTCTGGAACCCTTCCACTGGTTTGGTACATCCAGTCCCAAAGGTGCCCCCTGCATTGCTAATGGTTCATACCAGCAACTTCCTGTGGAAGCAACAGAAGTTACCTCCTAGCCTCTTCTGCGCTCCTGCACACACACACATTTCCAGGACAGCTGCTGGTCAATGACTAACGAATGAAGGGGAGAGGGGACAAAAGCCCAGTTCCCTTGCCTCAAGGCAAGCCAGGCTCTATGGTACAATTCTGTTCCAAAGTTCCCTCCTGGGTCAAGCTGAGGCTAGACATCCAATGAGCGCAAACCCTTCCTCATCTCAGTTTCCTCTTCTTCCCAATCCCGCTTGACCTACTCCCCTTTAAGTAACATGTGAGAGAACTCTCTTGATACAGCATTTGCACATGAATACCATCTCAGGTTCTGTTTCTAGGGAAACTGGACTAAGACAAGCCTGTAAAGGCAAATACTAGATATTCATGAAGAAAACAGTTACCCAGAGGAAATACCGTTGTGGGTCACTCGGTTTGGAGGCAGGATGCTGAGCAGCTTGGCTGGTGACAGATGGAATAAAGAGGGTCAGGTGGCTGGAGGCCAACTAAGGGTGCTGTTGTTCAAACTCAGAAACAAGCGGAAGAAAAAATATTTGCTCTGATATAAGAAACAGAGAACTTCAGAAGAAAATGGCTTCGGTGTAGGGAAGAATTGATGACAACTCTTCAAAGTTTTATTTTTTCCATAAAAAACAAAAAGTATTTCTTCAGTAGTACTGTCAATGTTATACCATGAATTCTCTTAAGTGCAAATCTCTTTTAGGCTGACATTACCTAACACAAGAAGTGTTCAAAAACTTAAGGAGAATAACAATGAATAACAACAGGACTCGAAAATTCTCTCTCATAGTTTGAGTCTCTGAATATCCATATTCAGAAATACGAAGATAAGATTAAGTAGTATCTCCAAATGTTTATAACAAGTTGGTTTGTTAGATTTTGTATTCAAGTAGCTTAAAAGAATCTGTATTAGAGTCAGTAGCAGATTACTTAAATTGCAAATTCATCCAAACAGGGTAACATCTGGTTTTCATCTACTCTTATGGAACCAGAAGTGCTGTCAATAGAAAATAAGATACTGAGTCTTAGGTTGTAAAATAGGGAGCACAATGTGAAAACAAGTAGGCTACTATGAAAGAAATGATACACAGCTCAGAAAAAAAGATTATACCCTACATAAACTTTCACTTTAGAATTTGAGAAACAGCCCGACATCATCTGTATTTGTTTTGCTTTGTTGATATCTCAGACAAGTTAAACTTCTTGACTTCTTGGTTCCCTTTCAAAATAGCAAAAATGCCTCTCAGTAAAAATGACTATTTTCACTTAATTAGTAACAATTTTTGTGTTACATGTCTAAATATATAGAACAGAAAGGATACTATCGAAACAGGACTTTTTAGCAAGGTTATTTTTTCTCATTGATTACTTTTCCATGCATTAAAATGTATAGCTAATAGCTTTCAAATTTTAAATACACATGACCTTTGATTCAACAGTTCCACTGAAAGCAATTTCACACACAGACACACACACACTCCCCCAAAAGAGAACTGGTCAGAAAGTCATGCTACAACAAAGTAAATCTATAAGTCTAAGTTTTTCTAAATTTTTCCTATTCAGTTTTAAGACCAAATTGATACTCTTCCAGACAAGTACATATAATTTGCCCTGTATATATCCTTTAAATACTCCCAGGAGAGACTCCAAGAAAAAAAAAGGTATCTTAGCTAAAAATGTTAGGAAGGTATGGCATGTTGGTCCCCTCTTAAAGATTTATAATAAAGACAACAATTTATGGAAGCCTATGAGATATTTTTGGGGTAAATGGCATTTTCCAAATTTTATAGACCAGAGAACACTTCTGTAATTATCAAAAGCAAGACTTGCTTAAAACCCTCCATGACCACCTGGTAAATGATAGTTACTTCCTTATAAACCTAAAGGTTCAGAGCCATCATTCAATCACCCTCCCTCTATCCCCTCTTTCTCCTCCCTTCCCCTCAACCCAAGACACTGCAGTGGTTCTAACTTCATATTTCATAATAATCATAGAAAACTTTTTCATATATTTCATAATTCTTGGTCCTTACTTCCAGATATTCTGATTCCTATCACTATTTTTAACAAGCAATCCAGGTGATCTCAATACAGTTCAAATGTTGGGATGCTGAAAAGATCTGATATAGTACAATCAATGAGATGATTATTTTAAAATTGAAGCCAAACTGAGTTCAGAAAACTTGGACTTCAAATGAGTATATTAAAATTCTATTTTTCTACCCAGGGAAAGAAAGGGAAAAAGACAGACTAAGAAAAGCCAAATCATATCTTAAAAGAATACCCCTAATATACTGCCCAGAATATTAAGGCCAAGAGTTTTACCCTATAACAAGAACTCTTAGGCTGCACTCCATTGAGAAATTTCAGGAATTCTGAAACTCTCTGAAACTGCACACACAATCTTTATGCGTATGTGAATACATGCCTTATAATCCAAAGCTTTCACCAATTCTCATGCTGCTCAATTACCCAATTTAAAAGCCATTCTATTTTTTATTTACCTACCTGCAACAATGGCAACAGAAACTGCTTCTTAGTTAACACCATGAATCAGACACACGAAGACACATTCCTCAGTGTTGTTTTCTCTCTCAGAGCCAAACAAAAAGCAATTTACCTTTGCAGAGTCATATTCAAAGAGCCTGTACAACCCTTAATCTTGTTCTGGGCTTCAAGATGAGTCATGCCATGTGCACTTATTCCATCAATGCTGAGAACCACATCACCAATTCTTACGTTTGCCTGGGATGCTTTGCCGCCATCTTTGAGCTGTAAAAAATATGTTTCATTAGAATTGTCACTCTTTAAAAATAAACACAGATGAAAATTACACTTTTGTTATATCAAAAGAGAAGTACATTAATGTACTATTAGACAAAGTAATACAAATTATCTTGCTTAACAGGTAAAGTTAAAATTCAAATGACTTTCATACATATTATCATGCTTATTATCATACTTTCATACTTATTTTCTTAAATTCTTATTTGCTTTCTAAAAAACTGAACTAATTGTCTGAGAAAAGGTCCCTGATAAGTTATCCATTTCTTTACTGTATAACAGTAGTGTGTGATTGTTACAAATAAGGAAGAGAAGTAAGCAAGGCAACTACATTTTAGCAGGAAAAAAAAGTAATATGAATAGGGTATTTAATACTCTTTTAGAAATAATTTTTAAAACTCTTTAAACAGCTGTATTTTTGTTTGAGCACAAAGAGTAACACAGATGGAGGATCTACTGAACTATCCTTCCTGTTGAGTTCAATTCATATCCAGCGTTTGAGGGACTGAATTCTTTTAGATCACAGGCCCAAATATCTTTTATGCTGGCTGTGCTTCCTGCTCCAGGCATTTAGAACGAGGGGACGAAAACCAGTTGTGTCTGAGACTGTCAGACTCTTTTGTGTACCACGATCTTTAATCCCCAATCTTTTTTCCCTTTTTACAAAATTTTCTACATGTTTACATTTAGTTTGATCTCCTTCAAACTTCATATGTATCTATTGCATTGCTCCAAAAGGAGCAAACAAATATAAAATGACAGTAAGATGAAAGATGATGCAATTTTAATAGATACTCAGAAACATGGAACAAGTACAAATCAAAAGGAACCATTCTAATTAAAATGACAAGCTTAGAATTCATTAAGTACAAGCAGATCACACTGAATACTGGGCTGTTGGAAGACAGGTGAGACTAGGCCCAAAAAAGAAAGAAAGAAAATAAGCAATATTTCTCTAATACTTAAAAGTGTAGATTTTATGCAGGGATGATGAAAAACATCTGGAAATGGATAGTGGTAATGACTGCACAACACTGAAAATGTACTTGATGCAATTAATGAATTGTGCAATTAAAAATGGTTAAAATGTCTAACTTTTATAAGTATATTTTACCACATTTTTAAAAAAACTAACAAAAACTAAATATTTTAGAGAACATTTTACTAAAATTACTTTTTGATTAAAAGAAAAACATCCCTCAGCAAACTGAACAAGGGCTGAGTGCCAGAATTCATTATCTGGAAGCAAAGCAATAAATACAAGTGGATATTGTATGCTCAGATAGGTTTTGATTACCATCAGTTGTCAAATTCTTTCCTTAAAAATAATGATCAAGGTAGATCAATCCTAGTGTACAAGAACAACTCTTTGGATCTAAAATCAAGAAAACGGTATTGACTGCTAGATCCATCCAGGCAGCGCCCATGTCTGTGCTTCTCCCCAACTGCCCTAAAGCTAGAAGTGTGCCTGACACTATAGACCTTCATAATATATACTGAATGAATGGATGCCACATATTTATTATTTAACACTGGCAAAATCTATGGTTTGTTTTAAAGTGCAAAGTTAGGAAGAACTAAAATTTTAAATAATTTGAAATTTATCTCATTTAACATATAACTATCAAATGATGGACATAGTTCTTGAAATTAGTAAGAAAAAATATCTATTTGAGCAAGAATATGTAAAATCTAACAGACACAAAGTGTAAAATAAAAGATTTCAAACCTTTCAAATGAAATATTCTCTATTATATACATAGTACATAGAGTTGACCCTTGATCAATGTGAGTTTGAACTGCGTGGGTCCACTTACATGCGGATTTTTTTCAACAGTGAATGCTATAGAACTACATGATCTGCGTGTTTGTATACGGAGGAACCAAACTATATATACGGAGGACAGACTACAAATTACAGGCGGATTTTCAGCTTCGCAGAGGGCCAGTGCCTCTAATCTCCAAGTGTTCAAGGGTCAACTGTAGTGATTCCGTTTTCATCTTTGTACTAATGTGACCAAACAAAACAACTCCTCTCAGCTGCCCAGATATTTAAAGGTAAGAAAAATTAATGAAATGTTGACAATAAAGAAATAAATTTCCAGAGTAATAAAACAGATTAAAATTTAATGCATATCAAACTTATCAACACAGCTATATTATACACATGTGTATGTATATATATACCTATAGACACACTTTTTATTATATATTATATGACTGACAAAGTAATACCAAAATTCAATGAAAATTAAATAAAGTTCATTTTGAATTGCAGGATCATAGGATCAAGAAGAAAAAAATTAAGATAGAACTTTATTAAGTATATTTTAAAATACTGTATAGACAGATATATTTATTAAAATATGAAAGTAATGTATGCGTGTGGTGGGAGTAAGAAAAAAGTCTTTAAAAATAATAATACCTACATTAAATACTATGATTTGACTGTATTAAAAAACAGGTGTGGGGACTTCCCTGGTGGCACAGCAGATAAGAATCCACCTGCCAGTGCAGGGGACACGGGTTCGAGCCCTGGTCCGGGAAGATCCCACATGCTGCGGAGCAACCAAGCCTGTGCACCACAACTACTGAGCCTGTGCTCTAGAGCCCATGAGCCACAACTACTGAGCCCGCATGCCACAACTACTGAAG
Organism: Balaenoptera borealis; assembly: GCF_965194805.1. Lineage (NCBI taxonomy): Eukaryota > Metazoa > Chordata > Mammalia > Artiodactyla > Balaenopteridae > Balaenoptera > Balaenoptera borealis. Next base: position 15,308,088 of record NC_138861.1, on the reverse strand, counting down.
CCCATGCACCACAACTACTGAACCTGCGCTCTAGAGCCTGTGAGCCACAACCACTGAGCCCACGTGCCACAACTACTGAAGCCCACACACCTAGAGCCTGTGCTCTGCAACAAGAGAAGCCACTGCAATGAGAAGTCCACGCACGGCAACGAAGAGTCGCCCCCGCTCGTTGCAACTAGAGAAAGCCTGCGCACAGCAACCAAGACCCAACACAGCCAAAAAAAAAAAAAAAAAAAAAAATTAAAAAAATTAATAAGTAAATAAAATAAATAATAGGTGTGGACTGTCTTAATAATTAGTATTTCTTTTTTTACTAATATAAATATTAAAGAAATAATTTAATTTAATAACAAGTACTAACTGTTCATCTCTCCTGCACAGAACTAAATTGTTCAAACTGTGAAGGACATTTACAAAGAAAACAACTCCTAAAGCTAGCAATGCCACCCACTTTCCATGGGACTTACTTGTAGGGTTTTATAAAGATTATGTGAGATAACAGCTTAATAAATGTTAGCTATTATTATTATTATTCTCCTGACCTCAGATTACTAATCCAAGAAATGTGGAGGTTGTACTGGATGATGTCAAAGGCCTTCTAAGGTCCCTTCCAGTCTTAAAAGTTTTATCTATCTGTGAACTGTCTATACAAAGGTATAACTCTAATCCTAAAATAAGAGTCATATCTGAAAGGTAGGGCAAAGGAACATCTATTCCCTACTAAAATAAATGAATGGAAATTTGAATCCTGATAATAAGACAAAAAATAAACATAATTTATCCTAGATTTTGTTTTAGGCAAGAAGGGCATCCAAAAAAAAAAATTTCTTTTTTTAACCAGAAATAGAACACAGCTAAATTACCTACCTCACCATTCTTCACATAAGGTAGCCTTAAAATAGAAACACTGAAACCTATGGGCATTTGCTCAAAATGTACCCAACAAAAGCAATTTAAATACTCCCAGTCCAGTAATATAAAGGTAATGAACAATTAAGAAAATAATCTAATATTACTCAGCCATAAAAAGAAACAAAATTGAGTTATTTGTAGTGAGGTGGATGGACCTAGAGTCTGTCATACAGAGTGAAGTAAGTCAGAAAGAGAAAAACAAATACCGTATGCTAACACATATATATGGAATCTTAAAAAAATAAAATAAAAAGGTTCTGAAGAACCTAGGGGCAGGACAGGAATAAAGACGCAGACGCAGAGAATGGACTTGAGGACATGGGGAGGGGGAAGGGTAAGCTGGGACGAAGTGAGAGAGTGGCATGGACATATATACACTACCAAATGTAAAATAGATAGCTAGTGGGAAGCAGCTGCATAGCACAGGGAGATCAGCTCGGTGCTTTGTGACCACCTAGAGGGGTGGGATAGGGAGGATGGGAGGGAGACGCAAGAGGGAGGATATATGGGGATATATGTATATGTATAGCTGATTCACTTTGTTATAAAGCAGAAACTAACACACCATTGTAAAGCAATTATACTCCAATAAAGATGTTTTTAAAAAAAGAGAAAATAATCGAATCAAATCAAATGTCATACACTAGATAAAACTTGTCTTACTCCTTTGTTGCAGCTGCCTACTCGATTCTGAGAGCCTATGATCTCAAGATGTTCAAATCCAACTTCTCAGAATTACCTATCTTTTTAGGCTTGCTTTTTACTCTGCCACTCTTATTTTCAAAACATGGAGCATAGAAATCATATAGCCCCTGTGAATTCTGCCGTTTCCATGAGTACCACATCCAGGGAAATTACTAAATTTTGTTGATTCTTCCTTTCCTCTCCCATGCTAGTCCATACCCTGATCATCTGTCACCTTGCTCTTGCCTGGTGCCTACAGTAAGAGTTTTCTAAAGACCTCCTTACCGCCAACCTCTGCATGTTCCTTGCCCTTTCCTCCATCTTACTGTATTTCCATAATGGTGACCCTACTACCACTTCACACTGAAGAGTTCCATCATGTCAACTATTTATAAAATGAGGGTGGGGGCTTCCCTGGTGGCGCAGTGGTTGAGAGTCTGCCTGCCAATGCAGGGGACATGGGTTCGAGCCCTGGTCTGGGAGGATCCCACATGCCGCGGAGCAACTGGGCCCGTGAGCCACAACTACTGAGCCTGTGCGTCTGGAGCTTGTGCTCCGCAACAAGAGAGGCCGCGATAGTGAGAGGCCCGCACACCGCGATGAAGAGTGGCCCCCACTTGCCTCAACTAGAGAAAGCCCTTGCACAGAAATGAGGACCCAACACAGCCAAAAATATAAATAAATAAATATATATTTATTTATAAATATATAATATTTGAACAACTTCAAATATTTTCTGCTTCCTACAGTGTAGAATAAAGCTGAAGCCTGAAATAGAAGCAATCTATAATTAGTCATCAAGCTGTTTCCAACTTCAAAACAAGCGCCATAAGGTCAGGGATCATATTTTATACTATGTTCTCAAGAGTCCTGAAGATTGTAGGTACTAGAAAAACAGATGATTAAACCACAGTAAGTAAGAAATCAGTAAATCTATCCATCAGTTTAATATGTGAAATTCTGGTAGAAATATACTTAATTCACCAAAGAGAGAAAAATATATTCTAATCTGAAAATGAGAATCTTCAGTTAAACATTAGGCTGAGCTAACCTAAGAAAGGTCAAAAATCAAACTGTATTTTCAGTAGAACAAAGTAAATCCATTTTGGATAGTTAGTTACTATATTTTTCCTAGGATTTCCAAAGAGATGTCACAACTCCCCTTGGTACTTTATCTAACAAGTATTAGGAAGAGCTTAATTGTATTTAATCTCAACCCTTTCTCAATCAGTTATCAGAAATGTAAACAAATGCTCATTGCCATCTGTACAGTCTTTCATGTTATTTAAACTGTCAAACAAACTCCTTTTTGTCTACAGTTGTTTTGAGCTTACTAATATTAATCATCTTGGGTTTTTGACATTAACATATTTTCTAAATCTCTAACCATCTTTATTATTCAATACTCAGGCTTTCTGCTCACTATTTAAACTAAAGAGCAAGAAGAGCCTAAACGAATGCCAACAGGAAAGGCCCAATGCACAGAAACAAATGTAAAGCTCGTTAAAGGTGGCATCTCATTGAAAACTCCTATGAGCTTTCATTTATCCCCAGAACTACTTCCTTAAGGCATCCACTCATAGAAAGATAAATTTTTTGCCTTAATTGGGTAGGATGTATCACTCTTAGGAATTGTGAGCAGCTAAGAAAAGACTACAAGGTCACTCATTATTTGCATAGTTCATTTTTTCCTTTGTTTTTTCAAGCCTAAATAGTCTGCATTTGTTTGAAGCAGTAACAACCTCTGTCATGAGTAAATCTTGTACATACTATATGATAGCCATAAATGTGTGTGTATCTCATAAATGCACAATGTGTAGGAAGGAAGCAGTCATGGGAGGCTCCTGAGTCAGCTTCATTATAAATCAAACTAATCACAAGCAAATGCTTCTCCTTTGATCTTTAAATACATTTTTCAGTACTGTTGTCCAGTTTTCCATAAATTTAATTGTAGCTGTATGCGTCTTTAAAAACACTGCTTTGTGGTCTCACTTAAGTTGCAAGCAGACATGGCTGCAGATGTCAGAACTACCTCTGAACTTCTGTTTACTGATGCAGAAACTAGGACAACTGTATGCTCTTCAAGAGAATGGTATCTTTATTGAGCCTCCCCATTGACTTAGATAAGAAAGGATCTAATATCAACCACCTGTTATCAGACTACGCCATCAATTCACATAGGCTGGACATCTACCCCAAGCACCTAAGGGCAGAGAAGACAACTTTTCAAACTGACCAGTCAGACCTGATTTTTCCCTTCCCTCCTTAAAGGAAGACCAAACACCCCTCTTCTCTTCCCTCTGCTTCTCCTAAGCCTAAACTTTCTCTTCACTTACCAAAAGAGCTTGATATGCCACCGAATCAGAACCCCAGCTCCCCGTGTCCTCCTTCCCTGCTTACCACTATTCAAGTCTGAATTTTCCAAACTCCATTCCCACAGGATGGTGGCCTCAAGATCACCACTTCCCAGGACAGTCTGGCCACTGTACCAAAAGGCCAAAGGATAAGAATCAATAAGGTGATACTGCTGAAGAAATCTTGAACTGGGGGTCAGGGAAGGGCAGGAAGGAAAGAAAACAGAAGAACACATGACAAGGGAGGGCACTGGGAAGAAGGCAGAATAGGGAACCAAGGCCATGAGCGAAGAAAGGGTCATGAGATGTCCCTGGTTTGGGGTCCTGGCCTTCTCTCTGGGTGTGTTGTACATCACCATGCACATGCACAAAATAGTGTAAATATTTAACAGACCATCAAGATAGTAACTAATTATAGAAGCAAGAAAATCTTACACTTTGATTGAATAACTAAAATAACCTAAATGACCATAACTAATAACTATGATGCAGAGCCAATTAACTCACAGTAATATTTATGTATGTCATCAAACATGTCATTATCTTTATTGGACTCAAGTAAAATTTATAACTAAACCTCTCCCAAATGCTTATTAGCCTCTATACAAATGTGCGGTTCCAACAGTATTTTTTCTTAAAACTTTTTAACAAACGGAGAAAGTAGTACTATGTCTTTAAAAAACTGCATTGAAAGTAAAATACTATCTCAAGATAGCATACCACTTAGACAAGGATCTCAAAGACACACTGAAGAGAAAATTTGTCTTATCCATAAAGAAGTAAACTACTTGGGATTCATAAGGAGTTATAGCTATCCCTGTTAAACTAACCCTTCCCCATAGCTATTACCTCTTAAGAGGCACATCACAGAAGCAAACCAATCATTGAACTCATAGCAAAAACCAAACAAAATCAAAGAAAGCAGTATAGAGCTTTCATTTTTAAAAGTTAGAACCCAGTATGGCAGATATCATTTTAAGTAAGTCTAACTGCCTAAGCTTTCTCTCTAAAATGAATATTTAACACAGCTGCTATACTGTCTGCAGCCTTTTCATAAAAAGGCAAAATGTTTAGTCATAGCAGTGACTCCAACACTATCTTAGAATTCCCTAATGAAATGTATCCTTCCAAATCATAGGGAATTCTCAATATGCACACAGAGACCTCTGTCTTCCCTTGGAAATAAGCCAGCAGTTCCAAACCTCAGAACAGGTGCCAGCAATAGAAATGATTTTTTGAAAATATATGTGCCCAAGAACATTACAGAGATCATTTTATAATACAGATAACATTGTATTAGTCAGATGTTTACTGAGAACAATTTATGCTGGTTCAAAAGAACTGGTATTAATCTGATTAATAAGATCAAGATTGGTATTAATCCTATTATATGCTACAGGTAACAAATAGAAGACAGGTACCTATATAATAAGCCACTGCCAACGTCCAGTTTTCAACCTTCTGCATATTTTCAACAAATATGGAATGCTTGGAAATGTGTGACCCTAACGCCATGGGTATGACAGGAATGCCATCAGGCTTAGTAAATGTAAAAAAGGAACACATAAATATGACAGCTACAGAAAGAAACACTAACAGAAATTTCCCATGTCCAAAAACCATGGGAACTAAATCATGGGAAAAGAAAAGCTATTGTTTTTCTAACAGTGCCGTTACCAAAATTCAGAGAAATACATATACCAAAAAAATTATATCCATCTTACCAACAGGATCTTCGTGAGGCAGAGGAAAGCACAGAGAAAAATCTCATTTTAAAAAATACCCAATTAATGGGCAATCTTTAATTTTGCTTTAAAATATATTTTCTAGTAGTACCTACTGTAGAATAAAAAATATGAATCCAGTTATGAGCCTATGGTTGAAAGTATCTAGGTGTTTATCTCCCACATACTTCCCAGAATACTGTGAATATGATTTTTTTATACTACCACCCCCCCAAAAAATACCTAAGACTAAATGAGCATTATTCCAAAAGAGAGAACTCACAGAACTTGTTTTCCTGCCAAATGATGAATGCTACCCAATTACCAAGAAAAACCACAAATAAAGAAAAATGGTCAGAGTTTTCAGCCACCAAAGTGAGGAGAAGAACACTGAGAAGTACTAATTTTTGTCCAAACTCATCCTTCAAGGCTTTTTTCAAATCCCAATTTATTTACTACCACTCCAGTGCTTATTAATCTGCCCTACGTTACTACACTCAACCCTTAAAGGTGTTCTGTCTTGCACTGTTTATTGTTATATAGTGTTGGCACCTCCACTGGCCTACAAATGTAACTCAACTACATACAAAGTGTCAATCTCTGGCCTGGATGTCTAATGTGAATGTGCCCCTTTAAAACTGCAGGCTACTTTGAATTCATTTGAACACCTTTTTTTGTGAAATAAACTGACTTGGCTTTCTGTAGGTCAGAATAGGGAGATAAAACAAGCAATCACTGATGTCTCTCGGTGAGTATGTTTGTAAAATCCTGACTCGTGGGCACTGGTTACTTTAACTATGGGCCTTATTTTTTAGCTTATGAGTTAAACAGTAATCAGTTTTACCCAAAAGTCTGAGAATACACCTTATATGGTAGCAACGAAGAGAATACCTCAAAGTATGTGTCATTATGCCTTACAAAACCAAACGGAAGTGAGGGTGATTACTCCTCTTTCCTTATGTAGCCACTGAGCTACCTAGTTCAAAACATATGTTGCTCTGCTAATATGTTTGTTCTAGTAGTCTAAACGTATTTCCTTGATGAGTCCTACTTAATCGAAACATCTTTATTCTTCTCTACCAGTGACCTAATAAAACAGAAACACGCCTTCTTAAACTGCAATTCACTACTAAGATGCCACACAACATTTTCATTCAGTTAATCCATATGTGTTTAAGCCCAGAGATTTAATGTGCTCTGTAGTTCATGTGTGAATATAATTCTATCAGAAATGTGAACAGTATGGAGGTTTGTTAAAAAAAAAGAGCACATCCACAAACATCTCAAAATCAAACAAATTTGTTACTTACGGAGAAATTAGTGTTTCTATGCAGTCCATTCTATAATAATAAGGAAAATGGTAAGAAATGTCAGAGAGCTATACAGGTTCAAAATGAATTAGTCAACTCTAGTTTCCTTGAGAACCGATTAACACTGAAATTCACACATTTCAACCCTCCCTCCTCTTAAGGTTCTTTTCGATGATGAGATGAATCTCCCTCAAAATTGTATGCAAATTGTGTGCAAGTATACATGTATTTTCCACTGAGTTGGTCCACAGCTTTCCCCAAATTCTCAAAGGCATCTATGACCAAAAGAAATGTTCCGAACTAATGACTTAGTGAAATCTTAGAACACTGTTTCTCAAAGTGTGGTTCCTAAACCACCAGTGCCAGCATACTTCAATGACAGGGGAAACAAATCACAAGCCCTTCAAAACCCACACGCTAAAGATGTTTCAAAACAAAAACAAAAATCTGTTAGCATCAAGAAAATTTAAGAACTCAGAACAGAATAAATGTTTATTCAAAGTGGTGCAAAATCATGACTTCACATGCTAACGGCAGATAAGTATAGCTTAAAAAAGCGGGGACTCGCTTTTAAACTTTTAAAATCTTCATAGCATAAATCACTAACATCTAATAAGGGTCTCTATTCCAATGAGGCACTACATTCAATACTGAATTCTGAAAACAGGTATGGCCCTTCCCCTCATCTACCGTTTTCTACTATTTAACTTTTCCCACATGTATTGCAACTCTCCAGAAAGCAGTGTTCCTCAAACTATCTGTGGTGGAAGATACCATCTGTGGAGAAAGATTTCCCCCCATTTGCCTTTACCAATTCTTCTGTAATCTACAATAAATTACTGAAAAAACAAAATTTAAAGAAGCCACTCAAAATATAAGACCAAATTCTTTATCATCAGAGTCAATAGACATAAAATTACTCTGTCAAATGACAGAAGTTTCTAGATACTTACTCTTCATTTCTATCCTTATTTCATCTCAAACTGTAACTGACAGTTTGCTGATCTGAAGGCCAGCAAGGAGCCTCCTTCTAGGCAAGAACTACATCTTTTATTTCTCTTCAGGTTCATTGTACAAAGACTTAAACATAATACACAATAAACATGTGATGACTCACCACACTGGAAATTAAAGGTATTTAGTAAATAGGCTAGTATTTAATAATTTAACCCATTTCCGGTTTTTTTTTTTTTTTTTGCTCTTATGTTAAACAAAGTGATGAATAATACTGTACATTTATTTTGGCACACTCATCTGACTTTTTCTTTAGGAATTATTTCTAAAAAGGTATGCGCATTTAAATTTTTGATCCGCGACACTAGATTGCCAGCAAGAATATTTACAGCCATTTACAATCCTGCAAACTGTGTATGAGAATGTCCGTTATCCACACCCTTGCGACCTTAGTTTTATAAAAGAAACCTGAGGGTAATTCTAGCTCTACCACTAACAAATCCTGTGACCTTGGGCAAGTCATTTACCCCTCTGGCCTCATTCTGCTCAGCTGTACAGGAGAGTTGGATCAAATGTTCTAGGGTCCCTTTCAACTCTAAACCATAATAAATATTTACACAGAATTTACAACCTCTCATTAGTCTAAAGTCATTACAATCAGTATCCATTACTCAGGCACTGAAATGAATTTTGTATTATTCTCCAATTACTTCATACATATTACTCTTATTTCTTCATTACAAAACACTAAAATGGCAAACATGGGTGCTTTTCAAAACCCTGAAACTGTGTCAACATCAGAAACTCAAAAGGTTGGATTTTGGAGCTAATTAGGAGAGAAGAGAATCTAGCTTATCTACTTTTTCAGATCCCAAATGAGTTTTTCTTTTAGAATGAATTAGCCTAAATGACAAGAATCTTCTTTCCACTGGTAGCAGCGGAGCCCTCTGGCATTTAATGCTGAGTTACACGTTCATTCATACTGAGTGAGTGCATATGGACCAGATGCTAATGACTATAAGAGTAAATTATTAGGCTAATGGGGAAACCAAATACTCATTCATTCCATCATTTAACAAATACTTGCCAGGTGTCTATTATGTGCCAGGCTATTCTAGACATGGTGATACAACAAACAAAATGAATCCATGCCCTCGTGGAACTTTACGTCAATCAACTGGAAAGAGAAAACCAACATATAAAAATGCAGATAACTAATTAAATGTCAGGCGTACAATAAAGGGCATAGTAAGTGACAATAAATAACTTCAGAAGAATCTAAGTCCACAAGTTGCTTCCACATCAACGCATGTGGGTGTTCTTCACGTTTTCATTGCTTAGAACAGACTGCTTACATTTACAACTCTTACTCCTGGATACCATACTGTTCCAAGAAATCCATGCTTGTCAACTTCTGGTTCCTTTCAGTGTTGTTTCTACCATGCCCTTTCTCTCATCCCTTAAAGAAGATGGGTAAGTCTTCACTCCATTCCCATCTCTGGAAGTGTGATCTCAGTTTTCCTTTGTACATCTGTAGCCTTTAAGAACTAAGACTCATCAAAACTTGGACCCAAGGATTTAACACTTCTGTACCTGAATTATTTTATTTATCCCGCTTGGGATTTGTTGAGGGGGAAAAAGAAAAAACAAAACAAAACAAAAAAACCCCCTGGGAATCCTTTCCTTCCAGCTCTCTTTCTTTAGGTCGGAACTACTACCAATACACCTTTATGGGTCTCCTGTGCCTTTTCCTGCCATCCCAGGTTTATTTTTCTAGCCCAGGAATCCAGCCTGCACAGTTGGCTTTTATTGAGACAGCACCAATTGTTGGTAGATCACGTCTAGCACTCGGGTCTCTAGTCACAAAACACTGATTTACCCTAGATGCTTTACTCCCTCCACAGAAAGCAAACACGTGATCACAAACAGCAGCTACACATGAAAAGGAAATGTTCTTACGTCAGTGCCACTGTTTTTTTTTTTTTCCTTTTTTAAACTAAGAGTAAAAGGGACTGTAGCAACACTGAAGGATTCTTGTTTCAGTGCGACTGGTGTGCCATATGTGTCTGAGCTCTGGGCAAATGGGACTTGGCAGGGGTCAGGGTGCTGACAGCCGTCAGGGAAAGTCTATTAAGCAATGTCACTGTTCCCAGTTGTGCAAAGCCTGCACAGAGGGAGTGAGGGAGCGGAAGGGGCCAAGATTTTGGTTGCCTGGTAGAATACGCCTGAAGCATATCGTCTGCTGTTTCATCTTCACCCTGTTTCCCACTTACTACATCAGCACTTCGATGAATCAAACCACCTCTTCCCTTCACAGTAAGAGCCCAGGGTCACTTAACTATAAGGATAGGACTAAAGCCATTATTGTTAAAGAAAGCAAGAATTTACTGGCAGAGGTTACAGGTAAATCTAGTCTCAGAGCTTTTCTTGTATAAATCAAAAATATCAGTACTACCAACTGTTGATCATTCCTGAATGATGAAAGACCAGCGTCTTACTTAAAAGTCTTTGAGGTAAGGTATTGAGTTGGCCAAAAAGTTCCTTTGGTTTTTAAAGTAAAAATAAAAGACACATTTTTCATTTACACCAAGAACTTTATTGAACAACGTATCCACCCTTTTGTTCCATTACCTTCTGCCATTTTTCAGGCAACCTCATAATTCCATCTTCCCAAAACTTTTTATTTTTTTGGGCAAAGAACTGTTCCAGGTGCCTTTTACAGTCTTACAGGGAGTTGAAATTTTTTCCATTGAGAGAATTTTGTAAAGACCGAAATAAATGGAAATCTGAAGGTGCAATGTCTGGTGAATATGGCGGATGAATCAGAACTTCCCAGCCAAGCTGTAACAGTTTTTGCCTGGTCATCAAAGAAACATGTGGTCTTGCATTATACTGATGGAAGATTATGCATTTTCTGTTGACTAATTCCAGACGCTTTCCGTCTAGTGCTGCTTTCAGTTGGTCTAATTGGGAGCAGTACTTGTTGGAATTAATCATTTGGTTTTCCAGAAAAAGCTCATAATAGAGGAATCCCTTCCAATCCCACCACAATCACAACATCCCCTTCTTTGTATGAAGACCGGCCTTTGGTGTGGTTGGTGGTGGTTCATTTTGCTTGCCTCACGATCTCTTCCGTTCCACAACATTATACAGTATCCACTTTTCATCGCCCGTCACAATTTGTTTTAAAAAACAGAACGTTTTCATTACGTTTAAGTAGAGAATCGCATGCGGAAATATGGTCAAGAAGGCCTTTTCCTCTTAACTTACGTGGAACACAAACATCAAAGTGATTCATATAACCAAGCTGGTGCAAATGATTTTCAACACTTGATTTGGATATTTTGAGTATGTCGGCTATCTCTCGCATGGTGTAACTGTTTTCAATTAATGTCTCGATTTGATCTCTATCAATTTCAACTGGTCTACCTGACCGTGGAGATCGTCCAGCGAGAAATCTCCAGCATGAAACTTCACAAACCACTTTTGACACGTTCAATCAGTCACAGCACCTTCTCCATACACTGCACAAATCTTTTTTTGCGTTTCAGTTGCATTTTAACCTTTCTTGAAATAATAAAGCATAATATGCCAAAAATGTTGCTTTTTTTCTTCCACCTTGAATATTGAAATGGCTACACAAAATTTCACCAGTTTTGATAAGTTTTTTAAAAAATTCATGCTGATATGACAGCTGTCACAATACAATCTAACAAAATTGTTTCGAATAAAGTTAAAGGCAACTAAGCACTACTGGAGCCATCTTTCAGAAAAAACAAACGAACTTTTTTGGCCAACCTGGTAGTTGACATAAATTCCATTCTTTCAGTGAATGGTTATTGAGTACCTGATTATAGCAGTGCTTAAGGTATCTTGCATGCATGTATGTGTGTGTGTGTGTGTGTGTGTGTGTGTGTGTAAGAGACAGAGAGAGAGAGTATGTGGGGGAGAGGGGGCAGGAAAGGGGAGGTAACAGTTATATTTTTAATTGTTAGAAGTATGTGAAATTAACATAATATTTATAAGACTAACTATCATTTATTGAGTACTCACCACACGCCAGGCACTATGCTAGACACTTGTTGACCTTCTCTTTTTACAAAACCTTCCATTTCCATATGCAAAATGACAAAGATCAGATAACAAATGAAAAATGTCACATTTGCTCTTCCATCTCACAGGTTAACATCTTACCTTAAAATTTCTTCGATATATGCAAACATCTATTCAAAAAGTTAAATGTTAAGAATACATTTCCAAGAAAATCTATCTGGCAAACCCCTGGTTAGCTTAGGTATTATTCTCTGCTAACAATTATTGTAAGCCATTTCCCCAACTTCCAAGTAAGATGGAAAATAGCACACCATATTACAATATTATTTGAGTTAGAAAACTCTTACTCCGAAGTAAAAGCCTGTAACTAGTCCGTAAGTTCTCCAGCAACACTGTTCAACATTATAGACATAAACTAGAGACCAATGTGCTCACATGTAATGTCTAATAGCTCAGAAACACTCAGGTGAGAAACATATCCCTTGCAACAGATTCTTTAACCACAGGCACACTTCAGGGACTAAAAACTGTTCTGGCACAAAACCAATGGAATAGAAACATAAATTTTTACTGAGAATTCTCTGAAGAGTTACAGCAAGTTTCAAGGGTAAAGATTTTTTCAGTAAGTATTGTGGGGTTTTGTTGTTGTTCTTGTTATATTTCATTTTGTTTGGAAGCAAGAAGGGAGGAAGGAGAGACAGTAGGCATTTTGCCCTACCAAAGTGATTTGCAAACCAAAAACTTTTCTCCTTAAAGCAATGTAAAACACACAAAAAACCCAAAAACTGGCAGACGTGACCCAGCCCCAGATGAAATGGATGTTTTAGTATACTTATTTTCTTCACTCAAAATCTAAAACTATATTTAGATATTTAATTAAATAAATGAAAATCTTTCTTGATTTTCACTTGATAATTACTCCACAATCATAAAAAAAAATCAGCAACAATTTTTTGGAATAATTTGAGAAGGATAGGTATTATTAGCAAGGATGTGGAGAAAAGGTAACCCTCCTGCACTGCTGGCTGGAATGTAAAGTGGTGCAGCCACTATGGGAAATAGTATGGAGGTTTCTCGAAACATTAAAAATATAACTATAATACAATCCAGTAATTCCACTTTTGAGGATTTATCCAAAGAAAATGAGAACACTAAATTGAAAAGATATATGCACCCCCATGTTCACTGCTGAAAAGTGAAAAGACTGAGTGTATATGATAGTGGACAAGAATTACTGTGTTCTACAAAGCAGTGATTCCCATACTCAGCTGATCAAAATCTCTCAGGGCACTTTTTAAAAGTATAGGTGATGGGGACTCATTACAAGAGATTCTCATCTAGAAAGTCTGAGTGAGGACCCAGGAATCTAACAATCCTCTAGGCAGGAACGAGGGTCCATGGGTACAGGTTCCAGAAAGAAAGATTTCAATTCTCAGCACAGATAAGGGCTTGAAAACATTCAGATCATTCCAGAAATGAAATGGTTTCCTTGCAAAGTAATGAGATTCCTATTTCTGGGTATGTCTAAGCACAAGGCAGACAGCCACATGCCACGGGTACCACACAGGAGATACATGAACCTGAACATGAAAAATAGAGTAAGTACACAATAAATTATTGGTGAGTAAATGGCCAGATGCAAGAAACCATTACATAATTTTAGTCACACATTGTAAATGGGCTTTCTCCATGAGAGTAATATAATCATGAAGTTCTGATTCTCATTACACATCAGTCATCTCAGTCAGATTGCAAAAATTTTTTGTTTTACCATAGCAAGTGCTAGAAAATGAAAACTGAGTTTCAATCTAGCTAGCATTCAGAGAAACTGAATTTATATTATTAAAATAAATAATAAGCATAGTTTCAAAATACTTTCAAAAAGAAGTACAGTAACTTTCTTTTAAACTGTGACGACACTGGTAAATGGAAGAAACGAGAGAGGAGGAGTTTTCCTAGGCCAGAAAGAATTGATTATTCAGGGTACTATAAATTATCTCTACACTGAATATTTAAATTGTCCAATAAAGATGTAACAGTAATCACTCCAAACAGGAATAAAAATATGCTGTGTGAGCTAAACGCAGTCAATTTCCCTATCATTCTTTATAGAATAAATATAAACTCTCATATTAAGTAACTAGATGTTAGACAGTCAAAATCACAACCTGCAGTTTAGGAGCTCACAGGAACAAGCAAAAGAGTAATACCATAAAAGGGGTAGAACTCCGAGTGGTCTGGAGTTAGATGTTCAAATGACCTTTCTTGAGTGTTTGATAGATAAGAAGCAAGTCTCAGATAGCGAAGGTGGTACAAGTAGTAAGATGTTTGGGCCTTTTAAAACAGGACTGTTGTCAGATTTTGAGTGGTTTAATTGGTAAGAAAAGAATTTCTTCTGGTGGCCAAGTGACAGATACAAACACCTAGGAGGAGAAACTTGGCAGATCTCTAAAATAAATTCACATCTGACCTGGACAATATTACTGCTATTTTTGTCCCAGTGTGAACTTGCACCATCAAAAACACCTTCCTTCTACATGATGAAAGGCTACTATAAAACAATATTATTTTGGGAGAGATCAGTGAAAAATACCCATCTTAATTAAAAATTCTACCGGCTAAAGAAAGGTTAAGGAATCCTCTTGTAGTAATCATTTAAATACTGAATTAATATTCAAGAAAGTTATTTTTAAAAGGAAGTACACCCACACTGAATGCATCTGTCTAGAGCTTGTTCAGCTATTTAAGAAAATAAGTGGCGGGGGAAGGGAGATAATTTAGACTGTATAATCTAAGGTGTCTTGCCACTAACAATATAACTTTCTATGCCTGTTTGTGACCATTGGTTCCATGGGGAGATGGGAAATAACTGAATAATTTCAGAAATACCCAACATCTGATACATCTAATACCTCCGATCTTGAAAACAAAAAGATAGCTACTATCACAAACTTCTGTTTGTTGATTTAAAAATCAACAACAAAACTTTCAAAATGGTAAAGTAGGAAGGAAGAAATCTGACTATGTGCCCATCCTGCAAAATACTTGGCTGGTACTTACACCAGTGACAACACCCACACAGATATCTATTTCAACATGCTGCCTGGTACAGGCTTGATGCTGATAATACAGAAGAGAAGGAGGAAAGGGGAAGAAACGTTGCAGAGTTAGATGGTATTCATTCATTTAACCTCAGAAAGACACGATAAAGCACTAGCATTCCTAATCTGTGAGTGAGGAAACTTAGAGAGTTACTAGTCTAAGGTCACAGAGCTAGGAAGTCACAGTGCTGAGGCTGGAACCCAGGCAGTGTGATTTCAAGGTCCATCCTGTGACCCCAGCTGGGCTGCCCTCCCACCCGACACATCATCTGTCACTCTCCCTCCTGAGATAACACACTGTACCCTCCAGCCAAATGTACACATTTTACTCTTCACAGTTTATTCCCTTAAATCCCATCTATCTGTCCCTCCAACTTAGATAAAACTAGGCTGGATAAAGCAGGAGGGAAATCTCTCTCCCTTAAAGTTTAGCTCTAAACCGTTACCCTGATTAACTCTCAGGTATCCAAAAATAGGTATCCATACATCACACAAGTTAAAAAAATATATATTCCTCAGTCAAAATTTCTAACCATGCAGACCAAAAAGGAAGGGAAACTGAGGAAGCTGAAGATGAGAAGACAGGAGGGAAAAGGAGGGGAAAGAGGGAAGAGAAAGTAAAGGAAGAGAGGGAAAGTGGCAGAAAAGACAGGACCCCCTCCACCCAATCTCCTTTCTTCATTTTAAAATCAGTTCTCTTACTGAGCTAATCTTACTCCAAAATCCGACTCATGGGCTCACCTAGGGCAGAGACAAGGTAGCCTGCCCAGTTTCTGCCTTCCAAGATGGGGCAGTACCATATTTCCTCCCAACATTTTAATTTTGGTAGGAGGATCTTCCCCAAGATGCCCCTGATGAATGATGACAGAAGCCTCTCTCTGAGGAGGCTGGTGAGGTAGGAGTACGATTGATCAATGAAATATAATTGATCAATGAAATATGATTGATCAATGAAATAATATAGAGCACATCTCCTCAAAGCATCTGTGAAGAGCCAGTTTTTAAAAAAATCTCCAATCTGTTTCAGACCAATACCTTAATAAAAATACAACAAAAAAATTATCTGAAAAATTAATTTTAAAAGTGTATAAAATAAAAGTCCCAAATTTCTACTACTAGATTCAACAGACATAAAATCACTGGGTCACCAGGCGGAAAGGGGTGGAGGGATAAATTGGGAGATTGGAATTGACATATACACACTACTATATGCAAAATAGAAACTAATAAGGACCTACTGTACAGCACAGGGAACGCTACTCAATACTCTGTAATGGCCCATATGGGAAAAGAATCTAAAAAAGAGTGGATATATGTATATGTATAATTGATTCACTTTGCTGTACACCTGAAACTAACACAACATTGTAAATCAACTATACTGCAATAAAATTTTTTTAAAAATAAGATAAAATAAAATTACTGGGTCAAAATGCTATAAACATTTCTAAATACTCTCAATTTCTGAACTTACGTTATCACAAACTGACGACTCTCTGGACAACACTTCGAATAACACTGTATTAGAACATCAAAGACCAATTTCTGTGCCTTAAATATCATGATATTTAAAAGAGTTAAAAATTTTTTTTTAGAAATTTAGAAACATATTTTTTTCTAAGTGTCAACAGGAATTACCAGAAGGGATTAGACAATGTGATTATGGGCAACTTTATAATATTTCTTCTTTATACTCTATATTTTTAAAATTAGTAGAAGTAAATAAAATTTTAAAAAACAAATATCATTTCAGTTGCTATAACTTGTTTTATGATACATAAAAGCCTGAATACCCAAAACATCATTTCTGCCTTTTTACCTTTTTAGACTTTTTGCGTGTTCCTCCTCTCTTTACTCAGCCTTCAATTCCCCCAGTGTAGAAAGAAAAATGTATGCATAACTTATGTAAAATTTCCTGAGGCTGGATATTATGGGTATGGATCCCCTAGCTTGGAAGATCTGTTAAAATGTTAACTGTGTTTACACATGTCCCTTTGGCTAAAAATTAATGAAAGAATTCACAGATGTTAATAAAATTCACAACTTTTCAAATACTCTTACAAGGTTTTAGATGCTCTGAAAGGAGCTGCTTTTGCTGACAGGCACAGTAACTTGTTCAGAAAAAAAATTATACTTTGAAAAAAATTATACTGTCAGGTGTGAATAGTCACCATTGGCAAAGTAATACCACGTTTGGATTCTCCACTATGTACAAGGTTTTAATATTAAAAGAATCTGCCCCCAAAGAAAATATATACAGCTCTTAAAACATATGAAAAGTAGATAAATGCTAAAATTATTTTGCACCTATCAGAGATCTATAAATGTGATAACTGTGTGTTGCCAGGATGTGGGGAAATATACACTTTCATACAATATTGGTGGGCAGTTTGGCAATATACGTGTTAAAATTACAAGTGTGTATACAGGCAAAACCTTGGAGATACTGTGGGTTCGGTTCCAGACCACCACAATAAAACAAATATTGCAATACAGCAAGTCACATGAATTTTTTGGTTTCCCAGTGCATACAGAAGTTATGGTTACACTATACTGTAGTCTATGAAGTGTGCAATAGCTTTATGGCTAAAAAGTGTACTTACCTTTATGTAAAATACTTTATTGCTAAAGAATGCTAACCGTCATCTGAGCCTTCAGTGAGCTGTAATCTTTTTGCTGGGGGAAGGTCTTGCCTCAGTGTTGATGCTGCCGACTGATTGGGTGGTGGTTGCTGGCGCCTGGGGTGGCGTGGCAACTTCTTAAAATAGGACCACAGTGACGTTTGCCGCACTGACTGACTCTTCCTTGTACTTGAACACTTAGAGGTCACTGTAGGGTTCTTAATAGGCCTCATTTCAATATTGTTGTGTCTCAGGGAATAGGGAGGCCCAAGGAGAGGGAGAGAGATGGGGGAACAGCAGGTCGGTGGAGCTGACAGAACACACACAGCACTTGTGGATTAAGTTTGCGGTTCTGCATGGACGCAGGCCATGACACCCCAAAACCACTATAATAGTAACATCAAAGATGATCACAGACCACCATAACAAATATAGTAATCACGAAAAAGTTTGAAATATTTTAAGAACTACCAAAATGTGACACAGAGACACAAAGTGAGCAAATGCAGCTGGAAAAACAGCACCAATAGACTTGCTGGACTCAGGGTTGCCACAAACTTAAATTTATAAAAAATGCAGTACCTGCAAAGCACAGTAAAGTGAAGTGCAATAAAATGAAGTACTCCTGTATATACTTTTTGATGCAGCAATTCTACCTCTGGGAATTTATCCTACAAATATCTTCACCCATGGGTGAAATCATGCACAGTCATTCTGCCATAATGCAACATGCGTTCCTAGAAATCACTGTGCTGTGCAAAATCATACCATAAGAACCTGATGGGGAAAATAGGGCTTCTGGGGAAAATAGGGTTAAAGGCACAACACTGGGACTTTACCTTGAAAAAGACCACAAGTTTGCTAGTAGAAGTGGGCTATAGCATGGGAGTTGGTTATTTCGATGTGATGGAAGGAGGGTTATCCAAAGTGGGATGGAAAGTTGTAACACCAGATGAGGATGGAGGTGACTCCTAACACGTCTGATAAACTGATAAGCAGATGTTTGAGGTGTATGTATTTTGTGTATTCCTAAGCAGTTTGGTTCAGCTGGGTACAGTTTTCTATGTTCATCTAGTGTTTCTCCCAGACTAAATCACACATAAGCAAATGCAAAATTCGGTTCACATTACTGTGCAAAATTGTTTCCTGATATATCGATTGTGTTGGAAAAAATTCATGTTTTCAAAACATGATAGCAGAACTGATGGTATAGTTGATAAGTTATGGAACATCTACATAGTGAAATTCTTTGCAATTGCAAAAAAAAAAAAGAAATTATTTGTCAATTACCTCAATAAAGCTGAAAAAAATGAGGACGCTTTCAAGTAATAATAAAGCAAGATCTATATAGATAACAGATTAAGGTTAAAAAAAAAATAAACAGGGCACAGAACAGTGTGAACAAAATGCTACCATTTGTACAAGAAAGGGGGAAATAAACACAAATTCACATATGTCTCTATTTACATAGAAAAAATTCTGAAAGGATACTCAAAAAATTACTAATTGCAGTTACTGATCTGGAGGCTAGGCACACAGGAGACAGAGATAAGGGGTTACAGAGGTAAGAGGTTACTCATTTGGAACCGGGAAGAGCAGACAGGTAACAGATTATTTACTATATATGTTTGTTACATGGTTTCTTATCTGAACCTTACAAATGTATTACATATTCAATAAATACATAAATAAATGAATGAAAGTTTAAGTGTACTCTCAAGAAAGGAGAAGAGAAGACATAAATAATTACTTTTTCTCTCCATTTTATGTTTCATCTCCTGTAACTGAATACAGACCTGTGGTCACAGCAGTAAATAATAATAAAATATAATCTAGTCGAATATATTATATTAGATAAAAATAATAATAATTTATTACATGCCTCTTGACCATAAGAAATGTCTTCTATAGAGAGAGCTTCACTTTTTCTAGAAACGTCTATTAACACAAAATATACTTTGATGAACAGGTGGTGTAATCAATCTTATCTTGAATAATGAATAGAATTTCTTCATGAAAGACTAGAATTTCTTTTACCTACTAAGTAGACCAGAGTGCCCAACCCTAAAGAATTCCATGAAATCATTTGCAGTAAAACCCTATGGGTAGGGACTTCCCTGGCGGTCCAGCGGTTGAGACTTCACCTTCCAATGCAGGAGGTGTGGGTTCGATCCCTGTTCAGGGAACTAAGATCCCACATGCCTCCCGGCCAAAAAACCAAAACATAAAACAGAAGCAATATTGTAACAAATTCAATAAAGACTTTAAAAAATGGTCCACATCCAAAAAAAACTTTAAAAAAACCCCACCAAAACCTATGGGCAAAGTTCCTTCTCCTGAAATTTATACCATTAACAGCTTTTACAGCTATTGTTTTCGCTGACAGGCTAAATGAGAGTAAAATATTAGACAGTTATAATCATAAGGTCACATAATTAAGTGCAAAGAGCTTTGATCAAAAATATAATTACTCTGTGAAAAGTCATACAATAAGGAGTGAAGAACCTATTTCCAAAGCAGCTATAAAAGGGGGGGAAAAACCCTCAAAACTTTATATATTATAAAGTTATATATTATTCAGACATCTTCCCTCCTGCTTCAGTTTCTCCTCCTCATCTTACAATGACTACATGCATGTACTCATTCATTCTGTACACATCCATTATACACCAAGGAGGCAATGGGAAATAGGCAATATAGTGGTGAACAAGAAAAATGCAGGTTCTGCCTTGGTGAAGTTAGTATAGAAAGTAGACACTAATTAAATAATTAGCATAATTACAGCACTTAAATATAATTCTCATAAGTGTACTACCTTTTTTTTAATGCAAGGTAATATGAGAGCAAATAATACAGCTATCTCAACCAGTCTAGGGGTCAACCAGGTTACTCAGGAAGTCCAGGGGTTAGCCAGGCAGAAAGAGTTTAAAAAAGAAGATCAGTATGTGTGAAGATCCTGAGCTGGAAATACACCACTACAATAGTAAAATATATAAAAAGTCAATGAAATACTAAAAACACAAAAGCATCTCTGTTAAATATATTTAATATTCATTTTTAGCCATGAGCAAAAGACCTCTGAAATTACTCATGGGGATACTCAATTTTAAATTTACCACTGAATTTAAGTGAGGAATAAATGTAACTCTAATATCTCTCTGCAGGTACAATCCAAATGAACCTGCTTTTAAAAAAAAAAAAAAATCTTTATTGGAGTATAATTGCTTTACAATGTTGTGTTAGTTTCTGCTGTATAACAAAGTGAATCAGCTATACGTATACATATATCCCCATATCCCCTCCCTCTTGCGTCTCCCTCCCACCTTCCCTATCCTACCCCTCTAGGTGGTCACAAAGCACAGAGCTGATCTCCCTGGGCTATTCGGCTGCTTCCCACTAACTATCTATTTTACATTTGGTAGTGTATATAAGTCAATGCCACTCTCTCACTTCGTCCCAGCTTACCCTTCCCCTTCCCCGTGGCCTCAAGTCCATTCTCTACATCTGAGTCTTTATTCCTGTCCTGCCCCTAGGTTCTTCAGAACCATTTTTTTTTTTAGATTCCATATATATGTGTTAGCATACGGTATTTGTTTTTCTCTATCTGACTTACTTCACTCTGTAGGACAGACTCTAGTTCTATCCACCTCACTACAAATAACTCAATTTTGTTTCTTTTTATGGCTGAGTAATATTTCATTGTATATATGTGCCACATCTTCCTTATCCATTCATCTGTTGATGGACACTTAGGTTGCTTCCATGTCCTGGTTATTGTAAATAGAGCTGCAATGAACATTGTGGTACATGACTCTTTGCGAATTATGGTTTTCTCAGGGTATATTCCCAGTAGTGGGATTGCTGGGTCGTATGGTAGCTCTGTTTTTAGTTTTTTAAGGAACCTCCGTACTGTCCTCCATAGTGGCTGTATCAATTTACATTCCCACCAACAATGCAAGAGGGTTCCCTTTTCTCCACATCCTCTCCAGCATTTATTGTCTGTAGATTTTTTGATGATGGCCATTCTGACTGGTGTGAGGTGATACCACATTGTAATTTTGATTTGCATTTCTCTAATGATTACTGATGTTGAGCATTCTTTCATGTGTTTGTTGGCAATCTATATATCTTCTTTGGAGAAATGTCTATTTAGGTCTTCTGCCCATTTTTGGGTTGGGTTCTTTGTTTTTTTGATATTGAGCTGCATGAGTTGCTTGTAAATTTTGGAGATTAATCCTTTGTCAGTTGCTTCGTTTGCAAATATTTTCTCCCATTCTGAGGGTTGTCTTTTCGTCTTGTTTATGTTTTCCTTTGCTGTGCAAAAGCTTTTAAGTTTCATTAGGTCCTTTATTTCCATTTCTCTAGGAGGTGGGTCAAAAAGGATCTTGCTGTAATTTATGTCATAGAGTGTTCTGCTTATGTTGTCTTCTAAGAGTTTTATAGTGTCTGGCCTTACATTTAGGTCCTTAATCCAATTTGAGTTTATTTTTGTGTATGGTGTTAGAAAGTGTCCTAATTTCATTCTTTTACATGTAGCTGTCCACTTTTCCCAGCACCTCTTATTGAAGAGGTTGTCTTTTCTCCATTGTATATTCTTGCCTCCTTTATCAAAGATAAGGTGACCACATGTGCGTGGGTTTATCTCTGGGCTTTCTATCCTGTTCCATTGATCTGTATTTCTGTTTTTGTGCCAGTACCATACTGTCTTGATTACTGTAGCTTTGTAGTACAGTCTGAAGTCAGGGAGCCTGATTCCTCCAGCTCCGTTTTTCTTTCTCAAGACTGCTTTGGTTATTCGGGGTCTTTTGTGTTTCCTGCTTTTTATTTTTATTTTTTTTTCATTGTTTCCTCACACCCAATTAATCATTCTGCCATTTTTGATTTTTTAATGTAATGCTTATTGAAGTAAAGCACACACAGAGAAAAGTACACTAAACATTAGTATGTAACTATATAGATGATGTTTTACAAAGTAATGACATGAGAGTAATTAAAACCTAGATGGGGAAATAGCACATGAAGCAACCTCAGAACCTGCTTTTTAAAGCACACACATTTGATTTCCCAATGCTTAGCACTGACCTCAAAGGCCAGGTCACTCCTCATTTGGATTACTGGCTGAACATCTAGGTTTAGCTAAGCAGTTCTCTAAGGATTCACCAATAACAGATATAACAATGAATGTAGTTTTTCCTCTCAGACTATCTAGCAAGTTAAAACTCTGTCACAGCTTGTAGCTCTACACTCAGTCTGGCAGTCTTCTTTGAAGAGAAAGGTATTGGTGGCAAACAGTGATCCAAAATCTATGATTTGAAACTGGACAATGGCACACTAGATACACATTCGCCTATGTTACAATAACATATATGGTTAACATGAAACAGATGCCCACTTTATTAAATGAAGCTGTTTCACAATCTCTACATAACTCTTTGTGACGCTACATAGACAAGTTACACTACAAATAAGATTGAAGCCTGAACTCCAGAATAACTCACCAAGATGCTTTTCCCACTTTATCTCTCTAATAGGAATGCCAAAATCCTCATTAACAAATGAGCACAGTCAATTTACTTTTCCAAAATGAATTTTGATCATATAATTGGTAACCAGATTTCTATCATGATCATACCATGTTTTATATAGTTCATTGGGTATAAACTCTTCCTTTACTTTTTTACCTCTATTAGGATACTGGTATTAAGTGTCTGAATTATTATTTTCACTTCTTTAAATAAGAGGTAGTCATTACTAGCAGGATGAAAAATTATCTTCTCAACTTTAAAATACTAAGCAGAAAGATTTTATTGACAGTAAATATTTTATTGTTAAGACATGCCCTCATAATGCTCAGCAGTATCACTAGGAACACAAAAACATCACAGAAAAGTGTTAATTCAATTAAATCCACTGACAACACCTTCCTTAGAGGGAAATAATACATATGACAAAGAATCATACATAAAGCAGTCTTCCAAAAAAAGAAACCTACACAAGAGGATAGTCTTAAGCAATTCTTAAAACACAGCTCACTAATTTGGTATGAGTTTGAAAGTGTCCCAACTGCTAGGCATAAATCTCCTGAAATCTGAAAGACTCAAATGTTATGCCTTTTTATTTACTACCATCAGTGAAAATTTACAGAGGAACTATATACTACAGTGTGAGATATAATTTTAGATAAATCTGGTTTTTCTGGAACTACCTGAATTTGTAGGCTGTTATCTATTTATTTATGCTCTAGTTTTCAGGATTAAGTCAACTGGAAACTGAAATTGGCAGTGAGTGGTCAGTTAGTTTGGTTTCTCCTTTATTAGTTCAAATGTGCATCCAGCAAGCCATCAGCCCAGCCATGTTCTTGGGCATCAGTGTGCTTGCTGGCCAAAGCAACCCCCCGACTAACTCAACGTGCTGCATGAGTGCTGCTCAAGTTGCAGAAATACCTCCCCAGACTTCCCTTGGGAAACGGCTTGCACTGATCTTCACAAAAATGTCCCCTTACATATTCATCAATTCAGTAAGACTTCTACAAGAATTCTAATAGAATAGTCCTTTCTGTTTTTACATACAAAGCAACTAATATATTTACTTACGAATTTCAATTTAACATTCAAAAGATTCTAATTTTAAAAAATTTCCTAGACAGTTGGTTATATGAAATTTATGTCTTCACTGCTTGATGGACAAATCTGTAAGCCTAGAGGCGATGGACAAATAACTACGATACTAAACCTTTTTTTTTTTTTTTTAATAACTAAGCTCCATTTTAATTTTGGCATGCTACCTAACAGAAGATGTTGTCAAGGTCAACTTAGAACACAACCTTAGTTGAACCATATTTACAGTTTACTGTAACTTAATGGAAAATCTTAAAAAAAATCTGAAGCTAAAGTTTAACAAAACATTTTATTCTGTAATTCTAAACAGTAAAACCAGACCAGGCTCATACAGTTGTGTCATTTGAGATTACAAAATCCTGAAACAAACAAAAAATTATTTTAACATATATACTGATGATATCTAGATTCCCAAACCTAACTATGATCTCTCACTTAATGCTGGAAGTTAGGGGTACAATCACACCAATAAACTTTTCAAGTTGAAATTAGCATTAATATGAAAGATACACTGTAGAATATAAATAATATAGACCAGAAACCTGATTTGATCTATGCGTAGTTTAACTAGTCAGTATTGATGCCAGGCACAGTGGTAGGTTCTGGAATTCAAAGATGAATATATAAAATGTACTGCATGCTTAGAATAAATTTACACTCTGGGGTTGAAACTGAGAAAGATTTCATTGAGGAGGGCCACATTGGCTTCAACCTTAAAAGATGTGTGGGAATTTCCAGATATACAGAGCTCAAAAGCACCAAGAAACGTAGCTATAAAAATCTTAACAATATGTAAGAAACATGTGTCAGAAGGAGAAAAAAAGCTGCAATGCCCCCAGAGACATGAAAGTTAGTCAAGAAATAGTATGGTCTAATCAAGATCTAGTATGTAGAATGAGAAGGCACATTACGATATCCTATGGTCAATGCATGCTTCTAAAGGTTTTTCTGACCCTCTCAAATGCTCCCACTGTTGGAGTATAGTCTTTCTTGAGGGCAATTTAGCAATAATTATCAAAAACCTTAAGAATTCATAAGCTTTTGGCCCTAGTAATTAGACCTCTAAGTACTTACTTTTGTCAAATAAGAGTGCAGGGTAACAGTTTTTATAATAGTAAATAACCATCTTTATGGTACAAAGTTTTAAAAATTATAATATATTCATGAAATTAAATATTATTCATTGATTAAAAGAATCATGGAATTCGATCTCTTTCAATGTCAATAACTGAATGATCTATATACTTAAATTTCAGTCCATAGATTACTAAGTGAAAAAGTAGGAGAAGATATATCACTAAAGAAAATACACAGATGGCAAAAAAGCAAATGAAAGATGCTTAATCCAGTTATAAAATGAATAGGTTCTGGGGATCTAATATACATCATGGTGAATATAGTTAACAATGCTGTAGCATATACTTGAAAGTTGCTAGGACACTAGAACTTAAACGTTCTCACCACAAACACAAAAATTACAATTATGTGAGGTGATGGATGTGTTAAATAACCTTATTGTGGTGATCATTTCACAATATATACATTATATACTTTAATATATGTTGCACACCTTAAACCTACATGTTATATGTCAATTACATCTCAGTAAAGCTGGAAAAAATTTTAATTAAAAAAAAAAGACATTCAACATCATCAGTCATTAAGGAAATAAATTAAAACCAAAAGATGGTTTTCCACAACTGTACATCCACATGCAAAAGAATGAAATTGGACCTCTTCCTCACACCATACACAAAAATTAACTCAAAATAGATCATCTACTTATGTAATAGCTAAAACTATGAAACTCTTGGAAGAAAATATTGGAGTAAATCTTCAGGACTCTGGGTTTGGCAAACCTTCTTAGATGTGACACTTATGGCACAACAAAAGAAAAAATAGATAAATTGGACTTCATCAAAATTAAAAATGTTTGTGCTTCAAAGGATAAGTGAAAAGACAACCCACAGAACAGGAGAAAATATCTGCAAATCGTATATTTGATAAGGAACTTGCCTCTGGAATATATGTTGAAAAAAATCCTCTTACTACTCAATAATAAAAAGATAAATATCCTACTTTTAAAATGGCCAAAGAATCTGAATACATGTTTCTCCATAAAAGATATGCAAATGTCCATAAAGTATAAAAAAAGTATCACTACCCATCAGGGCAATGCAAACCAAAACAACAATGACACCAGTTCATACCCACTAAGATGACTACAGACAATGACAAGTGTTGACAAGAATGTGGAGAAGTGGAATCCTCATAACTCTGCTGTTAGGAAATAAAATTGTGCAGCCTCTTTGGAAAACAGTCTCACAGTTCCTAAAATGGTTAAACATAGAGTTACCATATGACCCACTAATTCCACTCATAGGTATATACCCAAAGCAATGAAAACATATGTCCACACAAAAATGCGTACATGAATGTTCACAGCACCAGTATTCACAATAGCCAAAAATTAGAAACAACCTAAATATCCATCAACTGATGAATGGGTAAACAACATGTGATATAGCCATACAATACACTATTATTCCAAAATAAAAAGGAATGGAGTACTAGTATCTGCTACAACATGGATGAACCTCAAAAACACTATGGTAAGTTCAAGAAGTCGAACACCAAAGACCACACATTGTATGATTCCATTCATATGAAATATTCAGAATAGGTAAATGTAAGAGACAGAAAGCAGACTGGTAGTTGCCAGGGGCTGAGGGGAAGAGAAAACGGAGAGTAACTGCTTAATGGGGATGGGATTTCCTCTTGGGGTAATGAAGTGTTTTGAAACTAGATAAAGGTGGTAGTTACACAACACTGTGAATGTACTAAACTGCAACTGAATTGCTCACCTTAATATGGTTACTTTTGTTAAGTGAATTTTACTTCAATTAGAAAAAAAAAAACAACTTGAACAGTGCATCACATGTTGAAGACTCTAGTAATTTATCTTGATTTAAAAAAAAGATACTATATACCTATTAGAATGGCTAAAATTAATACTGATCATGCCAAGTGTTAATGAGGATGCACAGAAACTGAACTCTCATACACTGCTAATGGGAATGTAAAATGGTGCAACCACTCAGGAAAACTGTTCGGCAATTTCTAAAAAAGTTAGGCATATACCTTCCATATAATTTAGCCATTTCACTTCTAGGTACTTAACCAAGAAAAATGACAGCACACGTCCTTACAAAGACTTGTACATGAATGTTCACTGCAGCTTTCTTCATAAATTAATAGTCAAAAATGGGAAATAACCCGAATACCCATCAAGAGGTAAATAAACAAACAATGCTATATCTACACAAAGGAATACTACTCAGTAATATAAGGGAATGAACTACTGTTAGCTACAGCATGCATGAATCCCAAAATAACTGTTGAGTGAAAAAACTCACACCAAAAAAAAAAAAAAAAAAGAGTGCATATGATATAGTTCTATTTATATAAAATTCTAGAAAATACAAACTAATCTACAGTAACATAGTGACAGAAAGCATATCAGTGGTTGCTTGGGATGAGGGGATGGCGGGGAGGTGGGGGAGTGCAAGGAAGGGACTACAAGAGCTCCCAGGAAACTTCTGGGGGTGATTAATGTGTTCATTCTCTTGATTGTGGTGAGTAGTTTTAGGGGTGTGTAGACATGTCCAAAGTTATCAAATTGTACACTTTAAATATGAGCACGATATTGCATGCCAACTAAACATTAATAAAGCTAAAAATTTAGGCTACAAAACATATATAGTGATTCCATTTCTGCATTTTCAAAATAAATATTTATATGCACAGTTTTCCTGGTAGTATATTTTCCTACTAGGATTATAAGGTATTTTTTCTTTTTTATTTCCATCATGGAAACTCAAAGATGTATTTGGGGACTTCCCTGGTGGTGCAGTGGTTAAGACTGTGTGCTCCCAATGCAGGGGTCCTGGGTTCAATCCCTGGTCAGGGAACTAGATCCCACATGCATGCCGCAACTAAGAGTTCGCATGCCACAACTAAGGAGCCCGCCTGCCACAACTAAGGAGCCCACATGCCGAAACTAAGGAGCCGGTGAGCTGCAACTAAGGAGCCAGCAAACTGCAACTAAGGAGCCCACGAGCTGCAACTAAGAGACGGCCGGCTGCAACTAAAATCCAGTGCGACCAAATATAAATAAAAAGAAAAAGAAAAAGAAAAAAGATGTATTTGAATATTGTCTGTAATTCAACCAAAAAAACACTAAACTTCTACTAGGTAAGAAAGCTTAGTTCAACATAAAAATCAGTTAATTCCAACACACTGTGCTATAAACATCTGGAGTGTCTTTTAATCTACAAAATACATATAGGCGATTCTGCTTCATACATTTAATTTGGTCCTATTATCTCTTAACCATTGGGAAATGAGGGGGGGGGAAGCACCTCTTAAAATTAAATAGCTACTCTGGAATTAGTTCAGGATCTTAAAGCTGAAAAAAGTATACCAATATTGATAATTATGTAATTATTTTTAGAGCAGCATACTTTAAAAGTAGGTGAAAGATCTCCATCTTACTATAAAAATGATATTCCTTCCCTTATCTGATTCTGGCATAAGAAATCTCTAACTTAAATGAGATAGAGATGATGAAATGGATATTCATCCTACCAATGCTATGAAAATATAAAGCTCAGTTTATACGTGTCAGTTGTAAAGATTATGAGCCTTGGTTGTCACTGAAAACTTGCGAAGGCATAAAGGAATAGCAATATAATATGCAAGTGATGTATTCCGCAAGTTAGCCAAACACTGAAGATACATTCTGAAGAGATTATTCAATATCCAATTTATTCTCAGTTCAAAAAGAAAAGGAAATTGTCCCAGGATTTAAGTATGAACTAGCAACATAAAAGGTTCATTATTTAATATGATCATATTAACTCGAAAATATCAAAATCAATGTCAGAGCTAAGAAGTTATGAAAGGAAATGATTTAATCAAACACTTGAATAGCTCAAGAGCTTGGAAGTGGGTTAAGTTTCTCGTCTCAAATGCAAATGCTAGAGGCCAATTAAATCAATGCCAGAATCCATTTCTGGCTTTTATTCTGAATAAGGTGATGATCACTGCATTTTCTATAAAATGAGCAAGTGACCACACCCCTAAATCAAAATATCAAGGATCTCTGTTAGTGAACACAAACAAGGTTCACACTAGCGTGTAAAAATTTCCACTGGGAATAAATAGTGCTGCTTTGTGACTGAGATAGAGAATAAAGAGCTTCTGACAGATAAAGCTGTGTAAAAAACAACAGTACACGGTCATTTAATATTTTAGTACAAAATTTATATTCACATATAATACAAAAAGAATCAAACATAGAACTGAAAGGTATATTAAGAATCCACTCTTACCTTCTTCTGGGTAGAACCCAAATTAATTTACTGAACCTTAACATTGCAACATTGGCTATTCAGTAAAACGCTAGTCTAAAAGAATCATTTACCTTCTTGCAGCATCACTTTTTGAATCATCTCTCAGTTTTTCATATCTGGATCATATGATAAGCAGACCAGCCACATTTTTTTTCAATCCTGAATTCGCTTCTGCTGCCATTTACCATTTGCACAATTATCAGAAACACTGACTTATTTTAATAGCAGCCTACATAAAATAGGATTATAAATATCAAACTAAAGAGAAATTCTAGAAAGAATGCAATATACAAAAGAAATTAATTTTGACCATTTACTCCTTTGGGTCATCTCACTAATTTTTTATCCACTGTTATATGGAAGGACATGTTCAGGAATTTTAAGTACTATAGATAAATAATATATAGCATGTGGGACTGTAATTCTGGCTACTTTATAAATCTTTAAATAAACATTTTTAGAGGTATAATGTATTAGTTACATATTTTTAATTTTGAGAAAAACTGAATGGAAAGCATATTTGCAGATGTCAAAGTTTCAAAGATTTAAAAAAAAATCTGAAATCATTTGAGTCTTATTTTACATAGAATCAAATATACAGAAAAATATTCGTAAACAGAGTTTATAATATTTTACAGTCCTTGTTGACAAAGATGTTTAGGTTGTTTTCAGATTATTTTTTATTTTAATCGGAAATTTGCATATAACTCACCAAAACACTCATTAATAAGATTACTTACTCTTTATATTTAACTTTTTCTGTTATTAACAGCCACATAAAGATATGTATTGGGCAAAAATAAATAAATAAGCAAACATTCATTTAAAAAATCTGGATATAAAGATAATTACTTAAAAAACATTGATGCATAAATTATGTACATCAATAATAAATACCTATATGTACTGGCCTGATAACATATCCATGATATATATTAAAGAACAAAAGGAAGGGCTTCCCTGGTGGCACAGTGGTTAAGAATCCGTCTGCCAATGCAGGGGACATGGGTTCATGCCCTGGTCCGGGAAGATCCCACATGTTGCGGAGTAACTAAGCCCGTGCACCACAACTACTGAGCCTGCGCTCTAGAGCCCGCGAGCCACAACTACTGAATCCTGGGCACCTAGAGGCCGTGCTCCGCAACAAGAGAAGCCACCGCAATGAGAAACCCGTGCACCGCAACAAAGAGTAACCCCTGCTCACCGCAACTAGAGAAAGCCCGCGCACGGCAACAAAGACTCAACGCAGCCAAAAATAAATAAATAAAATAAAGAAATTTGTATTAAAAAAAAGAACAAAAGGAAAGTTGCAGAACAACATGTATTACTGCGGGAGAGTGGTGCACATTGGAACAGAGAAATAAAGAGTAAAAAGCCAGAAAGAATACATCTGGTTAAGAAAGGAGGCTGGAAAAGTCTGAGGAAATTTTACTTTATACTTTGTATACTTTATATTATTTGAATATTTTACAAGTTCAATAAACTTTAATTTTTAGATAAAGATACTTGTTTTAAAAGATACTACCAGATACTAGGCAATACTCTTGACATTCTACACCTAATTAGTAAGGTTCATATTATGACCCAAACCATAAAAGCAACAAATTTTAACTGCCTGATAATCAAACTGTAGAATGACTTCACCATTTACGTGATATTTATCATTCACATACAAGTGTGTGTCTGAAGTATATATAATTTACATGCATATGCATTCATAGGAACTGCATCTCATGTAACCTAAGATGATCAAACATTCCCAATCGGCCTGTCAAATTCTAGAACCAGGGACACAGTGTCCCAGACTGATGTGTGCCTGGTTCACAGCTGCTAGGATAATTACTTGTCTCGATCATCCATTCTATTCCCCCATGACTAAAAAGAGCCCACATACTATCTGAGACGGAAGAACTACTTGCATTTCATCAACAGAAGAAAACACATGTTTATGACCATTCCAAAAGGGGCATCTTCTGAACTGCCTCACTCTCAGTGGGTGGTGTGCAAAGTAATTCTTCCTGCAAAACTACTTTCCGTAAAAGGAGAGGAGCTGAACTCTGTGTTGACCTCACTTCCTTAGTACTCTTACTCCACCTTAACTCATGGAGAAATAGTTGCCCCTGAGGCAAATCCTTTATGGCATTCGCTTTAGTAAAGGGCAACGCATTTTATGATGACTGAAACAGCTCAATAAAGAAGGAGGTGGTAAGGCGGAGTGAAAAACACATGCTCACCAGAAGGCCTCAAAAACACCTGCTAGCTAAACTGAACTTGCCATGGCTGAAGAACTGACTCAAAAAGTACAAACACTGTAAACTGTGTTAAGTGTTTCATTTTACAGACGTACCGATTCAGGTTCAGAGAAAGGTTTTGCTTGCTTATATATTTTACCTGGAAATGAAATTTTCGTACCAAAAAAATAACAAGAGTTTTTTTATGGCTACTTATAATATGCATTTAATGGCAAAGATATGATTTAGAAGTGACACTGCATTTTTTCAAAGGTATAAGTAAGTTTTTGTAAGGATGGCACCGATTTTTAAAAATTATATTTCCCTTTCTAAAGGGCTTTGGGCAAGAGCGACTAAAAAGTTAACACCTATGAAAGAAAACAAAGATCGCCTCAATAAAATGAAGGTAATAGGAATTTCTGGAAAACATGAACGAATATGAATCTTGCAAGTCAAATAAGCACCATTAAGCACCTGGCTATTTGTAGACAAAAATTGTTTCAATTCAAGAATAGTACCAATTACTCCAAGATAAAGTACTTTCCTCAAACATTAAACACTCATGTAAAATCGATGGAAAAGTTGACTTCACACACAAAGCCACCATTCCGGAAGCTGGAAGCCATCGACAACAAACGCCCTTAGTGAAGGATGCACTCACCAGCGGAACAGGCTAATTCAGCCTCTTAATACAAACACGCAACTTGAAGGTCTTGTGGAAGAGGCTGGGGGAACCTAGAAAGGCTCGAAAACAATACTTCTCAAGTATTTGTGTCCTTGAATCACTTGCACTGCTTGTTAAAAACACAGATTCCCACTTTCTACTCCTACAGATTCTAATTCAGTGAGTCTTGAGTGAGGCACAGAAATGTGTATTGTTATTAAGAACTGCAGGTAATTCTGATACAGGTGGGCCGATTAACACTGTTCCAGAGACTCCTCTACACCCTCTGTAGCTTCTTAAGAAACACACACAGCCATCCGCAAGTACTCAAGGGAAAGTCTGAATACGCCCACCGCACTTCAGAATAACTCCCGTGGAGTACCAGCAGGCTAAATTCAGCAAGGAGAAACCCAGCAACTTTTTGGATACATGCATGTGCCATCGTCTTAGGGGCTGTATCTTAAGGAACGGCCAGGCTGCAAGAGATCAGAAAGCTGCAAACAACTTACAGAATCCAAACTGTAAGAACTTATCTGGATTCAAAGTTTGCTTCAATTTCCTGTTCAGGAGGAGAATGGTCTTGAATCACATGATTCCTGATGAAATATTAATTTCAAATTACATTGAAATATATGCTTTTTTCTCATAATCCCTCCATACCAGCTAGTCAAGTTCAACACTAGTTGAAGTTCACTGACAAAATCTGTATCTGGCATGTACTAATAGCTTTTAGTAACAAAGGCTCTGGCGTGAAGATAAAACAAAATGCTTCCTATGAAGCAAAGTTAGGATTATATTCAGCTGCACATACCAGAAAATCCTTCTACGGAGGTTTTAATAAAAAAGAAATTGTTATTTTCTTCACATAAAGAGAGGTGTAAAGGTAAGAGTCCAAGGCAGTTCCACGATGACATCCTTGTCCCAGGCTCCTCATTCTTTCTCCTCAGCCACCCACATACATAGATTTCATCTACTTTTTTTTTTTAATTTTAATTTTTATTTATTTATTTATTTATTTATTTATTTATTTATTTATTTATTTATTTATGGCTGTGTTGGGTCTTTGTTTCTGTGCGAGGGCTTTCTCTAGTTGCAGCAAGGGGCCACTCTTCATCGCGGTGCACGGGCCTCTCATTATCGCGGCCTCTCTTGTTGCGGAGCACAGGCTCCAGACACGCAGGCTCAGTAATTGTGGCTCACAGGCCCAGTTGCTCTGCGGCATGTGAGATCTTCCCAGACCAGGGCTCGAACCCGTGTCCCCTGCATTGGCAGGCAGATTCTCAACCACTGTGCCACCAGGGAAGCCCCTCATCTACTTTTTAATTGTCACAAATGGTAGCAAGAAAGTCCAAGCACCATGTCCACTTTCCTGACAAGGAGAAGAAGAAAATCAATAGGGAATGGGGGGCACCTCACTCAGGCAAACAGAAACATACCCTAGCAAGCATCCACTCAGACTGCACTGCAATGAGTCTACAAAGGCAAATCTCTTACCCGGGCACATTGCCACCCCATAAAGAACTTATAGTAAGGAAAAGCATTGATGAAAAGTACTAAATAAGCAAATTGAAGTGTCTGTCACCCAAAAGTTTCTTATGAGAAAAGTCATGTCAGCATTTCCCTCTAGAGAGCTTACCATGAGATCTAACATACCAGCCTATCCTACTCACAAAAGATCTTTCTTTTATCTCCTACAGCCTTAATACTGTAAGTATAATGTTTTTATCTGGAAGCTACATGTAAACCTTACCTAATTTATCAAAAGCAAAAGAATCCTTACTGAATAGTATCCTTTATTATTTGGTAATATTTCCAAATACAAAAAAATGTAAAGACTATTATAAGGAAAGAAATTCTAGTGCTAAGGTAGATACTTACAGGTAGTAACCTACAGATCTACTCTGAGTGGTTGGTGCATAAGAAATACAACTAATATCATGGTCGCAGAACTTAGATGTGTAGGATTCATCTGAGAGGTGAATCTAAGGGATCTTGAGAAGCACAATGACTCCCCAGTTCTGCCCTCCTGACCTTGAGGAAGACCTTTGAGACCTCCTATAATCCTTAGCCCAGATTTATAACCCATTCACCTTTTACCACACAGATGCCACATGATTTATGTTTTTTAAGAGATAGAATAGCCACTGGAGGTGATAATATTCCTTAAGCATAAGAGGTATGCACTAGTTCACCTCACTTTAACCACATAATTTCCCAACTGCATATATATTACACTGGTCATGCAATGTGTGAAACAAATGCTTTTATTTGTAGAATATTTTATTATATCACTTGATGACATAGTTCTAGCACAATAATAATATATAACCAAAAGAAAACATATTGCAGTTGTAATCCTAGAGTGCTATCATAACTAAACAGATAAGCCTAAGAGAAATAAACTTGGAAACTAGCAAAGATGGACGAACAAGAGAGAAATAGAGTTTGGCCAGATTCAAAAAGATAAAGGTGGAGATTTGTACTTTCTTCTGTCCTTCTGTCAAGTAACAGATGCCCATTAAGGCATGTATTCACCTTGTGATTCTGTTCTCAAAACATTAGCTTCTCTTTCCCCTTTCACTCCTTTCCTTCACAGCACCCCATCTTTTAACAGCAGAGGCACTTCTGGTGGAGAGAAGACCCCATCTGACTAATGACATGCGGTTTCCACAAAGCCACTCATGACAACTTACAGTCCAACAGCCCCATATGGGCATAACCTACTCATGTCTAGATAAATGACAGAAATACGAGTCTTGTCCTGTACATAATATCACACAATTATAACTAATCTCTCCCCAAAACTTACACGGCACTCTTTCATCTTCTAATAAAGCTTTTTCATGCTCTGCTGAAATTCACTTGTTTTTTTTAAGTCTGTATGGCCCATGTGACTGTGATCTCTCCAAGGAAATGAAATACATCTTATGCATTTTTGTATCCCCAGAGCCTATCAAAATTCACCAAATGAATGAAATGTAAATATACTGAATTTCCCAATTACAGAAAAAGGAACTCCACGGAGAACAAATTGTGTTAGAAAACATACACAGATGCTTTCCAGTTATTGTTTTATTAGTTAGACCTCTATGAAAACTTTTTAAAAAGGCAATGAATCCTTACTTCCAAGTACTTATTAAAGATTATATTACTAAGATGGAAAAAATGACATTAATATGAACTCAGCACTTATTCTGCAAATTAAAAAAAAAAAAAAATTCCTTTCATTTACATATTTTTCAACTTCATTCCCAAGAAAGTTCTGTAGCAAATTATCCAGATTTATAAAGAGAATGTTGCTTAGTGATTTGAA
The DNA here is from genome assembly GCF_965194805.1 of Balaenoptera borealis. Lineage (NCBI taxonomy): Eukaryota > Metazoa > Chordata > Mammalia > Artiodactyla > Balaenopteridae > Balaenoptera > Balaenoptera borealis. The sequence continues at coordinate 15,272,136 of NC_138861.1, read as the reverse complement.
AAAAATTATCCAAGTTTATACTACATAAATAATGAAGAGCATGAGAAGCCAGAACATCTGATTTCAGATCCAGTACCTTTTCCTTATGGCATAAGACAGACGTTCTGCCTGCCAGAGCAACACCCAGCTCTACCCACCACCAGTCCTTCCCATAAGGAAGCTTGCACAAGCCTCTTAGATAGCCTCATCCACCAGAGGGCAGACAGCAGAAGAAAGAAGAACTACAATCCTACAGTCTGTGGAACGAAAACCACACTCACAGAAGAGAGACAAAATGAAAAGGCAGACAACTATGTACAAGATGAAGGAACAAGATAAAACCCCAGAAAAACAACTGAATGAAGTGGAGATAGGCAACCTTCCAGGAAAAGAATTCAGAATGATAGTGAAGATGATCCAAGACCTCAGAAAAAGAACAGAGGCAAAGATCAAGAAGAGGCAAGAAATGTTTAACAAAGACCTAGAAGAATTAAAGAACAAACACCTAGAAGCATTAAAGAACAAACAAACAGAAATGAACAATACAATAACTGAAATGAAAAAAACACTAGAAGGAACCAATAGCAGAATAACTGAGGCAGAAGAACGGATAACTAACCTGGAAGACAGAATGGCAGAATTCACTGATGCAGAGCAGAATAAAGAAAAAAGAATGAAAAGAAATGAAGACAGCCTAAGAGACCTCTGGGACAACATTAAACACACCACCATTCGCATTATAGGGGTCCCAAAAGGAGAAGAGAGAGAGAAAGGACCCAAGAAAATATCTGAAGAGATTATAGTCGAAAACTTCTCTAACATGGGAAAGGAAATAGCTGCCCAAGTCTGGGAAGCACAAAGAGTCCCAAGCAGGATAAACCCAAAGAGAAACACACCGAGACACATAGTAATCAAATTGACAAAAATTAAAAACAAAGAAAAATTATTAAAAGCAACAAGGGAAAAATGACAAATAACTACAAGGGAACTCCCATAAGGTTAACAGCTGATTTCTCAGCAGAAACTCTACAAGCCAGAAGGGAGTGGCATGACATATTTAAAGTGATGAAAGGGAAGAACCTACAACCAAGATTACTCTACCTGGCAAGGATCTCATTCAGATTCGACGGAGAAATCAAAAGCTTTACAGACAAGCAAAAGCTAAGAGAATTCAGCACCACAAAACCAGCTCTACAACAACAAATGCTAAAGGAACTTCTCTAAGTGGGAAACACAAAAGAAGAAAAGGACCTACAAAAACAAACCCAAAACAATTAAGAAAATGGTCATAGGAACATACATATCAATAATTACCTTAAAAGTGAATGGAGTAAATGCTCCAAGCAAAAGACACAGGCTTGCTGAATGGATACAAAAACAAGACGCATATATATATGCTGTTTACAAGAGACCCACTTCAGACCTAGGGACACATACAGACTGAAAGTGAGGGGATAGAAAAAGATATTCCATGCAAATGGAAATCAAAAGAAAGCTGGAGTAGCAATTCTCATAACAGACAAAATAGACTTTAAAATAAAGACTATTATAAGAGACAAAGAAGGACACTACATAATGATCAAGGGATCAATCCAAGAAGAAGATATAACAATTGTAAATATTTATGCACCCAACATAGGAGCACCTCAATACATAAGGCAACTGCTAACAGCCATAAAAGGGGAAATCAACAGTAACACAATAATAGTAGGGGACTTAACACCCCACTTTCACCAATGGACAGATCATCCAAAATGAAAATAAATAAGGAAACACAAGCTTTAAATGACACATTAAACAAGATGGACTTAATTGATATTTATAGGACATTCCATCTGAAAAGAGCAGATTACACTTTCTTCTCAAGTGCACAAGGAACATTCTCCAGGATAGATCACATCTTGGATCACAATTTAAGCCTCAGTAAATTTAAGAAAATCAAAATCATATCAAGCATCTTTTCCGACCACAATGCTATGAGATTAGAAATCAATTACAGGGAAAAAAAAAGGTAAAAAACACAAACTCATGGAGGCTAACAATACGTTATTAAATAACCAAGAGATCACTGAAGAAATCAAAGAGGAAATCAAAAAATACCGAGAGACAAATGACAACGAAAACACGACAATCCAAAACCTATGGGACGCAGCAAAAGCTGTTCTAAGAGGGAAGTTTATAGCAATACAATCCTACCTCAAGAAACAAGAAACATCTCAAATAAACAATCTAATTGTACACCTAAAGGAACTTGACAACGAAGAACAAACAAAATCCAAAGTTAGTGGAAGGAAAGAAATCATAAAGGTCAGAGCAGAAATAAATGAAATAGAAACAAAGAAAACAATAGCAAAGATCAAGAAAACTAAAAGCTGGTTCTTTGAGAAGAAAAACAAAATTGATAAACCTTTAGCCAGACTCATCAAGAAAAAGAGAGAGAGGACTCAAGTCAATAAAATTAGAAATGAAAAAGGAGAAGTTACAACAGACACCTCAGAAATACAAAGCATCATAAGAGACTACTAGCAACTCTATGCCAATAAAATGGACAACCTGGAAGAAATGGATAAATTCTTAGAAAGGTATAACCTTCCAAGACTGAACCAGGAAGAAATAAAAAATATGAACAGACCAATCACAAGTAATGAACTTGAAACTGTGTTTAAAAATCTTCCAACAAACAGAAGTCCAGGACCAGGTGGTTTCACAGGTGAATTCTATCAAACATTTAGAGAAGAGCTAACACCCATCCTTCTCAAACTCTTCCAAAAAATTGCAGGGGAAGGAACACTTCCAAACTCATTCTAGGAGACCACCATCACCCTGATATCAAAACCAGACAACAATACTACAAAAAAAGAAAATTACAGACCAATATCACTGATGAATATAGATGTAAAAATCCTCAACAAAATACTAGCAAACAGAATCCAACAACACTTTTAAAGGATCATACACCATGATCAAGTGGGGTTTATCCCATGGATGCAAGGATTCTTCAATATACACAAATCAATCAATGTGATACACCATATTAACAAATTGTAGAAGAAAAACCATATGATCATCTCAATAGATGCAGGAAAATCTTTTGACAAAATTCAACACCCATTTATGATAAAAACTCTCCAGAAAGTGGGCATAGAGGGAACCTGCCTCAACATAACGAAGGTCATATATGACAAACCCACAGCAAACATCATTCTCAATGGTGAAAAACTGAAAGCATTACCTCTAAGATCAGGAACAAGACTAGGATGTCCACTCTTGCCACTATTATTCAACATAGTTTTGGAAGTCCTAGCCACAGCAATCAGAGAAGAAAAAGAAATAAAAGGTATACAAATTGGAAAAGAGGAAGTAAAACTCTCACTGTTTGCAGATGAGATGATACTATACATAGAGAATCCTAAAGATGCCACCAGAAAACTAGGAGAGCTAATCAATGAATTTGGTAAAGTTGCAGGATACAAAATTAATGCACAGAAAGCTCTTGCATTCCTATACACTAACAATGAAAGATCAGAAAGAGAAATTAAGGAAACAATCCCATTTCACCACTGCAACAAAAAGAATAAAATACCTAGGAATAAACCTACCTAAGGAGGTAAAAGACCTGTACTCAGGAAACTATAAGACACTGATGAAAGAAATCCAAGATGATATAAACAGATGGAGAGATATACCATGTTCTTGGATTAGAAGAATCAATATTGTGAAAATGACTATTCTACACAAAGCAATCTACAGATTCAATGCAATCCCTCTTAAATTACCAGTGGCATTTTTTTACAGAACTAGAAGTAAAAAAAACCACTTCGAGCCAGACAGCCAGACCGAGCTTCACTGTCACCTGGTACAGTCATCATCCCTCAGTAAGGAGGAGGGTGGATTGGCTCCAGGATCCCCTGCGGATACCAAAATTCGGGGATGCGTGAGTCCCTTATATAAAATGGCATAGTATTTGCATATAACCTATGTACATCCTCCATATACTTTAAATCATCTCTAGAATACTTACAACAGTCATCTCTATAATAATCATCTACTTATAATATCTAATGTAAATGCTATGTAAATAGTTGTAAATACAATGTAAATGCCATGTAAATAGCTGCCAGCATAGCAAATTCAAGTTTAGCTTTTTGGAACTTCCTGGAAATTTCCGAATATTTTCGATTCGGTTGAATCCACAGATGCGGAATCTGCAGATATGGAACCCCCAGATATATGAGCTGACTGTACACTAAATACTACACTAAACCATATTCTACTGGTCACAGTAAGCTTCTTTAACTTCTTATGTGCCTGACTTGTTATCAAAAGTGAAATATACATAAAAACTAGTAGGCAAAAATCAAATATTATTTTAAATGTATACTTACCATAAAAAATGATCATTTGATTAATAACTTTTCACTGATTTTAAGGAGGTTCATAGAAGACTACACTAAAATAAAATTTTACAAACCCATGAAACCACAGGCCAAATCTTCTTAAATTTTTTGTTTCATTTCATCTATTCTAGGCCATTTTTTAAAACCACTTTAATATGAAAAACTAGAAGTCACAGTTCTTTTCCTCCAAATTTAAACTTAAAAAAAGAAAACTATATACATGGAGAAGTCAAAAAGGCAATTCAAAAAAAAGAAGTGTCTCAAATAACGCATGCTACTTTTGATGCTTTAAGAATAAACACAAAAAGAAAGAAAATGGTCAGTAAGGTTACAGAGTGCATCTCCAGGCTAGACTACATGCCAAAATTCACGAACTCATATTCACTTAAATTGCCTTTTACTGGATCGAGAACCTTTAAAACTATTCCTTAGATTCCAAGATACAGCAAGTAGGGCTGGCTCTACTTAGAGCAGCTCTAGTCAAAGGCCACCCAAGATACACCAAAGGCAACATGGCCAGAAGAGCTTGGATAACTGCCCACAGTTATTCTATCCAGGTCTCTGAAACTCGAAACCTCCTTTCTACCACCCTCCCCTCATCCTACCTCCATTCAACAAATACCGAATAATATCATGCACAAACTTTTGAAGAGATACGGAACTGGCAAAAGGATGTGTTGATGCCTGGACTAAATACCTAAAATCATTTGATATCTACCTCTCACTAAATTTTAGCAACCATTATACCCATAATAACAGCAAAAATAGTTTATATTAATATTTATATTGCATGCACCCTTTGCCAGGTATTCCAAGTACTTAAAAAACATGAACTCAATCTTCACAGTAATCTTACAATATAAGTACACTACTAATTAATCTCATTTTACAAATGAGAAAGGAGAGACCCAGAGGAGCTTTGTAATTTGGTCAAGGTCACACAGCAAGAAAGTGTAAGTACTGGGATTTGAACACACAATGACTGGCTCCAGAGTTCATGCTCTTACACACTATGATATCCTGCCTCTCTATCCCTATACTTGTTATATCTCTTCTAAAGTATCAACATAAAAACTCAAAATATTTAACTATGGAGAAACACAGTAAAACAAGATACAGCCAAAAAAAGAGATGATAAAAGTCTTTATATATTGATGATGGAAGAAGATCCAAGATGAATTGTTACATGAAGAATGTTGGTAAAGTGTCTGTTTTTAAGGATACTCATGAAAATGTCCACAGTTTTCTGAGTAGCTGGATTTCAGGTTTGGTGAGGTGTTTTGTTTTGGTTTCAGCTTTTTTTGTCATTGTTTCCTATGCATTTTCAACTCGAATGTGTGTGTGTGTGTGTGTGTGTGTGTGTGTGTGTGTGTGTGTGTATACATATATACATGAAATTTTTATAATCGAAAGTAAACAAAATTTTTTTCCTCTTGAAAATTAGATTGTAATAAGTTACTGCTTACAAAAAAGATAACAATGACAAAGAACAACCTTTAATTAAAATATAACAATTCTTCACAATTCTGCAGACTATATTTTTAGGCAGAAGGAAGTGGGAAGAAGTTTGAGTTACCTAAAAAACAAAGTGACACTCTTATCCACCTACACTAAAATGTTCAAAATATCAGAATTACAAATAACAACCAATCAGAAATAACATGTGCTACAAAACTATAGAGGAAACAAGGGGAATGATTCTAGACCATCAGAACTGAAATACGACACTGGCTTCCTCATGCATGTGTAAGCTTTGTATGCACGTTGCACCAATATATGAAGAATCAAGCTTCAGAGTGTTAATCAGTTAACACTAAATTGTCAAGTGCATTCATACTTCATACTCATGAGATATGTAGGCATACTTACAACATTTTTTAGTTTAGATATGATGCAAATTTAAGAGTTACTATTTAATAGTTTAAAAGACCTGGGAGCATATATATTTATATATTATATATAAATATAATATTTGTGATATATACATGTGTTTGAAGAGAAGACAGAACTGAATTGCCTTAGAGTTACTGAACTGGGAGGTGGTTTGCCAATTCTGACAAACTTTCCACTGTCTTTAAATATAGAGGCTATTCCTTGGTAAATCTGGTTCAATTTCGTTAAGAAATCATGTTACCATAACTATACCAATCCCTGAAGTTAAATTTTAGTTCCCACAGTTTCAAGTAAAAGTTAGTAATTTGCTGTCTACTCATTCCTGTCTAAATGCTATTACTATTTCTTTGGCACTTCAAGAAAAAAAAAAATCTTTCTTTTAGAATACATATTTGTAACACTTATAAGAAATAGCAAAGGCTTATAAGCTGGTCATTTTCTATTGATCAAAGAAAAGTCATATCACAATTTGTGTAGTCCTGTAGTGGTAAATATATTTAAACTGTTGTGCAACAGATCTCCAGAACTTTTTCATGTTGTAAAACTGAAACTCTATACCCATTAAACAACTCCTCATCTCCCTCTCCCCCTAGCCCCTTTAACCACCATTCTACTTTTCTACTATCGTTTTTAGTTTTTCTTTAAAGAGGAAAATAAAAATTTTGACTGTATTGAGGTTAAAATAAAATTAACATCAATGCAAATAATAATCACTATTTCTGGCAAAGGCCAAATTTGACCATGAAACTCAAGTCTATTGCATTTGCCAAAATGTGAATTATCAAAACCAGACAAGCACAAGACCTAATTATTTAAACAGCCTGCTAAATAAATCAATTTCCAAATGTTGCTGAAGAAAACACTTGCTTCACAAAGTCACTGAAAAATCCGTCTAAAATTGTTACCAACTCTAGAAAAACAAATTACCTGGATTACATTGAGAGCTTTACCATTAGATTAGAAAGTAGCTCTCCATTAGAATAAACCTGTCCTTTACACAGCAATCTCCTTTGATGAGAAAATTTGTTTATAACACTTCTTGTCTCTGCTTCAGACAAATTCAAAGGGTGGGGCTTCACTGACAGAAAAGGTAATACAAGTGCTTATGAAATTTTTCACTGGGATAACAGATAATTGTCCAGCAATAATAAAACTTAAAGCTTAAAAAAGATGAAGGCTAATGGTGATAATAAAATAAACACTTTGGGAAAACTGCCCTTCCCCAAGAAAATATTTAGCTATTTTTATTTTAAATTTCAACAGAACACAGTCTTGTGACTGTAACAGAAGTGAAGACAATTGGACAATGATTACCGGTCCACCTGAGAAGCTAGCTGACTTCAAAGGGTCATTCCTGCCAGGTGTAAATGAAATGTTTTAATGATCATCCATTGTAATGAGACCACAGCTTCCCAGGAAATGTTTCTGGAAGTAAAACTTAAAAGGCAATTTCAAATATTATTTGACAAATCCCTAAATAGACTGAATCATTTTACATACTAATATGCCTTTAAAAATCTGCCTGTTAACTTTAGTAATTACCCAACAGATACCAAAATTTCTCAATCTCCATTATAAAACTGAAAAATAAGGGTAAAACCAAAATCTTGGAGACAAGAGAAAAGACAAAAATAATTTTTTGTTTCACCTTATCTTTCCAACTAAATATTCTTGTACGGGTGACAGCAATGAAATTACTGAGCAGTCACCGCTCCACAAAAGTTACTATCACTGAACTATATATTAAATCTGACACCACTTCTCATTTCTAGTTACTCTTCCTACATATGAACAACAGTACTAAGGATACAAATACCAATATTTACAACCTTTTAAGTCTCAAATACATTAACAACTAGTATCAATCCTGAATAAAATAACACTGCAGTCAGCAGACTTCTCAGACTTCAGAGAAATATTTTCTGTGTACCACAGTACTGTTTTCCAAAAACAAACCAAAAAAAAAAACCCAAAAAAACCCAAACCTATCACTTTGTTGACAAGGTCTTATTTTATTTTATTTTTTTTATTTTTTTTATTTTTTTAAATTAATTTATTAATTTTATTATTTATGGCTGTGCTGGGTCTTCGTTTCTGTGCGAGGGCTTTCTCTAGTTGGCGGCGAGCGGGGGCCACTCTTCATCGCGGTGCGCGGGCCTCTCACCATCGCGGCCTCTCTTGTTGCGGAGCACAGGCTCCAGACGCGCAGGCTCAGTAATTGTGGCTCACGGGCCTAGTTGCTCCGCGGCATGTGGGATCTTCCCAGACCAGGGCTCGAACCCGTGTCCTCTGCATTGGCAGGCAGACTCTCAACCACTGCGCCACCAGGGAAGCCCTGACAAGGTCTTATTTTAAACTAGCGGCAAAATGCCTCTGTCCTATCAACTAACCTGCTGTAGATTTTAATACAATTAATCTTAGGAAATAACTACCTTCAACGTTCTAAAATCATCCTCTACCACTCTCCCCCTTAGTCTACTCCAGCCACTCAAGTCTTGCTGTTCCTGAAACATGCAAAGCAAATGTTCATCTCATGGTCTTTACCCTTTGCCCAAAATACTCTCTCCCCCGCCCCACTTCATCCAAGTCTCTGTTCAATGTCACCTTATCTACGAGGCCTTATTTGCTCACCTTCTATAAATCAGTAACTCACATTCAACTACCACTCCCTTTCCCCATACTCCTTTGCTTTGCCCCATACTATTTATCACCAACTATTTTTATTTATTTATTTTCACTTCCCTAAAGTGTAAGTCTGGGAGGGCAGACTGTTTTATTCACACCACTGTATTCCCAGGGCCTAGGACAGTGCCTGGCATATAACAACATTCAATAAATATCTGTGGAGTAAGTATAAATAAGTCAACGAAGGAACAGCAATGATTTATTTATACTGATTTGTACAGCTTAAGTTCAGAGTAGTTAAATTTTATATTTCATAAAATTCATAAGGCTTGCAAATAGTATGACCACATACAGATCTTCTAACTTTATCTATAGGTTGCTACACTGCCTATAGATGGTCAAGCACCCATCCCAGGTCCAGTTGGCTATGGACAGAAAAGCAGGAGGGCAAGGTAAGGATCACAGAGACCAATGCACAAAGGCTGATGTACCAAAACTCCTGGAAAGAGATGGTACAAATGGCAGACACATTGCTAAGTTTGCCTAGTCTACGTTCCACTTATATATTCTCTCTTATAATCAAGTCTATCCTTCACTGGAGGAGAAAATTGTTCCCTAGAGCAACTGTCTCTCACCAGCAATATAGCTTACCATGCCTCTTTAGAAGAATTAAAAAAACAAAAAACTATAGTGAATGGCAATCACTAAGCAAAGAATGTCGAATTGGAGGTTATTACCGGTGCAAACCCTCCTTTCAGATCTCTTTGAGAGTTTATGCCAGATCATGACAGACGGAAGAAGGAAATGGGCTATTCATTCAACAAATATTTATTATGTACCTTCTATAAAAGATGTTACATGAAATAATTCAAACTGCAGTGTGTGTATGCTGTGTATGTGTGTGCGTGTGCATGTGTATGTCTGTGTGTGTACTGAGAAGCATACTTCTAAAGAATCTTCTATAAAAGCCTATGAAAAAGAAAACGAGAATTAATTTGGAAGATGACATTATCTAAGAAGTGAGGGATCTAGAAATATATAGTGCCAAAACTGCTTCAACTAGATATTACTAGTAAATAGTTATTACTCTAAGATAACCTCTGTTCTTATTAGGTAAACTTCACTGAGTTCTTACTATGTGCCAGGCACTTTACAGGTGTTTATTTATTCAATGCAACAAACCTATGATGTAAATATTATTTTTCCCCCATTTGACAGTTAAGGACCTGGGGCACAGTCGAGTAATTTGTCCAGATATATATAGCTGGTAAATTACAGAGCCAGGATTCACATGCAGACATTGTGCTCCAGAGCTTGCACTGGTAATAACTACACTAAACAGCATGTAGAATATTGTCCACTAAAAATATAATCTTAAAATGGTATATTGGGAGAAAAAATAAACCTTCAAGGACTGCAGTAAAAAAAAAAAATTAATAAAAAATACAAGACTACTATATTAGCTTTGGTAATAAAACAGAGTCATAGACGTTTGACCATTCTTCATGATATAATCACAACTGCCTGTAGTGTTTTTTTTAAGGCTGGAAATTAATTACTATTAGATTACTTTAAATCTTAAGATAAAGTCATTAAGAAAACTTTATCTAGAGTGACAGTTCTTTTACACTAGTATTATTATTTTGTCATACTTAATATAACACAGATATTCCTAAGTTGGCTGTAAAGTGTTATTTTGCAAATATACCCCAAAACTCATAGGAAACTCATTCTTTCCCTGAATTTATAAAAAGTTGACCTTAAATATGAAGTATGAAGTTACATCATTTGCTAAAGCATTATGATTTATTATTACAGACCTATAGCTACATGATATTGGCAACACTTTTATCCATTAACAATGTATTTAAGGCATGAAAATCTGAATTTACTGAAGTGTCAACAGTCAGCCTTCTCTTATGAGATGTTAATCCCGCTCAAGTGACCTCTCTGAAAGGTTCAGAAATGAAAAACATTAAATCTCATAAACTCCCTCCACTTGAAATAATAAAGAGGCCACAAAACATAATTTTTGGCATTGGGCACATTAACCAACCAACAGGCTAAAACATTCTTTTTAAAAATAGACACTTGGGGCTTCCCTGGTGGCGCAGTGGTTGAGAGTCCGCCTGCCAATGCAGGGGACACGGGTTCGAGCCCTGGTCTGGGAAGATCCCACATGCCGCAGAGCAACTGGGCCCGTGAGCCGCAATTACTGAGCCTGCGCGTCTGGAGCCTGTGCTCCGCAACAAGAGAGGCCGCAATAGTGAGAGGCCCGCGCACCGCGATGAAGAGTGGCCCCCGCTCGCCGCAACTAGAGAAAGCCCTTGCACAGAAACGAAGACTCAACGCAACCAAAAATAAAAATAAATAAAAATAGACACTATTAAAATCTTTTCCAGCTCAACGTATCTGACCTAGAATAAACACCCTAACACTCACTTTATCTTTGAGGCAGACTCTAGCAAAAGTGTTACCAGCATAATCTGTATACAACTCCTGAAGGTGTATGCAACATTTCCTTATTAAAGTAGAAAAGGTCATAACATCACAAGGAAATGAAAACAGAAGCCATCTGGGAAACAAGCCACTTCTTACAGCGATAATAAAACTTAAAAGAACACAAAAGAGAAAAACTGTAATCAGTGTGCAAATAACAATGAGAAAATAATAATGTATGTGTTACAACTTATAAATAACTTTTCCAAACAAACATATTAAAATGAGTATCTTACTTCCAAGTAGCCACCTTGGAAGGTTATATGGTTATTCCTTTGCTCAAAATATTTTTGGAATTCTTCCCCTGAAATTTCTATCAAAACCACTTTAAAAACACACCAGCTTGCAGATAGGGTAAAATCACAGTAACAGTAACCCACTCTTCCTAGCCCAGCTCTCATCCAGAGGAATCAGAATCCTTCTCAAACCCCCAGTTGTCCCACCATCACCCCCAACGTCATCCCACTCCCTTAAGCCTCCGTATGGCTCATTCTGACGCTAGGCTTCCCTCCCGTCCCCCATCTCACTCCACTTGCCTCCTTGCTCACTGCACTCCTGCCACTGCTTTTCTACTCCTTGAACAGGCCAAGCTCCTTCTTGTCTCCAGGCCTTTTGATGCCTGCAGCGCTGTTCTCCTTCCTCTTCCCATGACTGGCTTCTTATTCTTAAGTCAATGTTGCTTCCTCAGTCAGCAGGGCCTGTCTTGACGGCCCAACTTAAGGTAAAACCCTTCCCCCATATACCCTTCCCCCAATTATTCCCTAGCACATCACCTTATTAAATTACATGGCTTATTTATCGATACACTTGTGAGTTAACAGCCCCTCTTACTAGAATATAAGGTTCATAACAATAATGACTTTGTTTTGTGTACTTTCAGTGCCTAGACCAGGACTGAGCACACAGTAGGTGCTTGATAACGATACTGAATAAATGGCTCCATGCCCAGATGTAGGAACAGTAAATTCTGTCCACCGCTGCTACTTCTATCTCCTCTACGGATTCTATAGATGCTAGTCGAGAAGTTCCCTACCATCCTAACTAGGCTGTATGATCAAAGCGCACATCACTGTGGTCTTTGCCCAAGTCTCGTTACATATATGTCCTCTCCTACTTCCAAGCTCCTTCTTATATTCCGTATCATGGTCCATGTACCTTTCTGTCAGAAAACAGAGAACCACCCTCTCTATCCAAGCCTAATACACAGTAAGAGACTAACGAATATATGTTACCTAACACCTTCTCTTAGGGCTCTGGCATGAGCCATTCAGGAGAAGGGCAGCATCAGAAGACAATACCAAGAGGACATACTCTGCTGTACCAGGAATTTACTCATCTCTCCTAAAAGATAATAAATAATAATAATAAAATCTCCAAGGACTAAGCTTGAACACACCTCATTTATGTGTTTCTTGAATTCTTTCCCATGAAGTCCCTTTATCTTTCATGCAAACAGCACACACATGCACAAACACCTGCCCCTCTCATGCTCTCCTAACTTCCATATATATCCAGACAAGCCTGAGTTTGCATGTCTACAAAGCACAGGCCAGTTTTAATTTCCTTTCACTTTTTAAACAAAAGACACACATATTGTAAAAATTTCAAACAGTATCATAGTATACAGAGAAAACAGTAAAAATTCTATCAAGCCCAGTGCCCAGGGCAGTTCTAAACCCTGCACTGTCTGGTCACAAAAATCAGTTTCCTTACTTAGTAACTCTACTTCTGCATTGGTCTTAATGTATGAAGTGTTAGGTTCAGTTCTGGGAGTCACACATAAAGAGACATTTAAAAACTGAACTGCTTTTTAAGGCAAATGCTCAGGCGTGTGAAGAGAGGCAACCGTCAAGAAAGAAACATTTGAAGAAATGGCTTCCAACAGAAGATCCACAAGACTTAAAAGGAAATACAACTCGGTCACCTACTGGAAAGGCTGTAATGTGAGCGAGGGCTATCCTTTGTTGTGCATGACACTAAAGGACAGAAAGAGAACCACTGGGTCAAATACAGAGAAAACAAACTCGGGCTGACACACAGGAAGACTCCGTACCTAGGGAGGCAGAGGGCTATTACATTAAGTAACATTGGGGGCGTTTCCTAGAAACAAACCCTGACTAGGATTAAAAACAAAGAAAACCAAAATGTCTCATCAGCTAATTATAACTATTAATCATTTTCATTAACAAAACAATTCTAGAAGAAACAACTACAACCGCAACCCAGCTTCCCATTTGTCCCCATCATCATTATGATCATCAGTCAAAAGCTATTAAACATGTACGGGGAATTTTAATATGATCTTGAGTAAATAAGACCCAGAGTTGTAGCGGGTTTTTTCCTGGTGAGAGAGGTTCATGATTTAGCAAAGTATATGACCTATTTGTATGTACTTAAACTGTACCACCGTGAAACATAATATGAAGACCAAAAATTTGGCCTTAAAAAGACTATATGCAGTTCCTTTTAACATAAATTTTACCACTTTAGGCTTAACAATGAGGTATGAAACAAAACCAACTATACTTGTTATATACTTGGTTAAATATTGGTTAAATTTACTAAAGATTCCTCCAGAAGTCTTTGGTAAATTTAACATTCATTATTAAATTTTATAGTATTAAAATATTATAAGTAACGCGCCAACTTCAAAGTGTTCTAAAGATACTTTCAGCGTCATAAATAGAACTGAAGCCTGATATCATATATTATTAAAACTGACATTTATTTCCAAAAAGGATTTGACCTATGTTGACTGAACTCTGAAAAAAGTGAAAAGACCAGTAGTTGGAGAAAAGCAGATCTGTCACATTATTTAGTCAGTGGCAGTTCCATTGCAATTTAGCCTTAATCTTTTTGATGAAGTGATCTAAATAACAAAAGATCCATAGTAAAAATATTTTTTAAAAATAAAAGCTACATAATGTTCCCAAACATTAGTGTACAAAATGGGATTCGATGGTACACGAGAAACATCCATAAGGCATGCGAGAATCCCTAAACATCCTGAATTCAAAGTCTGGGCCTACAAGGTACATTTAAAAAATCTCACTCATGATGTTAATGATTAGTTTAGAAACTAGTCATAGTTTTAAAAATAATCTCAGTTACTCCCATTTACACAAGTCTTTGATTCTCTCTTTAAGAAACACATACAAACTTGGTTGTCAGTAGTGAAAACTGTCACCTATTCCCAGAAAACAGAGTATACTGGTTAAAAGCATTACAGTATTACTACTCAGTTTGTCTGGTATCAAATCCTAAGCCTAACCAATTACTAGCTGTGCAACTCTGAGCATCTTATTTAACTGCTCTGTCTCTCTGTTTCTTCATCTGCAAATCAGAGGTTTTAAATCATACTTCCTCAGAGGGTCACTATGAGAATTAAATAATCGAACATGTGCAAAATATCTACAGCAGGGCCTAGACAATAGCAAGGGCTCAATAAATGTCAGTGTATTTTCATTATTATTATTTAATATAGGAAAGAAAGGAGACCCAAGTGAGTCGGAGCAGTCAAACATTTCAAAGAGCACCTAGTATATGAACGTGCCCTGATGGATGGGTAGGGCTAACGGTACCGTGCATGAAGAATAAAGAGACCAAGGACTTCAGGGTTCAAAACAGGCATTTTGGACTGTAAACTCAGTTCTGTCAAGTGGGTCTGACAGGATTAATATATTAAATGCAGGATTTTAGAATTCCTGCCTCGGCAAGGTGCCACCCTGAAGATGAGGAAACAGCCTAGGAGGGAACAAGCCATTGATGAAGTTTGGAAACACCTCTGTCTGCTAAGCTATCAAAGTGTCACTCTGAGAATTTGATACGAACTAGAATCTTCCAGAATGAATAAAGGTACATATAAACAGAAATGCCTATATAAAACGATCAAAAGAACCATTTGTAGAATATTTGGAAGTTAGTAGCATGGAGATACTTCAAGAGAATGTCCAAAGTCATGAAAATTACATGTATAGCAATGCTTGTATTTATTTACAAACTTCTTTCTCTAGAACAGCCCTAAGGGTTGCTAGTTAAGGAACAAAGCATTTGCTTTCTAAAGGATATTTGTCCTCCAGTATCTTTTCTCAAGAAGAAAACACTTTCAGAACATATCTACAATTTCCTCTGGCTAGCATTACACAACCTTACTAAATTTTTAAGTTTCACATCTCTAAAAGTTAATATCTCAGAAATCATTTGAGAAATACTGGTCTAATACTGTAACTGGATTCTCAATGGAACCAAATCACAACACTTAAGCCCCTGATGGAATCAATGGTAAATGGGAGTCGGTTGTTAATGTCATTAAAAAAAAAACACTTCCTCTTTTGGTAAATCAAAATTTACTCAAGATAATTATAATGAAGAACAGTGGTCATTGTTAAATCACTTTTTGAATCCTAGGAAAAAGTGTTTAACAAGTCACAGAATTCAAATAACAAATGGTGCAACTTCTTATCTAGTTCCAAACACTTCTCATCATATTAAAAATTTTACAGCATAGTAAAGGGAAATCCCTCCTCCCCTCAACTTTAAGCACATAAAATACAAACATCCCTGGCATTCTGACTCTTCTTGTCACCAAGGTTACCAACACTTACACTCTCTGCTGCTTACGCCCAGGTAAAATGAAGAAATGTATCGTGCCACACGTTAGTATGCCTTCACGATGCCTGACTCACTAAGCTATGAAACACTGCAAACCGTTGTGCCTTGTTACGCTCCACTAGAGAATAACAGTTGATATGAAAACAGGGAGGCTCCTAAGGGTGAATTTTACTATGTCCAAGGACCAGGCCAAATACCTCATTATGGTCAGTCTCTCTGTCACATCCATAAGGGGAGCTAGAGAAGAGTAGGATGTGAAATTCCACAATATATCAGGCTGCTGGAGAAACTCCAAAGGCAACAACCTGAAATCTATTAAATGTGATTTGCTTAATTTTTCAGAAAGTCTATGACAGGGCACTATGCCAAAAACTATTCCACAAAAAACAAAAAAATCTTTCACCATGTAATTGGAAGTAATATGTTAACAGAGAGAGGAAATCTGTTTGGAAATAGGAAACAAATGATAGAGGATAATTATTAACCAAAGCTCTAAATGAAAAAATTCAAATAAATAGCATCCCCCCAGAAGTTAATAAAATCATTTAAAGAAGGTCAGCACATCTTTATTTTGTATATATTCTCACGCAAAATGGAAAAAAAAAAGAGCCACTTAAAAACATACAGAATCCTCTGTAGAATACCTGTGATTAAGCCCTGTAAAAAAGGAGAAAGATGGAAATAGGCCCATCTGATTGGAAAAGATGAAAGTCTGTCCAAACGTGTGCTAGCACAGGTATGAGGAAACTGGCATTCTCATTGTGGGTAGGAGTGTCTCTATAGAGATATTTGGCAATATCAATCAAAATTACAATTGCAAAAAAATATATATATATATTACAATTGCATACAACCCTTTGACTCAGCAATTCCATTTCTAGGAATCTATCTCACAGGTATGCTCATATATATGCCATATATAGACAGATATAGTTATTGATGCAAAAATTACACTACATTGTTACTAAAAGAAAAAGATTAGAAACAACCTAACAACCTAATTGTCCATCAATAGGAACTGGTTAAATAAATTATGATAAATCCAAATACAATGCAGCTGTACAAAAAGAATAAGGATATATTTACTGATTTGGGGTTAAGTGAAAAAAGCAAAATGCCCAAAAAAAAGCAGATTTTTTTTTTTTTTATAGCAGTGCCTTTTTTTAAAAATTTATTTATTTTTATTTATGGCTGTGTTGGGTCCTCGTTTCTGTGCGAGGGCTTTCTCCTGTTGCGGCAAGCGGGGGCCACTCTTCATCGCGGTGCGCGGGCCTCTCACTATCGCGGCCTCTCTTGTTGCGGAGCACAGGCTCCAGACGCGCAGGCTCAGTAGTTGTGGCTCACGGGCCCAGCTGCTCCGCGGCATGTGGGATCCTCCAGACCATGGCTCGAACCCGTGTCCCCCGCACCGGCAGGCAGACTCTCAACCACTGCGCCACCAGAGAAGCCCCAAAAAAGCAGATTTTTAAGGATACTATTTGTGTTGGAAAGGGGGATGATGAGGATATATATGTATTTTCACACATCTGTATAGATTATCCCTGAGAGTATACAAGAAACTGCTAACACTGGTTGCTTCCAGGCAGAGGAAATGAATGACGGGACAACAGGAGACTCTTTCCTCTAAACGCTATTGAGTCATTTGGCTTTCAACTCATATGAATATCTTACCTAAAGAAAAGCATAAATTAACCAAACTTTAAAAGGGGGAAAAGGGTGAAAGGTGAAGATTTCTTGAGTACCAAATCTGACCCAGTAAATAACTGTTCCCATTGTGACCTTTTTAAAATTGCCTATTTCTTTTTCTCTTTCAATCTAACTTGTCCTTTCCCTCCCATCAAGTCCCCAGTTTATTTTACTCTCCTCCATTTAGGCTGGACAGGCACATTTGCTGCAACTACTTAGCCCTGCCAGGTGGATTAAATGCCAATGAGGTTGATGAACTTTGTTCCAGTAATTATCACACAAAATGGGTAACAAACTCAGCTGTAAAAGAAATCTGAGTGTTTACAGAAGGATAGATAACTCCACTTATGCAACAAGAAAGAAATGATAATAATAAGGTGACAGAAGATGGGGAAGTGAAGATTTGAGAGATTCCATTTTAATACTATAAAAAATTCTTCCAAGCCTGACTTTAAACACTCATTCAATACTGTCTGCTCTGTCCATACCTAAATATTTTATTACCTTTAAAAAAAAGAGTGTCTATGCTATAAAAGTGATTTTCCCACTCTGTAATTAAAGAAACAAACCTGAATTACCAGCAGGGCTACACAGTGCCTCTGTACCCAGAATACCTAAATTAGGGGTCACCACGGTCACTGCTCATTACTTTCTTAAACTAATGTTTTCTTTTCATTCCCAATATTATGTCACTTATTTGCAAATCCATACATATATTAACACTTCACATGTGAGGATCTTGTTTTGTCAAGTTTTATATTGTATACTCAATATCTCTACATCTCAAAAATTCAAACAAAGGCCTAGAGTCTCACCTCCTAAAGCTGAAACATAATTATCTCTTATAAGACGCCAAAGAGGGGCTTCCCTGGTGGCGCAGTGGTTAAGAATCCGTCTGCCAATGCAGGGGACACGGGTTCGAGCCCTGGTCCGGGAAGATCCCACATGCCACGGAGCAACTAAGCCCGTGCGCCACAACTACTGAGCCTGTGCTCTAGAGCTTGTGAGCCACAACTACTGAGCCCGAGTGCCACAACTCCTGAGCCCGCACACCTAGAGCCCGTACTCTGCAACAAGAGAAGCCACCACAATGAGAAGCCCATGCACCGCAAGAAAGAGTAGCCCCGGCTTGCTGCAACTAGAGAAAAGCCGTGCGCAGCAACGAAGACCCAACGCAGCCAAAAATAAAATAAATTAATTAAAAAAAATAATAATAAGATGCCAAAGAAACAACCCCTTTTTACCTGGAGCAATGTTTGCTCCTAGATTAACTAACTCATATCGGATTTCTCCTCCATGCAGTTGTAACTGGGGGAAAAGGCCATGACCAGTCTTGCAGTGCATGGGAACCTGGGTAAGAACTACTGCAAACAGGATATTTCAGACAAAGACTAACTGTATATTCAGATTAACTATATATTCACACTGCAGCCTAACCAACAACCATCACAAAGACAAGCTCTTTGCATTGAAAGTTCTCGAAAATGACTGAAAACAAGTCTATAGGCTTTGGTTATTCTGAGTTTAAGTAAGCAAATATTAGACCTAACTCATGAGTAGCTGAATAGCTTGTATGAAAATCTCCCTTACTTAGGTCTAAAGTGCTATTCTTACTTCACCCAGTCTCTACAATATTGTTTCTTCCATCAGATACAGAAATCCTGCATACCAGTAAAATTCCTTTTAACCAATAACTTTCCAAAATGCCCAATATTCGTTAAAAACTAAAAAAAAAAAAAGAAAAGCCTTTTTTTTCCTCAAACTATTAACTTACAATAAAACATACTGATAAAGATTTTCATTTCTTTACAAATAACAAACCAGAAAAACACCTTCAAAATTATCTTGAGATTCTTGACCCTCGGGACCACAGATGACAGAAAACTGCCACGTGGGAAAAGACAGGTCTCTGAGCCCCCCACAAAAGGTGATTAATATTTTAAAAGCAGAGGGTGAACATACATGTGAAATGTACATTATGCAGTTAAACAAGCTAAATTATCAACTTTCTCACTTGGCATAATAACAGGGTAGTTGGAAGGGAATGTAAAAGAAAATACTCAACAGCTTAAAATTAACAATGGGCCCATTTATTCAAGGGAGGATGGTTCTCCCATTTCAGCTTGAGGACTGAAAGTCTCTTTCTGCCCGCCTCTAGGAGGGAAACTCTGCAGCTGGCCTGTCTGGAGAATCACTCAGCTATATTCACAGCTTCACTCAGACTCAAGCAATGGCAAGAAAAAGTCTTCGTCTTCACTTTGAACTGAAAACCAACACAGAGAAATACTGACTTTGGGGTGTTCAGATTTCATTCTTCAAGGACCAGTTCAATTAATTTCTCCTGTAGGAAGCCAACCCTCTACTCCTAAACAGATATGAAAGGTCTGTGCCCACTGAAACTGAGAAACACTTATCTGTATCTCTGTCATTCCATCAAATATTGTCTTGTGACAGGTCTTATGACATTGTCTAGTACTGTATTTATTTTTCTCCCCAACCTTTGTACTCCCCAATGTTTTGTCTCTTCTTCAGTGGCTTCTAGGAAGTATCCTTTTAACTACTGAATGAATGAATTCACAGCAAAGTGTTTCCACGGCTCTTTCTCTGTTCCATGTAATACTCCTAAACAGGACTCCATACTCCAGGAAATGGTACATGTCTTCTGCTTTTCAAATCTAACTAAAATCTTGTCTGACCTGGTAACAGATGATCCTCCCCTAACTCTTGAGAATCAAAATCTCTATTATTTGGGTATTAAAATGTCTGACCTCATTTTATCTGCTAAAGAAACACCATAGATGTGTTTATAGAGAATTGGGAGATCACCTTCAGGAAATCCAAATATTGACAGCTAAGGGAAAAATTCTAATATCATACATCAGAAAATAACACAAGCAGAGTATTTCAATTTTAGGATGCTGTACTTAAAATGTTATTCACAAATACACTATCTTTCTTGTAGTTCCATCATGAGGGTCAGCAACTTGCCAAAATATGGCCTTGAATTGTGCAACAAGTCTCCTATTTCTTCTTATAAAATATATTGGCAAAGACCAACAAACCCACAGCGCTACAATAAAACCCATCCCCACATACCATGGTTTCAAGGCAATTCCATAAATACAGGGTCATAAAAAGACAGCCTGCAAACTCCAGTAGCCAACACATCACTTTAAGGATAGGAAATTGAAGACAGTGACATGGGATCAGACAATTACAGCAATTTGAGGATCTTTTCAAAAAGTTTGCAACAATCACCAATCTTATCTTAGAAACCCACCTACTAAAAAAGTATGCAAAACTCATACAAAAGAGACGGGGAACAAAATCTGATAGTAATGTTTTACAGTTTTACAGTAAAAGTGTTTACTGTTTTACAGTTCTACAGTTTTAAAATTTTACAGTTTGTATGCTTTATGAAGCAAGTCATAATCCATATATTGCTACGCTGGTAACAAAAACTCAAGAAAACAGAATGTTCAAGTCTCAGCCAATGGCTTATTTATCTCAAATACATTTGATATCACAGAGCTCCAATATTATAAGAGAACATAAAGAGCCCTTTGGAGTTCAACATAATAATACATGACCAGAGGAAATACTGTATACTTTTGAACTATATATAGATGCAGGTTCCTAGCTAAGCACAAACCTGTTAAGTTTTTTTTTCTTTATCAATTCCAACAGACCGTAAGTAAAAAAATATATAACTGCTATGTTCCCTAAAATTATGGGGGATTTGATGGTTCAAGTCTCTAAATTTTTTCTTTTTAATTTCATATTATTGTAAAATATAACAACTGAGAGAATACCATGCCAGACCTTGTTAAGAATTCCACATACATTATTAAAATAAGAGAATCACTAAATTACATGTTTTAAGGCATGCTTTCAGGTTTTAATTGCTTCTTGATACTATTAATTAAATAATCTGGTGACCACTGAAATACATCCCAATAATTTTACATAATTGAGGCAGAATAAATATAACCAGAGAACTAATTAAGATGAGGTATAACATTAATAATCTTACTACCACAATATAGTTTAGTTATTAGGCACCCATCTTTATTAGGCAATGTTTCTGGGCCTGTTAAAACTGAACCCCACAAGGGGTTAAAAATAACTACAATGAAAGGCCAACAGCCTAGCTGCACAGTTGCACCAACATGCCCTTTCCTCCGCCTCCCCTCCTCGTCAATCCAGAATGAATTGCATGCCCCACTGCACAAGGCCCAAAAAGGTCACAGGAGATGGCAGAGACTTTTGTAAGAGAACAGAAATAACTCAGCAGCTTTGTTACCGTAGTCTCTTTTAATCAGTGTGTTCAAAATCCTTTAATTAACACTCTGTCTACACAAGGAAAGCATTTCTTCTGTGCCAGGAGAGGGCACATATGTATGTACACAGTGTTCTGTTGTATCAGCATCACAACATGGCACTCAGACTGTCTGCCAGGAAACTGAAGCACAGAAAACTTTTTTAAAGGTATGGTACCACAACATTTACATACTCCATTTGCACTTCTACAATCAAACACCAAAGTGTGTTTCATTAGGTGTTAATTTGCTTCTGAACTTTTTTTTTCAGCAAAAAATGGAAGTATTTAAACCATCATTTTCTTTAGCCCATTATCATAAACTAGGATATTCAAAATTAATGTAAAATAATGTAAACAGAATGTGAAAACAGACAATATTCAAATATTCTTCCTTTCTTCATGATAGCTCTTCAGCAGGAGGCAAAAAGATACTGCCCCCCTCAAACAGGAATAAATCACAAGACACATTTTCACACAGATGCTTTACATTTAAAATTTCATCCAACCAGGCAAAGTCTTAAAACTCTCAGGCTGGATTACATACATGTGTTTCCTTGTAAAATCTGAGTAACTGGAATCAAGATGGAATTTGATAAAGATAACTATTTTAAAAATCCATCGCCAAGAAACAAGGAAGACTTCATTAGTAAACTGGGATTTGAAGTATTTTAATAGAGATACGTAATTGTTACAAACTTATTTTTAATCTTTCAAAATCGAGTTGGATATACATACTGTAAGAAGCAGTGTGTGTGTGTGTGTGTGTGTATATATATATATATATAAGTATCTATACATATATAATTAAATAATAAGTACATATATAATTAAACCAAAAGATAACTCTCTAAATATCTAACTAGAGAAGCAATCTACCTAAATTTATGATAAAGCTTATTGGGGAGGAGGCAGAGCATTAACTGCTTGAAAGCCAGCTCTTCCACACCAGCCATGGGAGCTCACAGCACAGTTCTTTACAATGAGAATAAAACCACTACTTCACAGGTTGGTGTGAGAATTAACTGAGATGAGGTAAAGAACTTGGCAAAAATCCGAAAGTTTGCTGGTAATGCTGTTGGGGGAATAGATTTTTTTATGTATTACACAAAAGTGCAAACTGGCATAACCTATCAAAATTATACATATATAATTATGTATATACGATATCCACTGAAGCATTACTTGTAATAGCAATACTGGCAACAGTATAAATACCCTTCAATAGGGGATTGCTTAAATAAATTTTACTTCCCTACAAAAGAATTCTATACATCTGTTATAAAAAAAAAAAAAAAAGAAAAAGAAAAAGAAAAAAACTCTAGTAACAGGGAAAGCTCTCTAAGGTAAATTGTTGAGAAAAAAAGCAATGTGTGGAACAGCGTGTATTAAGATGCTACCATGTAAGTAAAAGGGGAATAGATATTCATATTTATTTGAATATACAAAAAACCCTCTGAAATGTTACACAAGTAATTAATAGCAATAATTACCTACTGGAGATGAAAGTGAAACAATGTCTGATACCCAGCCAAACCTCAATAAATGAAAGCTATAATTACTCCATCAATGTCATTATCATCATGAAAACATATCATTAAAATATATACACAGAATACATTCAAACTAAATCCATAATGAGATAAACAGCCAAATCTTAAGCATTCAAAGGCTGACTATCTAGTTGGCCATCCAAGCCCTTCATTTTCTCTTCATAGGTAAGTAGCTTTGGGCCATTTTACTGTAGGCTAACCCCTCACCAGAGAGCGAGCTGAGGAAATAACACCAAAAAAACAGTCATTTTATTCAATATTGATCTACAGTTTCTAATAAACAGCTTTTGGAGCTGAAAGGGACCGTGAAAATCCCACAGTGCAAACTTCTATTACATATGAAGAAACTAAGGTCCAGAGAACTCCCCAAATTAGCGACAGTTCAAAGATTTGGAGTCTGTCCCCCCAGTTAAATGCTTTCAATTTTATTATTAAGGTGGGGGCAAATAAGCTTAACTGAAATCAATTATCCTTGCTAAATTCCCTCCCCAGCCCATCCTTTACTATAGATAACTAAGTTTGCTGAGATCAAATTCCATAAGCAATTCTATTAAGTAGAGCGCAGGTCATCAGAGAATTCAACAACTCGGCCGTGATGTTTCTAGGATTATGCATTGAATGAACACTCGCAATAAAATCTGTAAAGTTTGCTTACGCTAGAGATTGTCAGAGGCATGTTGAAGTCCTTGCCACCTTGTAGCCGGAAACCCCAAGGAGCTGGGCCAACCAAGGACACACTGTAGTTGCTCATGGTTCTAATGGCTCAAAGTCCAATCCCCAAAAATGAAAGAAACTGTGAAAGAAAATTAGATGGTTAACAAAAATGTTTACTTTAAAACCTATTACATATTTCAACTAAATGATCTTCAGTATTTTGTTTTGGGGGGAAGAGGGGATATGCAAAATAAGTCATATTAAGTTCTCATTTCAGTCAAAGAAAAGGAATCTATGAGCTAATACATAATCTCTAAACTCATGCCAATTTCCATAGTCTAAAAATTCCATATTAGAGTATATTTCTAGACATTTGATCAGTTTTACAACTTGCTACAATACAATTTGTGGCTTCTTGCATACAAACTTTAATTCAAAGTACTTTACAACACTTCATTTTATACAAAAAAAGAACAAAACTTTATTTCAGGTTTAATTCAAAATGATTTTCCCTGTCCTTCTGCCTGCAGTTGGCAAGAGTCCTTCAATTTCACTTACTTAAATTCTAAGTTACCCTAACATATGAAAAGAACTACAAATCAGTAGACTCTCATTCATGCTTTCCAAACTCTAAATTCTTTAAAACGAGAAGTTGTTTTTTAATGCATGAAACTATTCTCTCCAATTATAAACTACAACTTGTATTTCCTCTTCTGGGGATGTGTTATTTTCCACGCAAAGAAATTATTTACATTTCCTTCAGACGGGCCATGATGGGCAATACTCTAGCACAATCATATTTCAATCAGAACCTGCTTTTTGTTTTATATACACACCTCATCAGGCAAAGTGGAGCGAGCATTTACCACACAGTGTATAAGTCTGACTAAACATGGTAGGAATAAAAGGTGAATCTTAATGCATGAAAGAATTAGAGCTTTAGAAAACAACCAGCGCTTCAGTGCTTTCTTTCTTCTGTGTTTTGCTGGAAGTGCGCTCATAATGACTCTCATGGTAGTACTTTTATATAACAAAAAAAAACTCAAGAAAAAAAAGCGTGACTCGGAGTTTGGTGTTGGTTGTTATGGTGGTTATGTGTGAGCGGGAGACTGGGAGGAATGGAGGTCTTCTAAAATGTAATACTAAGACACCTATTATTTCCCTCTTTAAAAATAATATAACAGATGTGTAATAATTTTAAAACCACATTTTTAAAAAAGAAGCTGTTTCAGACACGCTTCCTTGGAAAATCTGTGCTATTCAGCCAAATCATCACCTATTATCTGTCTTAAAATATTATTCCATTTTTTTAACCCATTGAAAATTTCTATTCCATCACACCAAATTAATAGTGGCAGATGTAGATATGCGAACCACTGGGTATATTAAAAGCAAGCAGATTCCATCTTCTCATATGGGGAAAATGAGGCAAAATTTTCAAATAAGTCCAGTTCTTAAAGAAAAATCAGTGAAAATCTGCCCTGCATCTGCCCAGAAACAAAATGGGCTTTTCCACTGGCATAGCAGTTCACTGAACTACTAGCCAATAATACATTACGTCAATACTGATGCAACAAACACTAAAAAGATGAAAAGGCCAGACCAGAGGTCAAACTAGTTAATATATGTGAAAAACAAATAGGAGGTAATAAAGAGCCACACATAATCTAATTGCTTTCTCACTGTAATAAACGAGAAGAGTTTCAGAGAAGTTGTAGAGGAAGACTGGATAATGGCACACAATATAAATCAAAAGTGTGTAACGCCAACAGACATTTCACAGGCAGCCTACCCCCCCTTCTTTTTTAATCTTTAACTTTTTGTCAAGAGAAGAATGTGAAAGTGAGGTTCCACTTCCTCTGATCTCAACATTCCCTACAAGAAAATGTGTTTAATTCATATATCAACCTATGTACCTGCAGCTTCCCTTTACTTGCGAGCTCCCTTCCTGATTTCTCCCATTTGGTATTAAAATCTCTAGCACTGGCAAGGTCACAGCCACACTACAGAACCAGCGTCAGTTCATTTCTAGTGTCGTTTCCCTTCCACTACTCTCCCTTTGCTAGCTTCACGTGCCTTAAAATATTCTGAAACCGAAGCAATTGTAATACTACTGGCCTTTTCCAGGGCTGGTAATATTAGTGCCCAAACTCTTCCTAAAATACCAAGCAGGCAGGAAATATTGAGCAGCCTTTCTGCTTTCAAGCACGTAGAAAATGCTGGCACTTCTGTACCGTGCTGGATTGTCTTTTAGGGGAAAGTCCGAACAGTGTCTTCGCTCTAGTCCTTAGGCAGGAAGCCTGGCATTTCCCACACTCCTATCCCAGCTCCTTCGGTGGGTGGGAGAAGGGAAAGAACTCGTGATGAATTTCTCCGAGAAGGGTCTGAAATGAAAGCTGTTATCTTGAGATTCTCTTCTTCCCCAGATGGAGCGACTGCGGAGGTAGAGCGGAAGAACTAAAGCCGCGGGCACCGGGTGAAAGTAACCGACGAGACAGTTTTCCAGCAGAGGTTCACGCCTAGCCCTGTTTGCCAAATAAGGTTCCCGAGCCGGCCGCTCCGGAGGCAGGCGGCTTCCAACGGCCCGTGGTCAGGAAGGCAGACTTGGGAGAGGATCCGGCGATCACACCCGAGACCTACCCTGCCCAGCGCAGCCACGAATTTTCTTTCCTAGGACTGCCCTGTCCATACGCCTTTCCTTTTTCCACTTACTGTCAAACGAACGGGACCACAGTCTTTTTAAAAAAAAGCCCCACCAAGTACGCGAGCACTAATAAATCTGGCGTTCGTGACAGATTTGTTTTTTTAAACAAGCTTTATTTCTGGACGCACGGAAGTTGTCCCCTAACAGGTTACACAATCCTAAATATTCGGGGGGAGATAAATGCTTCTCAGTAGCGTGAGAGCAAATAAAAAATCAGCACGCCGTTCCCGTTTAGACCCGCTTCCTCCCCACACCCCCAGGAAGACTCGCGCGGGACGCGAGTGTCCCCGGACGCCTCGGTGCGTGCCCGGCGACGCCGTCGCTCTCGTCCCAGCCCGCCCGGGCTCCAGTGCCCGTCCTCTGGCCTGGGGCCCGCTCCCGCGCCGCCCTTTCCCGGGCGCTCCTCTTCCCACGCCGCTCTCCCACCTCCGCTGATCGGCGTCCGGCAAACACCTGAGCAGCCACCCGGCGCGAGGCGCGCCCCCTCCTCTCCACTAGCTGGGCTTCCCTCCACGCGCTCTGCGTACGGCGACCCCTTCTTTCCCTCCTCACTACCCGGGATCCGAGACGCGCATCGCCGGCGAGCGGCCACTCACCTCGGGTCCGGCGCGGCGATACCTCCGCCTCAGACGAGCGCTGACAAGTGACTCGCGGTGTGTACGCCGTCCCCACGGCCCCCGGGAACTTCCGCCTCCTGGCTCCTCACCCCCACAGGCCCCGCCCCCGAGACAAGGCACGCCCCCTCCGCCCCCGGCCACGCCCCCGGGCCGAGCAGGGCTGGGAGGCGCTGGGAGAAGGCTGCTGCGAGCCCAGCGAGCCGGCTTGCTGCGGCGAGCTGAAGCCGCTGCGGTGAAACAATTGCACTACAGACTTTCGGTGGCAGTAGTCTTAGGGGGTTTTGAGCAGTACCTGGCAAAAGTCCGCTCCCGCTGCCTGTTTTATAGTGGATGCATTTCTCTCTAAAGAAACTTTGAATTGGCGAGCAGTTGCTTTGGCTAAAATACGAGAGGGCTTTAGATAAATCCCTATCTATGCAAGTTCAGCAGCCACTGCCTGGTTTTTTCGGTGAGCTTTATGTGCCCTGAGACGTGAAGACTCTTAAAGTTTACTTGTCAGGAAAGTGAGAATCAGTAACTTTAATATCTAGAAGTTAAATCCTCTTATCAAACCAGAAGACCGTGATAAACAGCAGCGGCCAAAAGTGGTTCAACCATTATAGCCTCAGCTTATTTTTCTAAATCCGGATCAATAGTTCACTTCGCAGTTTCTGTAAAGTTGCTTGATTTAGCCCAAGGAATTTATTCCTGAGCAAATTTGAATAATGTTCAGTGAACATACAGAAAGTAACTTGTAGGCTTCTTTTAAACAGTGAATTGGCTTATAAAATGTGAAAAGGACAATTCTTAACCAAGGGACATGTAAAGCAAGGCTCATGGGATCCGTGAGTCCACTAGAAGTGCAAACAGAATTCTAGAGAAGACCCAAAACTATGCTCTGTCCAAACCAGTAGCCACTAGTCACGTGTGGCTAGTGAGCATTTGAAATGTGTCTACTGCGGCTGAGGCACTGAATTTTTTGTTTTCTGTAAGTTTAATTTAAATTTAAAAACTGAAGTAGGATAACATGCTTCCATTAAACATAAACTTTATTGTTTGGAAAGACTACATTTCACTTTACCACTGAAAATGTAGTGCCCAAATTGAGCTATAATTGAAGTAGATTTTTAAGACTTATCATGAAAAATATAATGTAAAATGTCATTAATTTTATATTGATTACATGTTGAAATAAAATTTTTTATATTTGGTTAAACATATAATTAAAATTAATTTTGCCTGCTTTTTAATGTGGGTAAGGAGACATTATATTTTATTTGCAGTAACCATTGCTGTCTTTTTTTTTTTAATTTTGAATTTTATTTTATTGATTTTTTTATACAACAGGTTCTTATTAGTTATCCATTTTATACATATTAGTGTATATATCTCAATCCCAATCTCCCAATTCATCACACGACCACCCCCCGACACCAACCACTTTCCCCCCTTGGTGTCCGTACGTTTGTTCTCTACATCTGTGTCTCAATTTCTGCCATGCAAACCGGTTCATCTGTACCATTTTTCTAGGTTCCACATATATGCGTTAATATACGATATTTGTTTTTCTCTTTCTGACTTACTTCACTCTGTATGACAGTCTCTAGGTCCATCCACGTCTCTACAAATGACCCAATTTCGTTCCTTTTTATGGCTGACTAATATTCCATTGTATATATGTACCACTTCTTCTTTATCCATTCGTCTGTCAATGAGCATTTAGGTTGCTTCCATGTCCTGGCTATTGTAAACAGTGCTGCAATGAACATTGGGGTGCATGTATCTTTTTGAATTATGGTTTTCTCTGGGTATGTGCCCAGTAGTGGGATTGCTGGGTCATATGGTAATTCTATTTTTAGTTTTTTAAGGAACCTCCATACTGTTCTCCATAGTGGCTGTATCAATATACGTTCCCACCAACAGTGCAAGAGGGTTCCCTTTTCTCCACACCCTCTCCAGCATTTATTGTTTGTAGACTTTTTGATGATGGCCATCCTGACTGGTGTGAGGTGATACCTCACTGTAGTTTTGATTTGCATTTCTCTAATGATTAGTGATGTTGAGCAGCTTTTCATGTGCTTCTTGGCCATCTGTATGTCTTCTTTGGAGAAATGTCGATTTAGGTCTTCTGCCCATTTTTGGATTGGGTTGTTTGTTTCTTTAATATTGAGCTGCAAGAGCTGATTATATATTTTGGAGATTAATCCTTTGTCCATTGATTCGTTTGCAAATATTTTCTCCCATTCTGAGGGTTGTCTTTTCGTCTTGTTTATTGTTTACTTTGCTGTGCAAAAGCTTTGAAGTTTCATTAGGTCCCATTTGTTTATTTTTGTTTTTATTTCCATTACTCTAGGAGGTGGATCAAAAAAGATCTTGCTGTGATTTATGTCAAACAGTGTTCTTCCTATGTTTTCCTCTAAGAGTTTTATAGTGTCCAGTCTTACATAGGTCTCGAATCCATTTTGAGTTTATTTTTGTGTATGGTGTTAGGGAGTGTTTTAATTTCATTCTTTTACATGTAGCTGTCCAGTTTTCCCAGCACCACTTATTGAAGAGACTGTCTTTTCTCCATTGTATATCCCTGCCTCTTTTGTCATAGATTAGTTGACCATATGTGTGTGGGTTTATCTCTGGGCTTTCTATCTTGTTCCATTGATCTATGTTTCTGTTTTTGTGCCAGTACCATATTGTCTTGATGACTGTAACTTTGTAGTATAGTCTGAAGCCAGGGAGTCTGATTCCTCCAGCTCCGTTTTCTTCCCTCAAGACCACTTTGGCTATTCAGGGTCTTTTGTGTCTCCACACAAATTTTAAGATTTTTTGTTCTAGTTCCGTAAAAAAATGCCATTGGTAATTTGATAGGGATTGCATTGAATCTGTAGATTGCTTTGGGTAGTATAGTCATTTTCACAATATTGATTCTTCCAATCCAAGAACATGTTACATCTCTCCATCTGTTGGTGTCATCTTTAATTTCTTTCATCAGTGTCTTATAGTTTTCTGCATACAGGTCTTTTGTCTCCTTAGGTAGGTTTATTCCTAGGTATTTTATTCTTTTTTGTAGTAATGGTACATGGGATTGTTTCCTTAATTTCTCTTTCAGATTTTTCATCATTAGTGTATAGGAATGCAAGAGATTTCTGTGGCATTAATTTTTTTTCCTGCAACATTACCAAGTTCATTGATTTGCTCTAGTAGTTTTCTGGTGGCAGTTTAGGATTCTCAATGTATAGTATCGTGTCACCTGCAAACAGTGACAGTTTTACTTCTTCTTTTCCAATTTGTATTCCTTTTATTTCCTTTTCTTCTCTGATTGCCATGACTAGGACTTCCAAGACTATGTTGAATAGTAGTGGTGAGAGAGGACATCATTGTTTTGTTCCTGATCTTAGAGGAAATGCTTTCAGTTTTTCACCATTGAGAATGATATTTGCTGTGGGTTTGTTGTATATGGTCTTTATTATGTTGAGGTACGTTCCCTCTATGCCCACTTTCTGGAGAGTTTTTATCATAAATGGGTGTTGAATTTTCTCAACAGCTTTTTCTGCATCTACTGAGATGATCATATTGTTTTTCTTCTTCAATTTGTTAATATGGTGTATCACATTGATTGATTTGTGCATATTGAAGAATCCTTGCATCCCTGGGATAAATCCCACTTGATCATGGTGTACGATCCTTTTAATGTGTTGTTGGATTCTGTTTGCTAGTATTTTGTTGAGGATTTTTGCATCTATATTCATCAGTGATATTGGCCTGTAATTTTCTATTTTTTGTAGTATCTTTGTCTGGTTTTGGTATCAGGGTGATGGTGGCCTCCTAGAATGAGTTTGGGAGTGTTCCTTCCTCTGCAATTTTTTGGAAGAGTTTGAGAAGGATGGGTGTTAGCTCTTCTCTAAATGTTTGATAGAATTCACCTGTGAAACCATCTGGCCCTGGACTTTTGTTTGTTGGAAGATTTTTAATCACAGTTTCAATTTCATTACTTCTGATTGGTCTGTTCATATTTTCTGTTTCTTCCTGGTTCAGTCTTGGAAGGTTATACCTTTCTAAGAATTTGTCCATTTCTTCCAGGTTGTCCGTTTTATTGGCATAGAGTTGCTTATAGCAGTCTCTTAGGATGCTTTGTATTTCTGAGGTGTCTGTTGTAACTTCTCCTTTTTCATTTCTAATTTTATTGATTTGAGTCCGCTCCCTCTTTTTCTTGATGAGTCTGGCTAATGGTTTATCAATTTTGTTTATCTTCTCAAAGAACCAGCTTTTAGTTTTATTGATCTTTGCTATTGTTTTCTTTGTTTCTATCTCATTTATTTCTGCTCTGATATTTATGATTTATTTTCTTCTACTAACTTTGGATTTTGTTTGTTCTTCTTTCTCTAGTTCCTTTAGGTGTAAGGTTAGATTGTTTATTTGAGATGTTTGTTGTTTCTTGAGGTAAGATTGTATTGCTATAAACTTCCCTCTTAGAACTGCTTTTGCTGCATCCCATAGGTTTTGGATCATCGTGTTTTCATTGTCATTTGTCTCTAGGTATTTTTTGATTTCCTCTTTGATTTCTTCAGTGATCTCCTGGTTATTTAGTAACATATTGTTTAGCCCCCACGTGTTTGTGTTTCTTACGTTTTTTTCCCTGTAATTGATTTCTAATCTCATAGCATTGTGGTCACAAAAGATGCTTCATATGATTTCAATTTTCTTAGATTTACTGAGGCTTGGTTTGTGACCCAAGATGTGATCTATCCTGGAGAATGTTCCGTGCGCACTTGAGAAGAAAGTGTAATCTTCTGTTTTTGGATGGAATGTCCTATAAATATCAATTACATCTATCTGGTCTATTGTGTCATTTAAAGCTTGTGTTTCCTTATTAATTTTCTGTTTGGATGATCTGTCCATTGGTGTCAGTGAGGTGTTAAAGTCCCCCAGTGTTATTGTGCTACTGTCGATTTCCTCTTTTATAGCTGTTAGCAGTTGCCTTATGTGTTGAGGTGCTCCTGTGTTGGGTACATATATATTTATAATTGTTATATTTTCTTCTTGGATTGATCCCTTGATCATCATATAGTGTTGCTCCTTGTGTCTTGTAACATTCTTTATTTTAAAGTCTATTTTATCTGATATGAGTATTGCTACTCCAGCTTTCTTTTGATTTCCATTTGCATGGACTATCGTTTTCCATCCCCTCACTTTCAGTCTGTATGTGTACCTAGGTCTGAAGTGGGTCTCTTGTAGACAGCATATATATGGGTCTTGTTTTTGTATCCATTCAGCGAGCCCATGTCTTTTGGTTGGAGCATTTAATCCATTCACATTTAAGGTAATTATTATTATTATTATTTTTAATTTATTTATTTATGGCTGTGTTGGGTCTTCGCCTCTGTGCGAGGGCTCTCTCCAGTTGCAGCAAGCGGGGGCCACTCCTCATCGCGGTGCGCAGGCCTCTCACCATCGCGGCCTCTCTTGTTGCGGAGCACAGGCTCCAGACGCGCAGGCTCAGCAATTGTGGCTCACGGGCCCAGCTGCTCCGCGGCACGTGGGATCTTCCCAGACCAGGGCTCGAACCCGCGTCCCCTGCATTGGCAGGCAGACTCTCAACCACTGCGCCACCAGGGAAGCCCTAAGGTAATTATTGATATGTATGTTCCTATTACCATTTTCTTAATTGTTTTGGGTTTGTTTTTGTAGGTCCTTTACTTCTCTTGTGTTTCCCACTTAGAGAAGTTCCTTTAGCATTTGTTGTAGAGCTGGTTTTGTGGTGCTGAATTCTCTTAGCTTTTGCTTGTCTGTAAAGCGTTTGACTTCTCCATTGAATCTGAATGAGATCCTTGCCGGGTAGAGTAATCTTGGTTGTAGGTTCTTCCCTTTCATCACTTTAAGTTTATCATGCCACTCCCTTCTGGCTTGTAGAGTTTCTGCTGAGAAATCAGCTGTTAACCTTATGGGAGTTCTCTTGTATATTATTTGTCATTTTTCCCTTGCTGCTTTCAGTAATTTTTCTTTGTCTTTAGTTTTTGCCAATTTGATTACTCTGTGTCTCGGCGTGTTTCTCCTTGGGTTTATCCTGTATGCGACTCTCTGCGCTTCCTGGACTTGGGTGGCTATTTCCTTTCCCATGTTAGGGAAGTTTTTGACTATAATCTCTTCAAATATTTTCTCTGGTCCTTTCTCTCTCTCTTCTCCTTCTGGGACCCCTATAATGCGAATGTTGTTGCGTTTAATGTTGTCCCAGAGGTCTCTGAGGCTGTCTTCATTTCTTTTCATTCTTTTTTCTTTATTCTGTTCTGCAGCAGTGAATTTCACCATTCTGTCTTCCAAGTCACTTATGCATTCTTCTGCCTCAGTTATTCTGCTATTGATTCCTTCTAGTGTAGTTTTCATTTCAGTTCTTGTATTGTTCATCTCTGTTTGTTTGTTCTTTAATTCTTCTAGGTCTTTGTTAAACATTTCTTGCATCTTCTCGATCTTTGCCTCCATTCTTTTTCCGAGGCCCTGGATCATCTTCACTATCATTATTCTGAATTCTTTTTCTGGAAGGTTGCCTATCTCCACTTCATTTAGTTGTTTTTCTGGGGTTTTATCATGTTCCTTCATCTAGTACATAGCCCTCTGCCTCTTCATCTTGTCTATCTTTCTGTGAATGTGGTTTTTGTTCCACAGGCTGCAGGACTGTAGTTCTTGTTGCTTCTGCTGTCTGTACTCTGGTGTATGAAGCTATCTAAGAGGCTTGTGCAAGTTTCCTGATGGGAGGGACTGGTGGTGGGTAGAGCTGGCTATTGTTCTGGTGGGCAGAGCTCAGTAAAACTTTAATCCGCTTGTCTGCTGATGGGTGGGGCTGGGTTCCCTCCCTGTTGGTTGTTTGGCCTGAGGCGACCCAACACTGGAGCCTATCCAGGCTCTTTGCTGCGGTTAATGGCGGACTCTGGGAGGGCTCACGCCAAGGAGTACTTCCCAGAACTTCTGCTGCCAGTGTCCTTGTCCTCATGGTGAGACAGAGCCGCCCCCCGCCTCTGCAGGAGACCCTCCAACACTAGCAGGTAGGTCTGGTTCAGTCTCCTATGGGGTCACTGCTCCTTCCCCTGTGTCCCAATGCGCACACTACTTTGTGTGCCCTGCAAGAGTGGAGTCTCTGTTTCCCCCAGTCCTGTTGAAGTCCTGCAATCAAATCCCACTAGCCTTCAAAGTCTGATTCTCTAGGAATTCCTCCTCCCGTTGCCGGACTCCCAGGTTGGGCAGCCTGACGTGGGGCTCAGAAACTTCACTCCAGTGGGTGGACTTCTGTGGTATTAAGTGTTCTCCAGTTTGTGAGTCACTCACCCAGCAGTTATGGGATTTGATTTTACTGTGATTGCACCCCTCCTACTGGTGTCTCACTGTGGCTACTCCTTTGTCTTTGGATGTGGGATATCTTTTTTGGTGAGTTCCGGTGTCTTCCTGTTGATGATTGTTCAGCAGTTAGTTGTGATTCCAGTGCTCCTGCAAGAGGGAGTGAGAGCACGTCCTTCTACTCTGCCATCTTGAACCAAATCTGAGACATTTTAAATTACCTATGTTGACTGGCATTATTATATTTTCACTGGATGGCTATAGTCCACAGTTTTCTTCACATTCTCCAAAAGATTATGTTGGAGGGAAGGGTTTCCTAATGTGAGCTGGTTTATAGAGTGCTTTAATATTTGTCATCATGTTTGATATCTCACAAAAATAAATAAATAAATAAATAAATAAATAAATAAATAATAACACCTGCCACTTATAATACCTGCCATGTGCTAGACAGTGTAGTAATCCTTACAATAACTTTATACGACAAGTGTCATCCCATTTACAGTCAGGAAAATTGAAGTTGCAAAAGATTGCAGCTTGTAACAGTTCCACAGGGCGATTTGTGGAATTACCCTGTAACAGTCCCATCTCTGCTTCTCCTCATCTGTTTGCTGCTAATACAGTTAGAGCCTGAATGAATCCAGGTTGACAAGACATCAAGAACTGCAGGCAGTGTATAGAGGTGTCACTAGAGGGTAAGCATCTTTAGGTAATGAAGAGTTGAGAGTGTTATTTACCTATGCAAATTAGTGTTAGCCTACAGGCGATAGCCTGCCTCTGAATTCTCCTCCTCCTCCTACCACAGTTTAAAGCCGGGGGTGTAAGGGAAATGAACCAAATTCAATAATGATGCATAGGTTGATATCTATTTAAGTGCCCTCCAAAGAACCAACTGTATCAAAATGGCACAGATAGCTTGTTAAAACTGCAATTTCCTGGGCTCCAGACCCAGGATCCTTGCAGATGGGCCCCAAGAGTCTGCCTTTTTAACAAACAACCCCCCTCCAGGTAATCATTCAACTATTATGCTTAAAAACCACTTCCCTAGAAATATCCCTATATCCCCAATTTACTGTGTCCTGTGCTTCAGTGAAAACCATGCACCCCAGATAGCAGCAACTTATCTCAGTTTCCTCGTCTTAAAAGAAATAACTGTAAATTACCTTTTGAGGTTATCATGAGGAGTAGAGATAATATATATATAAAGCGTGCTTGGCACTAAGTAGGCATTAAATAAATGGTAGCCTCAACTGTAAAATCGATAGCTAGTGGGAAGCAGCTGCATAGCACAGGGAGATCAGCTCCGTGCTTTGTGAGCACCTAGAGGGGTGGGATAGGGAGGGTGGGAGGGAGACACAAGAGGGAGGGGATATGGGGATATATGTATATGTATAGCTGATTCACTTTGTTATACAGCAGAAACTAACACACCATTGTAAAGCAATTATACTCCAATAAAGATGTTAAAAAAAAAAAAAGGTAGCCGTATGAAACTTTCCTAACCAATTGATTAGATTTATTTATGTATCACAAAAGACAAATAGAGAACTTTAGCATTTATTATGCAGGTACTATTTCTTGACTTATGTATATTATTTTATTCTTACAACCATATAAAGTAGGTATTTTTTTCCAAGGAAGAATCAGAAAGTTGGAGATTAAGAAATTTAACCACGGGCACACAACTAAATAGTGATAGAAGTAGAGCAGAGGGTCTGACTCCAAAAACCGTGCCCTTTTCATCTCAACACACTGCATCTCAGTAAATTCAGTAAGCCATCCAGCTTAAAGACCAGAGAAAGAAGGTGGAAAGCTATAGCAACTAACATTGTTGAGGGCCATAGAGGTGCAATCTGTAGCAAATTATGGAAATTAAATAAATGCTGAGTTACTTCTAAACAAGAGAAGACAAAACTCCTAAACCACTTTTGGTAGGGCATCTGCCTTAACTTGCTTTAGAATGAATTGACACTGAGCCATTCTGACTCCCCTACTCTGTCTCCCTCATGACTAACATTTATGAAATGGTTGGCCATGGTTTGAAGGTCAGTCTGTGACTACAGACTTGCAGGAAGATAACTGAACCATTGGGAAATCAGACCAATGTCCTTAACCTCATTAACACTATGGCCTAAGCAATGAGGCACTCACCACAAAGAAAACCATATTAGCATCACTTTATCAAAACCAGTGCACAAAAAGCTAAATTAGAAAAGAAAAGTAGATCAAAAGATTAACTAATTTAGCAGGAAGAGTTTTTAAGAATATTCCACCTAAACAGTATTTACCTCCATGTATAACTGTTTGCTCCAACATTTTATTATCCGATGTATGACTCAGAATCCTTTTGCAGTACTTCAAAAATAACAGAAACTTTAAATTATAAGATGACATGGCTGTGATGAGCTTTTACAGTTGCACCCAATAAACTATAAAGTGCCAGTCTTTAAGAAGTTCCTACATTACTCTAAGTCAATTTATCTTTTAAGTCCTAATCCTGAAAGATAAATAAACCACTCATAGGTATGAGTATTTAACGTTTAATATCCGGAATGGAGAGGAAGTATTAACTATTTTAATACCTAAAGAAACATTTGGTAATCTAGGGAGAAAGGCATACTGTCATTCTAAAGCTTACTACTGACTCCTGGGAGAAGGGCCAGAACTAAAACAGGCACAGAGAATGGAAAGAAAGAAATGGATGAGAAAGACTCTAAGAACAGATCTGTGAAGCTTAGGTATCTGAGTAAACGTGTGCTTGAGGAAGACGCTAAAAAGAAGTTTCAACTTGTTAAAACTAGCTTTCAAGTTTCAAGTCTGGGTTTTGGGGGTGGTATTAATAACTGACTGATACTGAAGAAAGAGTGGCAAGTATTAAAATGAATATGCATTTCACTGGCAATTTCCAGTAAGCAAAAAAATCCAATTGGTAAGTGAGGGGTATCAATGAGAAGGGTAGATAGTAAAGACACTGAAAAAAGTCCTCAGGAGCTCCAAGTTTGAGACTGCAGAAGGGGAGGAATATTCCTCATGATAAGATCCAGGGTTAGCCAGTCTGATGTTTTGCTCAGATAATATCCTTTCTTTGAGGAGTCTGGGGGAGTTTGAAAGGATAGACCAATATATGATTTTGGAGATGAGATAGAAACAAAGCATGTAGGTCAATCATTGAAAAAGCTGAAGAAAAACATTATTTGAAGAGAGTCAAGAAAGTAAGAAATGGGCCTTCAGCATAACTTCCCTATTAGTTGGTACTACCAAGACATCAATCTCCCTGGCCCGGGAGGCAAGACAGGCTGGGAAGAAACCTTATTCATTTTCCTGTTTCCAATTTACCTTCATGTAAAAAGAGTTAAGAAGAAGTGTGTTAGGAAACCAAAAAGAGATAAATTTGAAAATTGTTAGCTTTCCATGTATAACATCTTGCACATTTGTACTAAATGAGTTAAGGAAAATGTGAAGAAATAAGGCACGCTGTGAGAGTGCCCACTTAGAAAGATTTTATTTATAAAAGGTATTAGGTCATTTTTGGAGAATACACTGTGCCGACACCTCTATACAGTGTCCCTTTGTTAAGTTATTTTCAATTAAATACCTTTGAGGGTACCATCTGTTTCCTCTCAGGATCCTGACTGATAACATTGTTGGTGATTCTTTTTATCATCACCACCCTGGATAAATCATTACAATGCTATGCATGCTTACTTAATGAGCATTTACCATGTCTCATATTCTGTTGATATAAGTGATTTTAAAAGCAAACTCATTTGAGGGAAAATATTAGATTTTGCTTTTTGGATTTTTGTAATGGGTGACTTTATATTAAGCATTTTCAGTTGTTTAGAAGCATTCCCATTATTAAAATGTTGTGTGATGACTCACTGTCACTTAAAATCTGGAAATAAATATTTTCTTTCTATATTGTCAATTTTCTAACCAGTAAAAGAGCTAGTAAAAATTGCAATTATTTATCACAAATAAAATACTTCTTAAATCAAGATCTTGTCTATATATATATAATAAAGTATATACAGTGGTCATCTTTGGGAGATGGGATTATGAGGCTGTTATTTTTTTCCTTTATAATTTTCTAAATTTCAGATTTTTATAGAATATTTAATATATCTATAATGAGAATAAAGCAACACGCATTTGTTTTTTTAAAACTACAAGAATTGACTAAATTCATCATAATAATATAAACTTATATTAGCCCCAAATTAATTTTAATTTAATTGGTGTTTAAATCTAAATTTCTTTAAGTATGGTTTTGTCCCAAAACACTGATGTAATCTTTACTGATCCATTAGGTAGTTTTTCACATTGTCTGGGTTTAGAATTTCTCATGCTTTTCCATGTGTCTCTCCCATCAATGGTGGAGCTATGAGGACATAATTATTAACAAGACTAGTGTACAAGTAAGGTCATTTAAGCAAGTGGTATTTTGGATTGGAAAGATCCTTGAGGAAATCTAATCATAGCAAGCTTTATTTACAGTAAAATCTCTCCACCCAAAAAATAGTACCTCTACTAAGTATTTTTAAAATCCATTTACATACTCTGGGAAAAGCAAAGAAACTAATATTTTCATTGGAAGGTGTCCACATGTGTAGTCATAGTGGAATGCATTAAAGCATGTCATTCCTAGCCAAAATGTAAGGGATGCTGTACTAAGAATGATGAATCAATTCATCAAAAATCTGATTAAAGCATAGAATTATTTTTAAGATAAGGAATGATATGAAAGAATAAATATGGATCAATAACAAACCAAAACTATACTTAATTCCACTGAAAATGGAATATACATCACATCAAATTCTGCCAGTATGTAATATGCACATATTTATTGGCATTTATTTTCATAAAACTAATTCTAGGAAATTACTCAAAGCCATTTTCTGCCAGCTGTGAAAAGGTTAACTCATGAAGAAAGTAAACAAGACATTTTTTAAAATCTATGAGATAGGGGCTTCCCTGGTGGCGCAGTGGTTGAGAGTCTGCCTGCCAATGCAGGGGACACGGGTTCGAGCCCTGGTCTGGGAAGATCCCACATGCCGCGGAGCAACTGGGCCCGTGAGCCACAATTACTGAGCCTGCGCGCCTGGAGCCTGTTCTCCGCAACAGGAGAGGCCGCGATAATGAGAGGCCCGTGCACCGCGATGAAGAGTGGCCCCCACTTGCCACAACTAGAGAAAACCCTCGCATAGAAACGAAGACCCAACACAGCCATAAATAAAAATAAATAAACAAAAATTAAAAAAAAAAAAAAAAAAAAAAAAAAAAAAAAAAAAAAAATCTATGAGATACGAAACTGGAATCTTTAACTATCTTCATAATCTGATTATTTCATACAACAATATATCTTTAAACTATTCTTTAGCCAAAGTTCGATGCCTGCTTCTTCTCAGAATTAAAAGCTTTAACAAAATAACTGCAGTTTTTGATACATAAATAACAAAATTCATCCATTTTTACTTAAATATTATTACTTTAGACATTAAATCTTATATTTTAAAAATTCTGGAAGAAGGCTAGATATAAATGCTATCAATGGTTGCCTCTGGGTAGTGAAACTTGGTATAATTATATTTTACTTCTATTTGCTTTTTGTGCTTTTCAAATTTTCTCTGAAAACATTTTACTTTTCTAATAAACTGAAAATTAAGAGTAGCATTTTTTGTATATATTAATACATGTAACATTGTTATATACATTGGCATATACACATAACAAATATATATGAAACAAATTAAAATTATGAACAATAACTCTTACTTATTAAATACTAGTAGCTAGATACTCTTCTGAATCCTTTATATGTATTTCATCCTCATAGCAACCATAGGAGTTAGGTACTATTATTTTCAGATAGGAAATGAAAGTACAGAGCTAATATAACTTACAGTCATACAGCTGGCTAGTATAGGCAGAGCTAGTTTTTGAGACCAAAATATTTGACTACAGAGCACATGTAAAATAAGTGGGTGCTTTTACAGAGTATATTATGAAAGTTTGTATCTCTGAAAATTTCTTTTCAAGCAAGTCTGATTCAGCCCAGTGTGGGTCTAATTCAGTTTGTAAACTTGATGATTTTTATGTCTTCGCATAACTATTAGGTGAATAAGTTACAATAAGATAAAAAGATTGATCATAATAAAGGTCATTTCAGGATTAAGAGAGAAAACTCTAAACTTGATCATAAGGAAAATTTTCTTTAAATATTTTAATCTGAAACCATTATTTCTATGAAGATTTATAGCTTTCCCTACAGAAAAAGGCCTTGTAATAATAACATATCTTTCAGTATGTGAAAAAGAGTTTAAAAAAAGTCAAATTAAAATCTCCACAGAACCTAAATGAATTTCTCTAGGTGAGACAGGCTGGGACCCAGGACCCTTTGCTGCAATGCTGCAGTGCTTGTACCTGGACACACCTCTCCTCGAGCTACAAAATACAAGGAAACTATATGGGACTAAAAATAACTGCATGCATGCACAGTTAGGGCAGATTCTGGGCAGAAGATACAAAGAGGCCAAAAAACCCAACGGCCACTTTGGAAGAGCCTGGAGCAAAGCAGGGCACTGCGCATGCCCCCTGCACACAACACGACCTACCGGGTGGGCAAAACCCCTAAGCCGCACCGTGATGAAGACTGGCCCCCACTTGCCACAACTGGAGAAAGCCCTTGCATAGAAACGAAGACCCAACACAGCCAAAAATAAATAAATAAATAAATAAACAAATAAATAAATAAATAAATAAATAAATAATTAAAAAAAAAACAAAAACCCTAAGCCACCCCTCCAGCCGACCCCTGGACACACCCCTACCCTCACCCCACATAAGGAACAAGCTCACTCCTCCGCCCCGGGGAGAGCAAGCAAGGGAACCTGTTGTTCTCACTCCCCGCCGCTGCAGCAGGGGCCCCAGTAAAGTCTTGCCTGAATTTCTTATCTGGCCTCTGATCAATTTCTATTGCTTGAGGAGGCCAAGAGCCCTGGTCAGTAACATACTTTGTGGCGCCCAGCGTGGGGCACTTGTCCCTTTCTGGGGAGAGGATCTGGGCACCTCCGGGACCACCGAACGCAGCTTTCCTGTGGGTGACAAGCAGCGGCCTGGACCTCTTGTTTCAGCATCAGCACTTTTCGTA
Organism: Balaenoptera borealis; assembly: GCF_965194805.1. NCBI lineage: Eukaryota > Metazoa > Chordata > Mammalia > Artiodactyla > Balaenopteridae > Balaenoptera > Balaenoptera borealis. The sequence continues at coordinate 15,230,148 of NC_138861.1, read as the reverse complement.
AGTCCAACCTCCTGGCCCCTGCGGGGCCTCAGTACCCTCATTCAGGAAACACTTCCCCCCTCCCCTTTGTCCTTTTCCCCTCACCTTTGTCCCGTTCCCTCTCCTGAAATCTCTCTGCTTCTCTGTCCTCTCCTCTCTCTGTCCTCTCCTACTTCTGTCCTGTCCTTCCGAGAGAGTGGACATCGGGCAGCTACAGCGTCACTCCTCTCAGCTTGCGAGACCTGCTCCCTCTGGCCGGCAACGGCTCACCTTGACAGGTGACAAGGAGAGGCGGGAGAGGCTCGCCTCACACGGTGCAGACCTTGGTCCAGCGGGCTCTTCCTGACAGGAGATTTATGAGAGCGATAGAGGTTCAAACCTCATGTCGTGTAGCAGCTGGAAGGCCGATCATCCCGATATTCTCACCTTTATTTTCCTGCCACCAAGAGAAGTCCCGTTGGGAACCGGCTGAAGTGGCAGGTTTCTGTATACTGGTGTACCCGTGGGTGAGGGTTCCACCTGTTGGTTGCGGACCCACAGACAACGTACAACTGGCTGGTTTCTGGGCTCGATCACGCCGGTGGGTAGTGGACAGGGTGCTTTCTCCTTCCCTGGCCCTTTCTGGAAGCACGCAGGTCGGTGCCTGAATAGACACGCGCAGGGGAGGGGTTGAAAAGGCAATCTCTCTCTTTCTGTCTCTTTCTCTTTTTCAGTCTTTTCTGTCCCCCCTCCCTTTACCTCTCCCTTGGTCCTCGCACCTGCACTCCCATCCCCTTTATCCTGAAAACTTCTTGCTTGTGTCTTTAAGTTTCGTGATTGGTATCTTTGCTTGTGTTGTGGTTTTGTCTGTCCAACTGCTCCTGCGAGTCTCTGCTGACATTGTGGTCATGGTGGAGCACTTCAGCCTTGAAATATCAATGCAGCCCGCATTGCCTGAGACTCTAGCCTTGGGTTACTTAGTGGGATTTTAAAGAACAAAAAGAAAAGACAGGAGCTTGCCTTTTTCCTGCCTCTGCTCTTGCAATATAACTAGTGTGCCTGAGCTGGAGGGGCTTGCATCTCTCTCCTCCACCTTTGCAATGTAACTGTTCTGCCTGGGCTCTCAGGAACTACCTGATTCATCTGCAGTCCCCAGACTGAGGAAAAAAAAAAAAAAGAGGACCATTTTAAATTCAAGCTGGGGGCGGGGGCGTGGGGTGGGGGGAGGGCTTCCCTGGTGGCTCAGTGGTTAAGAATCCACCTGCTGGGCTTCCCTGGTGGCGCAGTGGTTGAGAATCTGCCTGCCAATGCAGGGGACACGGGTTCGAGCCCTGGTCTGAGAAGATCCCACATGCCGAGGAGCAGCTAAGCCCGTGAGCCACAACTACTGAGCCTGCGCGTCTGGAGCCTGTGCTCTGCAGCAAGAGAGGCCGCGATAGTGAGAGTCCCGCGCATAGCGATGAGAAGTGGCCCCCGCTTGCCGCAACTAGAGAAAGTCCTCGCACAGAGACGAAGACCCAACACAGCCAAAAATAATTAATAATTAATTAATTAATTAATTAATTAAAAATTAAAAAAAAAGAATCCGCCTGCCAATGCAAGGGACACGGGTTCGAGCCCTGGTCTGGGAAGATCCCACATGCCGCGGACCAGCTGGGCCCGTGCGCCACAAGTACTGAGCCTGCGCGTCTGGAGCCTGTGCTCCGCAATAAGAGAGGCCGCGATAGTGAGAGGCCCATGCACCGCGATGAGGAGTGGCCCCCACTTGCCACAACTAGAGAAAGCCCTCGCACAGAAACGAAGACCCAACACAGCCAAAAATAAATAAATAAATAAATAAATAATTAAAAATTAAAAAAAAAAAGAATCCGCCTGCCAATGCAAGGGACACAGGTTCGAGCCCTGGTCTGGGAAGATCCCACATGCCGCGGAGCAACTAAGCCCGTGAGCCACAACTACTGAGCCTGCACTCTAGAGCCCGTGCACCACAACTACTGAGCCTGAGCTCTAGAGCCTGCAAGCCATAACTACTGAGTCCGTGTGCCACAGCTACTGAAGCCCGTGCGCCTAGAGCCCGTGCTCCACAACAAGAGAAGCCACCGCAGTGAGAAGCCCGCGCACCGCAACAAAGAGTAGACCCCGCTCACCACAACTAGAGAAAGCCTGCGCACAGTAATGAAGACCCAACGCAGCCAAAAATAAATAAATAAATTAATTAATTAAAGATTTTTAAATAAATAAATAAATAAATTCAAGCGGGAAAACTATGAGATCTCTGGTTGTATAGAAATTAACTTGTCTAGCTTAAACTTGTGGATTTAGTTAATACAGACCTATTTTAGGGTCATCAACATAAAGTACAATACTTTCATTGTACCTAGGGTTCCTGGAAGTCAATAAGTGCATATTGTTTCTGTTATAAAATCTGTCAACAGGGAAAAAAATCTGATATGATTACATTTTTAAGTAAATGTAACTGGGATAAGACACCCCTCAAGAAATTAGAGAACAAGTAGATTCTGCAGCTTGGGATACCTCGGTGCCAGGAAGGGCAAAACGTGTTCCCCCAATAAAAACAAGATTAAGGCCTGGGGAAAATACCCCTGGAAGAGACAGTATCCTTTAAAGCCTGAGGCCCTAAGGGGAATCCAACCGCTGCTCAGCAAATTCCTAAAACACGGACTCATTAGGCCCTGCCAATCCCCTTGCACCACCCCAATCCTTTCCATTCAGAAGCCTAACGGGGAGTATCGGTTTGTGCAAGCCTTATGAGCAGTGAATGAGGCAGTCATCCCTGTTCACACACTGGTGCCAAACCCACACACCCTCCTCGCCCAAGTGCCAGGGAGCACCCAGTATTCCTCTGTTTCGGCCCTCAAAGATGCATTTTTTTGTATTCCCCTACATCCAGACTCTCAATACCTTTTTGCCTTTGAATGGAGGGACCCTGACACCCTGGAGGCACCCAATATGCATGGACGTATAAACCCTTCCGCACGGTTTTCAGGACAGCCGCCATCATTTTGGAAACGCATTAGCAAGGGAACTGAGGGAACTGAGCCTTGAGAAGGGAACTCTGCTACAGTATGTTGATGATTTATTGATAATTAGTGAGACCAAACAAGATTCAGATCAAAATACTTTAGGGTCCTAAATTTTCTGGCTAAAAGGGGATATAAAGCCTCTACTTCCAAGGCTCAGATCTCACAACAGTGGGTTCAATATTTAGGATTTGTTTTGACCCCAGGGGCACGGGCCCTGGCCATAGACAGGAAAACAGCAATTAGTGCATTACTATCTCCAACCACAAAGAGGCAACTCCGAGGCTTTCTCGGGATGGCTGGGTTCTGTCGTATCTGAATTCCAAGTTATGGCCTTAGGGCAAACCCCTATATGAGGCTCTAAAGGGAGGAGAAAGGGAACCCCTTCAATGGAATAAGGACAGCCAGCAGGGCTTTGAGACTCTAGAGCTTGAGTTGAGTAGAGCACCAGCACTGGGGCTTCCACATTTGGACAAGCCCTTTACACTATACGTTCACGAGAGGTCAGGGATAGAACTAGGGGTCCTGACCCAAAAACTGGGACCGGATCAGAGACCAGGGGCTTACTTTTCAAAACAACTGGACTCAGTGGCCCTGGGATGGCCAAGCTGCCTGCGGGCAGTACCAGCCGCAGCCCTGTTGGTTAATGAGTCTTCTAAGCTCATTCTGGGACACTTAGATGTGTTAACCCCTCATCAGGTACAATCTGTGCTGGAGGTCAAAGGACATCATTGGTTGACTGGGGGAAGGTTAACAAGATATCAGGCCTTCCTAATGGACACCCCCGACATTACCTTAAAGGTATGCCAAACCCTGAACCCAGCGACTCTGCCTCTGGCATTCGAGAGTGGAGACTTACTGCATCAGTGTATAGAGACCATAGAACAAATTTACTCCAGCAGGACTGATCTAGATGAGCGTCTTGACAGCCCTGAGGTCAAATGATTTACTGATGGGAGCAGTTTTGTAGAAATGGGAACCCAAAAGGCGGGGTATGCCAACAGTTAGTCTAGATGAAGTCATAGAAGCCAAGACCCTGCCACCCCAGACATCAGCCCAGGAGGCTGAACTAATTGCATTAATGAGAGCTTTGCAATTAGTGAAGGATAAGAAATTAAATATTTTTACTGACTCTCAACATGGGTTCCACGTGCTACATGCTCATGCTGCCATTTGGAAAGAAAGAGGAATGTTAACCGCTAGAAATTCCCCCCATAAAACATGAAGATTTGATTCTGGCTCTTTTAGAAGCAGTGCAGCTTCTGACCCAGGTGGCAGTAATCCACTGTAGAGGCCATCAGAGGGATGGCTCTTTTGTGAGCCAAGGGAACAGCAAAGCTGATCAAATTGCAAAACAGGCAGTTCGACTGCAGGAACCTGAACAAGTTATGGCTCTAGTGATTGGCCCCCCTGAACTCCCTAGCCTTTCCCAGTATCCCCCACAGGAACAAGAAAATGCTGAGAAATGGGGCTATGAGAAGGGAAGCACAGGCTGGTATAAAAAGGAGGATAAAGTTCTAATCCCTGAAGCCCAACAATGGAAAGTCACTAAGAGTTACATGGTGCCACCCACTATGGGAGGGGTGCACTATGGGACTTGATGCAAAAGGCTTTTTCAGGGAAGGGGCTTGAAAGGACAGTAAAACAAGTAACGCTTGCCTGTGATTTATGTGCCCTTAATAACCCACAGACCCATCCAATCCCCCCTTCGTTTCTCAGGCCAATTCAACACTGAGGGACATAACTGGGGGAAGACTGGCAGTTAGATTTCACCCAAATTCCCCCACAATCAGGTTATAAATATCTTCTGGTGTTTGTTGATTCTTTCACAGGATGGGTTGAAGCCTACCCGACCCGATCTGAAAAGGCTATGGAAGTCTGTAAGTCCCTCTTAAAAGAAATAATTCCTTGGTTTGGACTTCCAAAGTCCCTGCAGAGCAATAATGGGCCCACTTTTATAGCCAAAATCACACAGGGGTTCACAGTGGCCCTAGGGATAGACTACAAGCTACACACCTCTTGGCACCCCCAGTTTTCAGGGAAGGTAGAGAAAATGAACCATACTTTAAAGAAAACCTTAGCAAAGCTCTGCCAAGAAACTCATGAACTCTGGAACAACTTCCTTCCTATTGCTTCCCTCAGGGTCCGTGTAGCCCCCAGAAGTGGTCTGAGACTTTGCCCATTTGAAATGACCTAAGGGAGGCCTTTTCTTACTACTGACATTCTACTGGATGAGGAAGTGAACCAGATCCTGAGATATATTATTCTAGGACAAGTTCAGAAGGCAACCCAGGACTCTGCCCACAAGGCACTGCCAGCTCCCACTAAAAAATACAGAGGAAGGAGCAGTTCCTTCACAAATAAACCCCAGGGACCAAGTTCTTCTTAAAACTTGGAAAGAGGCCCCCCCCCACAAGACCAACTATTGCCAAAATGGAAGGGCCCCTATAAAGTTATTTTAACCACCCCTACTGCCGTCAAAATGCAAGGGGTATCTAGTTAGGTACATTTGTCCAGACTAAAGCTTTTACCTCCAGAGACCCCGCAGGTCACAACAGAAGAACAATACACCTCTGAGCCAGTGGAAGATCTGAGATACCTATTCAAAAGACAGGCACCATCAACAGATAAGTAAAATGATGTAGTGGGTTGGTTCCTATCTGAAGCCCTAACGGGACTTGGGACTTCTCTTATTTCCTTGGCTGATGTGGTTCTTGACAACTGTCTGGCCCTTGAGTACCTTCTGGCAGAACAAGGTAGAGTTTGTGCGATAACTGATACTTCCTGCTGCACTTGGATCAATGGGACAGGACAAGTAAAAGTTAATATGAAGGAAATATATGCCCCGGCAGAGTGGCTTCACAATTTTGGTGGGGCAACATCGCCTCCCCTGTCTGGTCAACAGTTAAGGAAGCCCAAAGTTAGCCTGGCTCCTTCCCTTTCTGGCCCTTTAATGGCTATTGTTGTTCACCTTCTTAGCCCTTGTTTGTTTAACCTTTTGGTTAAGTTTGTGTCTTTTAAGCTCCAACAGTTTGAAGTAAGGCTCATGATGGCCCAAGGAGTTCAGCCCATTCCAGTGGAAAGTGGCCCAGGTCCCTACAGGTCCTCGGAACAGTCAGTGAGGGACTTATACAGCTCTAGGGTAGGCTAGGGTCTGCAGCCCCTGTCCAGTAGGAAGAAGTTTCAGAAGAGACCTTTGGCCCCTTACCCCTTAAGAATAAGTGTGTAGAGTCTCTCATAAGGTGATGTGACAGGCTGGGACCTGGGACCCTTTGCTGCAATGCTGCAGTGCTTGTACCTGGACACACCTCTCCTCAAGCTACAAATACAAGGAAACTATATGGGACTAAAAATAACTGCATGCATGCACAGTTAGGGCAAATTCTGGACAAAAGATACAAAGAGGCCAAAAAACCCAACTGCCACTTTGGAAGAGTCTGGAGCAAAAGCAGGGTACTGTGTATGCCCCCTTCACACAACACGACCTAAGGGGTGGGCAAAACCACTAAGCCACCCCTCCAGCCGACCCCTGGACACACCCCTACCCTCACCCCACATAAGGGACAAGCTCGCCCCTCTGCCCCGGGGAGAGCAAGCAAGGGAACCTGTTGTTCTCACTCCCCGCTGCTGCAGCAGGGGCCCCAGTAAAGCCTTGCCTGAATTTCTTATCTGGCTTCTTCTTTTTTTTTTTCTTTTCTTTTAATCTTTCAAATTTTATTCTTTTATATTTATTTTGGCTGTGCTGGGTCTTAGTTGCGGCACGTGGGATCTACGTTGTGGCACGCAGGCTTCTTTTGTTGCGGCATGCAGGCTTCTTAGTTGCAGCATGCATGCGGGATCTAGTTCCCTGACCAGGGATCAAACCCAGGCCCCCTGCATTGGGAGCGTGGAGTCTTACCCACTGGACCACCAGGGAAGCCCCTTGTCTGGCTTCTGATTAATTTCTACTGATTAAGGAGGCCAAGAACCCTGGTCGGTAACATAGGAAGAAAAATTTGAGAACATGTATATGGTTGTTCCATCAATACAAAGTCAAACATCCAAATTAAATCTGAAAAATAAAATATTCACAAATTCGGTTTAGATAAAACCAAACTATTAGATATTTTTAATATCTAATTTTATTTTATTTTTTAATTTAACCAAGGCACTTGATATAGGGACACCTTCATCAATTTTAATAGAGCCATCTTAGTCAAAGCTACATACAACATTAAAAGAAAATGTTGATAATTTTTTAAACAAATACTCTCAACATACCATAGTATTAAAGTAATATGACAAAAAATACTGTGAAAAACGTAGGCAAAATGAATACCACAGTGAGATAAACGAGGCACATTTTCCAAATTAACATCAGTTGAACATCTCCTTTAATGAAATTTATTAGGCTGATAAGTCTTTTTACGTAGGATTTAATCTTTAGGGGGGAAAAAACAGGGCATCTCTAGTTTTCTATCTGGTCAGATTTCTTGAAAACTGCTTGGAGCCTCGCTGTTATATTTAATATAATTTTATATTACTTATAAAGTATATTATTTATACTATTTATTCAATTTATACTATTTTGAATTTTATACTGAACTTATACAATATTATATAGTATAATATAATATGTGAATTATACATATAGTAATTAAATTAGTGTCGTCATTTCCAAACTTAGCCTCTGAAACACTTAAGCGTTTCTGACCTAGAGACAAGAGCATAAATCAGTTTTGAATAAGAGATCCTGTTGGTGTACAAGGGGACAGAGACCTTAGAGTACAAGGAGAACGTCTAGTTATTTTAAGAGAAAGCAGAAACACCCCTAGGAGAATCAAAATCCTATCTATTTCACAGATAGTTCAATGTGATCCGCATGAGCAAACAAGTATCAACCCCTCCTGGAAAAGAAATGAGTTGGTTCATTCCAACTTGAGCCAAAGTATCACCTGTTACACACAAATCCAAATATAGTACCTCCTGGCAAAGAAAGAGCAGAGGCAAAGCTGGTAGACATCTGAGAGCACTGCCCCAGTAACTTGAGCTCAAGTTTCGCTTGTTATGGAGACAAACACGCCGAAAATCCAGGCAGTGAACAAATCACGTTACCTCAATTTTAGAGAGCTCTTTGAAGATGAATTTTAAATCTCCTGATATATCTTTTTGTTTGTTTTTGTTTTACTTTTTATCGTAGAATATTCAAACATGAACAAAATAGAAAGAATAATATAAAAAACTCCCAGTGTATCCATTACCCAGCCTCAGTGATTACCATCAATAATATAATTTTAAAGTTTTATATATCGTTTTAAACAAAAATAAGTTTTATACATGACAAGATTTCCCAAACTATTTTTCAGGTTCAGTGAAAGAATGTGAATTTTAGTTCATCCGTGTTACTCTTAAAGAGTTAGTAAAAAAAAAAAAGGAAAACAATTGGCAGGATTTTTCAGATTGAAACTCTCAGGGTAAATAAATCTTCGTGAGGTGGCCAACGATGAAAACTGAGCATGTTGAGAATTCACTTTTATTAGTCCAACTATGGAACGGACAGACTTTCAGGGACACATTAGTGCTATAAGTAATCTCACTAGAAGCTGATGAAAAACCCAGAAGTTCAGGTTATTAATTTATAACAAAGGATACTTGTGAAGCAATCTGGAAGGTTCAGGTCATTTCACTTCTAGGAAAGTCTAATTGAAAAATAAAATTTAGAAGTTTGCTCAACAAGAATAGAATCAGAGTAAAATGAGGTGAATGAAGTTAAGGACAGCCTCACTCTATTGCGGTAACCAGATGGACTTTTCCCTTGCCGGGGACTACTGCAGTACGTCACTTATGATGCTCATAACACACCTTCCCCAGCCCAGGGTGGGAAAGCACTAACAAGGGCTTTCTTTCCAACTTTTCCTAAAGCGGAAAGTTACTAATTTCCGCTTTTTTCCCATTACTAAAACACTTCACTATGAAGAGATCCAATTTCTAAGCTTGTAGCTTACCTACCTGAGTAGCATTTGAAATTAATGTCTTCCAGTGGAAGGAAACTCCTAGCCCCGTTGCTGACGTTTAGGAAGCAATCTTACTTAGAAACTATTGACTCAAGGGTGTGCCACCTACCATCCCTCAGGTCATTTAGACTTGACTACAGGCAAAATACAAATACAGATTTTTCCTGTTTTTCCAGCTTTCAGAGAAAGGACTCTGGCTTTTTTTTCTGGGATTGTTAAAGAAAGACTAGCCTATAACTCAATCTCTATGAGATGGCTTCCCAAAGAATCAAAGTTCTCGCTTAGATTTTCAACTTGAACACCAAAAACATTTTTTTTCTCATCTTTTTACAAGCTTATTGATTCTATTAATATTTGTTTCTCTATAACATTACTAAAACATACTTTTTGTTTCTCCTTTGTGCATGTACTTGCTACCAATTTGTTATTACTATCTTAGCTTTTCCTTATCAAAGGGTTGAGAATTTAAACAATTTCAAAGAGCTCTCAGATAACAGGTTTAGAATTTCTGTTTCATTAGCTCTCTGTCTCTCACAGTAAGTAACAAATGAGACACTTTAGTTAACAGAGCCAGAGGTTTTGGACTTCTTTCATTTGTTCTAAGTGGCTTCCTTTCTAACCCAACCCTAGCCGATCCATAAGAATTTGACTAGATCAAACAGCTTGTCCACTGACTTTATTCTTTTTTTTTTTTTGGCTGTGCCGCGCGGCATGTGGGATTGTAGTTCCCCGACCAGAGACTGAACCCGTGCCCCCTGCATTGGAAGCACTGAACCGCCAGGGAAGTTCCTGACATGAATCCTTAAAAATCAATTCCAACCCAAAGAATAATATTGGAGTGCACTCCATTGTACCCTTAAGGGTTGCCACACATTCTGACTCTGGCATTTATATAGAGCAGTTTCCTTCTCTGCTAGTCTGTTCCAAGACGGTTGGCTCGTAGACCATGTAGTAACGAATGGTGGAGATGCTGAGGGATTTCTTGGGCTATAGCATTATCAGTAACAGCTCCAAAATAATGACATTTGGTTATCTTTATGCAAATATAATGGCGGATGTAAATAATTTCACCAAAAATAATTCACTTCTTAGTTTTGAAGATAAAAATATACCCTGGTGAGTTCCACAAAAATCTAAGGCAATCTATTCTTTTTTTTCCTTCAGGTTTATTTACCTGTGTTTATTTTCTTATCTATATAACTATGACCACTATTTGGATTGGATTGACAAATAATTTCTTTGAAGAGCCCACCTGCAAAATAACAATAACATTATCTGACAATACCAGAGCACAATATGTTTAGCTCAGACTGGCCTACACATTGAGCATAAATGTAGTGTTTACTCTTCACATTTTTTTCCCTTAAAAAACGTAAGTGCCACCATGTGAGTGGGAGGATACTATCTTGCAAATGAAAGCTTGCAAGTAGTACTGGGCAACATGAGGAATGACCTTTCTATGTTATTTGTTTGACAAGTTTGCTATTGTTCTATGTAGTTATAACAACTGATTATAACTGTTAAGGTTTTTATTGAAATGCATTTTTGCTTCAGGGAATTTTAATTAAGGATTGTGTTTTTGTGGGATGAAGCAATAGAAAGTGGAAAGTAGAAGGAATAGGGAAAAGAGTACGAGAGAAAGCAAAGAAAACAAAGGAGAAGAGATAAGGAAACTGAAAAAGAAAGTGTGGAATGTGGGAAAGCAGAAATTTGCTTAGGAAAAAGAGCAAGATGGAGAAAAAAACATTCTGAGAGAATAGGAATAGTTTGGTTGGTTCTCATGGTAGTATGATTATTTCTGGCAACAGGACCCCAACCACGCTCAGAAGATAAAAGACTACCATGTAGCTGCAGTGATAAATTTTCAATTCCCATCATGTCCTCTTTACACTTGTTAACTTTTGCTGGTATTAATTTTTTCCATTGCTGTTACCAAAAGCTGCTGGTCTTTTCTTTTCTCTTACTTTCCTTTCAATCTTAAGATAATGAGACATCTGATTCTTTACTGTCATAAAGCCAGAAAAGAGGAGCAAACAGATGAAAGAAGAACGAAGTTTCAGGAACCTTCTGACCCTAATCCGTACCATCAGGTCATCTCCTAAGCTGGCAGTGCTGCTCTGCTAGGCTTCTGTCATGCAAGGGTTTTGGAAGTAATATCTCCAAGGAAGCAGCACTTTAAATGCCTTGCCTATGGCTCCCCAGTGAGCAAATAAGTCAGAAATAGAACCCAGACCTCCTGACGTCAGTTTCAGTGTTCTTTCCACTTCACGATGCCTAAAAATATAAACAAATAAAAAACTCCCCAAAGCAAATAAAACCTTATCCACTTGCAAGTTGCACCTTAGAAGCCTGAAGTTTAGTAAGATTGATTTTTAAAATTCTAGCTTTTTAAATATAAGACACCTGACTTTGTAACAAATCAATCCATTTAAATGTATTTTCCTAAATAAAATGTTCTTAATATTCATGTTTAGTCTAATAATCTAGTAATACCCTATAATAATAGTTTCCAACTGTAAGGACCCTGAGGAAATTTTCTTCTATCACTTTTAAATAAAAATGTCTTCAGCTGAAATGAGATCTTTTTTGTGGCTTTATTTATACATTTGAATGACTTCACTATATTCCATCAGTGCCACCCCTCCAAATCTGTCTTGTTGACTCTAGATCTCATTTTAAATGTCACTTTCCTGGGGCAGCATTCTCTGACTCTTCAGAGTAAGTTATCCACCTCCACACACTGCATTTACTCCTTCTAAAGCACCTGCACTTTCCATTCACAGCCCTTGTTATGATAGTAGTTACACAATAATTTGAGTAATTATTGTTTAATGTCACCCTTGCCTTCCAGACCATAAGCACCATGAGGGCAGAATTTGTCTTGTTCACCAATATATCCCTAGCACCTATCACAGTGATTGACACATAGTAGGTGTTCAATAAATATTTATGTAATAAGTGAAGTTCTCTTGTGGGATGGAGCAATAGAAAAGGGATAAGTGTGTTTCTCAGTATAACTGCATGAAGTTTTTGCTTACCTAGTTTAAGAAGAATAACAAATAATAATAGTCCTCTTTCTTCTGTGCCTACTGTTTACAATGCACTAGGTTAGATGTTTTGTGTGCATATTCTCGCAACAACCCTAAGAGGTAACAACAATTTTAAATCATACTTCTGATGAGGACACAGACGTTTAGAAAGATTAAGTAACTTGTCCAAGGTTACCTAGCTAGTGGTTGAAGTTTGGCTGATATACGAACTTAGGAAATAAAAATGCAAAGAAAACATTAGGCCTTTTTTTTTTTAAAGAGTAATCTCTTCTTCTGTTTTTGTTTTGTTTTGTTTTGTTTTTTATTGAAGTATAGTTGATTTCTCTCCTGTTTTTTCATTAACGTTATACCAACACCGGGGAGGTGGTGGGAAAGGGAAATGCCCACTTCCACTAATGATCATTCAATGCCAGATTTTTCCACTTTGCTTCCTGTTTAACAGATTCCAAACTTGTCATTCCTACCTCCATGTATTACCTATATAACTATTCAAAATGGTATCTGAGGGAATTCCCTGGAAGTCCAGTGGTTAGGACTCAGCGCTTTCACTGCCATGGCCCTGGTTCAATCCCTGGTCAGGGAACTAAGATCCCGCAGGCCACTCAGGGCGGCCAAAAAAAAAAAAAAAAAGAAATGGTATCTGAAAGAAGATGTGGTACATATATACAATGGAATACTACTCAACCATAAAGAAGAATGAAATAATGCCATTTGCGGCAACATGGACAGACCTAGAGATTATCATACTAAGTGTAGTAAGTCAGAAAGAGAAAGACAAATACCATATGATATCACTTATATGTGGAATCTAAAATATGACACAAATAAACTTGTTTATGAAACAGAAAGAGACTCACAGACATAGAGGACAGACTTGTGGTTGCCCCAGGGGGTGGGGGAGGGAGGGATTGGAAGTTTGGGATGAGCAGATGCAAACTATTATATACAGGATGGATAAAGAACAAGGTCCTACTGCAGAGCATAGGGATCTACATTCAATACCCTGTAATAAACCATAATGGAAAAGAACATGACAAATAATATATCTATGTATCTATATCTATACCTAAATCTATATCTTTATCTATATATAGCTGAATCACTTTGCTGTACACCAGAAACTAAACAACATTGTAAACCAACCATATTTCAGCAAAAAATAAATTTTTAAAAAATGGTGTGTGATGTTGGCAACCCCCAGACATGGGAGTGAAGGGGATTCCAGATGATTCCAGTGCCCAGCCAACAAGCCTTCCCAGCTGAGGCCACAGACATGGTAGAGAAATGACAAGCCAACCCCACTGTGCCCTGTCTGAATTCCTAACTCACAGAATCTATGAGCATAACAAAACAGCTCTATGGTAAGTCACTAAGTTTTGGAGAACTTGTTACACAACAGTAACTAAAACAGATGGATTGCTAGATGGATAGAGGCCTGGAGAAATGACCAGATATGTGATAAAGCAAGTATGGTAAAATATTAATTGTAGCATCTAGGTGGAACATGCATGGGTGTTCACTGTACAATTTTTTCAATTTTTCTGTATATTTGAACATTTTTACAATAGAATATTGGTAAGGGAGAAAAGAATAGGAACCACTGTGAATAACAGAAAAACCACTAGCTAGCATTTATCATGTATTACAGTGTGTGAGGACCTGTGCCACGCACTTTTATATTCATTATCTCACTTAATTTTCTCAGCCCCGTGTTACTACTTTCTGGTGCTATTATTTCCTCCATCTTATAGATAATAAATCCGAGGCTCAGAGAGGTTAAGTCAGTTTTCTATGGTAACAATGCTTGTAAATAGTAGAGGTGGAATTCCAGTTTGGGTACGTGTGATTCCATAACTGAGGCTCTTAACTCCCTCAGATTTAGAGCACTGCCATTCCAGTCTACCCTCCATCCATTTCTTTGATACAAAGATAAAGTTAAAACTACTCAAAACAAACAAACAAATAAAATGGTATCTGAATTTCTGCAAAGAGATAAATATTTTTGTTGCTGTTTGTTTTTTCCTAAGAGTACAAAGAAAAATAGGGAAGGAAGTAATAACAGTGAATGAGGTTATAGGGAGAGCCAAGAAGGCAGTTAGGAACCAAGGAAAGTGTTGTGTATCTTTTAACAGTAATATACCAAATTATAACAATGGAGATTGGTTTATAAAATTAGTTTATAGTGTAATTACTTTTACTCACACGGAAGAAGAAGCATTTTCATATTTGCCCATAGGTGCCTAAATAAACAACAATAAATACAGTCATGAATAGATTAAACCAAACTTTTCTTTATCCTTCAGACTGATTCCTTTTTTTTGAGGCCTGTCCAAGAATGCCAGGTCATCCCCACTACTTGATCTCTATAAACTGTGAGATCCCTTGAGATACGAAGAACAGTATAACCTTGTTGAAAGAGAGGTAACGTGCTATATAGTGGAAAGTAGCTATTTATTTGGCCAAACATGAGTGCTTTTCTGTATGGAATTACTTTTTATTTTTGGTTTGGAATTATTTTTATTCTTCAAAATAACATTGCCGAGAATCTCTTAAACTCTACCACTCCACTACTCACTGAGTAATTTTTCCTTTTATTTCCTTTGAAAGTTATAAACAAGTTCTTAATGAAAGCTATATAAGCAGTAACAGATACTCAAGGGTAAAAGCTTTTCTACATGTTCTATTTATTTCATGGCCCTGTCTAGCAAATATAAGACAATACAATATAGAATCCAAACCTGAATACAAGCATCATTTCAGAAATCAGACAACACGGCATAAAAATGAAAGAAAATCGAATTTATTGAGTGCCTATTGCATGCTTAGCTCAGGGAGAAGCTCTTAATTTTGTTACAGTTTCATCAAAACCCTAGAACATTTTCCCGTTTAAAGAACAGTCTACATAGGTCACTACCAGGAGAAAGATGATTAAAGAAGACATCCAAGCTGACCTCACTACAAATGAGAGGACTAAAGAAGTACAATAGAACTTAGCTTTAATAAGGCCTATTATTACATGGATCAATTGACAATTCCACAAATATAACAACTGTATCTGGAAAGCAGTCTGGTATTTTTTATTGACTTTTAAGGCGATTGTGGGTAATTCCCATGGATTTTCAACCATGTCACCTTGTTTCCCATCAGTACCATCACAATCGCCACTTTAGACAGATTTCATTATATTTTAAACTCAAGATAAGTTTATAATCCAATTTTTGGTAAGTCCATTCTTTCTGTTCTAGTCCCTTCCTATCTAAGGGTTTCAAATATTATGGATTTATGTTAATACCTGATTAGTAGATTAAATTACTAGCCTATCTGAGACTTTATTATTTTCCTGATTAAATGAGGACCACTTGAGTGTGTGAAATCTACAAGCAACATTCAAATCAAGACATCTTTTCATTAAGGCAGCCTTAGCAATATTTTAGACTAACATCCTAAATTTATTTTAACATCATCTGCATTTCACTGGAAACCATGAACAGAGTAAAATTTTCCCCTTTAATTGGCTGTTTTACTTAATTACTAGATGCTCTCTTGCCAGATGTATGATGGGACCAGAGAAATGGATTAAATTGTTACATATGCTGGGGGAGCAAACTGAGGGTGCTTTGGATCTCATTTGTTTAAATTGGGGGATGTAAAGAGTGATTCAAATTTTCCTTTCAGGTGTGTTGTGTATTCTTGTAGATGTAAATAGATAGAAACCATCTATTAACAATGTTGTCCAAAGTTAAGAAAGATCATCATCTCTGTCATGAAGAACACAAACTCTCAGAGAATACAGTTCTACCATGCAATTTTAAAAAGGCCTTTGAAGATGTCCCTAGCTTTGGCAGTATTCCAGAACCAGCTGGATCGGAGCAATCCAGCTTAATATAGAACACTGCAGCCCTGAAGACTCGTGAAAGCCAGTATAGTGTCTGGAGCAAATGAATGTGTGATTAATGCTGATGAATCCAACCTTCACTGGGAGACATCTGTCAAGATTTCTTGAGGAATGAGATTGTCGGTCTAAAAAGAATAGATCAAATAACTAGCCTCTGAAATACATAAACATTAACACTATTTTTAAATTTTTTTCTTTACTTTGAGGCAAAGATCCTAAGACATAATTAATCACCAGTCTAGTGTGTTTGATTATTGATAATATATTAAAAACCAGCAATGGACTTAGTTCAGTTATTTTTGGTTAGCTCTTTTTTTGCATCTCAGATAGAGAAAAACAACAGATACTTCTAATTCATCTGTGCTTGGTGATCACAGTAATGATTATATTTTAATGAAGTAGGAAGGATTTCATTAAACAATCTAGATAGCTAAAATGCTGAAGGTTCATTAATTCATTCAAAAAACATTTATTGAGTCTCTGTTCTATGGCAGACACTGTTCCAGGTAGAGATGTAACTATTGTTAAAAGTAAACTGTTTCCTCATGGAGTTAACGTTTTAGTGTATCTGATAGGCAATAAAACAGGTACATACAGTATTTCAAGTGGTGATAAATGCCATAGAGATTGATAAAGCAGGTAAGGATAAGTGAGTAATGACATGATGGGATGGGGTAAGAGCTTTTGGAGGAGGTGACATTTAAGTAGACTGCTGAGTGACACAAAAGAGTGAGCCACACAAATATCTGAGGAAGAGAATTTCAGGTAGAATAAAAAGCAAAAAACAAACAAAAAAGATCTTGAGAAGGAAATGCATTGAATTTGTTTTCAGAACAGCAAGGAGGCGGGTTTTACTGGAGTGAAATGAACTAGAAGGAGAGAAGTCTGATGTGAGATCAGGGAAGTAGCCAAAGGCAAGATGACAGGCTTTGTAGCCCACAAAGAAGTCTGGATTTCATTCCAGTATCCAGAAAGTCATTGGAGGGTTTCTAATATGGGTAGGACATAATTCCGTAAGTTACCCAAACTTTAAAAGGTAAAAGTAGAATCAGGGAAACCAGTTAGGAGATGTTGGCTTGAATCTAGGTGTGGTAATGGTAGATAAAGTAGGAAGTTGTAGAATACTGCAATAATTTAGGAGTGGATCTGAAGGTATTTGCTTGTGGCTTAAATATGGAGTGTAATTTTTAAGATAAAGAGGAATCAAGAATGATCCCAATATTTTTGCCTTTAGCATATGAGTGAGGATGCTGTTACCTGAGATGCTGGGGGGGGGGTCAAGGGAAACAGGAGAGCAAGGGTTCTTAAGGAAAATCAGAGTGACGCTTGATGATATAAATATGTATAGCGTTAGAAATAAGAAATCTCTAAATCTTAAGTGCCACAGCATAAAGATCACATTTACACAAAAATCGGGAGACTTTAACATGACTTATGTTTCTAGAAGGGAACAGACATGGGTAATGGGAAGAGATGCGTTCATTTTTTAAAATACATTTCTATGCCTGTTCAAGGCTTTTAAAAAAATCTTGTTCATGGATTATTTTTATTTAAAAAATTTTAATATGTCAAAAAGTTAATAAGAATTAAGGAGTTTGTGAGAGATTACATGGTAAACAGAATGAAAATTCAATTGCATTTACCTGCTTAGAGAGGTTTTAAAACTATCCAACCTCTAAACCCTTTAATGAGCCTTAGAAGTAGACAGGTGCATCTTTGGCTCTCCCTTCTAACTTGACATTTGGCATTAACGTCACATTGCTCCTTAGTTTAAAGTTTGCTTTCTTTCCCCAGCTATGCCTCCTGCTCTTCCACTTGTAGCATGATATGCCCTGCCTCAGGCTCTAAAATGGTTTATACGCATCTATCTCAAAAGCATTTGTCATCTGTCCTAATCCAGCGCCTGCTTAAGACCAAAACCAGCTGGCCTCGATTAGTCAAATGAGGCTTGTTTGTTTGCTCTTTGGAGCTAGGTAGAAAATACAAGGGCATTCCAACTTGCCATATTACCTGATGCTTCTGACATGAAATCAGTTAGCATAGTAGCTGTCATGAAGTCACTCTTTCTGTTTAGATAAGAGAGTTGCCAAAGCTCTCAAGGACATTTTAACAGATTTCTATAGAGAAGGGATTAGGGTCTCTATTAATATACTCAGTCCCGGGATTCCTGGAACATGGGTTATTCTGCTAATCTTTTCCACTCACATTCTTCCAATGAGTTACCCTTCTCTCCACAGTGGGGTCTTATTTCAAGGGCGTTCACTAGCTCACTTATAATGTCAACTTACTATTTTTAAAATGTGATCGTCAAATCATTAATTCACTTTAATGTCAGCTTTATTGAGGGGTAGCTTTAAAAGTACAATTCAACAAGTCTTGACAAATATACACAGTTGTGAAACCAGCATCACGATCAAGATATAGAACAATTCCATCACCCCCTAAAGGTTCCTCCACTGCCCCTTTGTAGTGAATCCTCTTCCTGACACTCCAGCTTCTGGCAACCACTGATCTGCTTTCTGTTGCTGTATTTTTTCCTTTTCTAGAACTTCATATAAATGGAATCATATAGTGTGTAGTTTTTTCGTGGATGGCTTCTTTCCCTTAGCATAATATGTGGAGATTCATCCCTGTCTTTGCATGTTTAAGTAGTTTTTTCCTTTTTAGTGCTGTATTTCATCATATGGATATATCATATTCTATTCATTCACTCACCAGTTAATGGGTATTTGAGTTGTTTAGCTTTTATAAACTTATACAAAGGTGCTTACAGATTTTTGTGTGGACATATGTTTCTGTTCATTTGGGTGGATGCCAAAAAGTAGGATTGCTGAGTTGGATTTAAATCTACTACCTTACTATTTGTTTTCTATTTGTCCCATTTGTTTCCAGCTCTTCCACCCAACCCTGCCTCCTGCCCCTTTCCTGCATTCTTTTGGATTAATTATTTTTAGTATTCCATTTTGTCTCCACTATCGGTTTATTAGCCTAAGCTTTTTGTTTTATTTTCTCATGGTTTCTCAAAGGATCTACAGTATGTTTTTAAACTTATCATGGTGTTCATTCAAATACTATTATACCACTTCACACGTAAGAAACTTAAAAACAGTATTCTTCTATTTCCCATCTTTCTTTGTGCTTTTTTTGTCATATACTTTACTTCTACATATATTATACACTCTACGATGCACTATTATTTTTGCTTTAAACAGTCAATAGTCTTTTAAAGGGATTTAAAATAAAAGAAAAATACCTTTTATATTCCATCTTTTACCCATGTCTGGGCATCTTTACTTTTTGTGTGAATCCAAATTTCCATCTGGTCTCATTTTATTTTTGTTTTTCCTGTTACTTTTTTTTGTAGTGTAGGTCTGCTGATGATGAATTTTCAGTTTTTATTTGCCTGTATTTCACCTTCATTTTTAAAGAGATTTTCACTGCATTTCAATTCCAGGTTGGCAGGGTTTTTTTTTTTTTCCCCCCTTTCAGTACGTGAAGATATTGTTCCATGTCTTCTGGTTTGCATATTTTCTGACAACAAGTTCCTGTTTTCTTTATTTTTGTTCCCCTGTATTTTCTTTTTTTCTCTCTCTCACGCTGCCTTTAAGATTTTTGTCTTCATCAGGACTTGTCAGCAATGCCTTTATGATGTGCTTTGGAGTGGTTTTCTTCATGTTTATTTTGCTTGGGTTTTGTTGATGTTCTTTGATCCATGGGTTTATATTTTTAATTAACTTTGGAAATTTCTCAGCCATTGCTTTTACAGTTTTTTGTGCTTCTCTTCCCATTCTGGGACACACATACACGTATGTCAGAACACTTGATACTGTCCTTTCTGTCATGATGCTCTCTCTGTTCATTATTTTTTTATCTTCTTTTCCTCCATGTTTGTCATTTTGGATAGTTTCTATTGCTGTGTCTTCAAGTTTACAAATCTTTTCTGTGGTGTCTAATCTGCTTTTAATCACACCTAGTATAATTTCTATTCAGATATTATATATTTAATCTCTAGAAATTTCATGTGGATCTTTAAAAATATCTTCCATTTCTCTCTGCATCATGTTCATGTTTTCTTTTACCTCCTTGAACATATAGAAAATACGTTTTGATGTTCTTATCTCCTAATTCCATCATCTCTGTCATTTCTGGGTCTGTTTCTGTTGATTGAATTTTCTCCTGGTCATGGGTCATATTTTCCTGCTTCTTTCCATGCCTAGAAATTTTTGATTGGATGCTGAACTTTGAGAATTTTACACTGATGGGTGCTATATTTTGTTGTATTCTTTTAAATAGTATAGGAATTTGTTCTGAGACACAGTTAAATTACTGGGAATTAGTTTAATCCCTTCAAGCTTGCTTTTAAAGCTTTGTTAGGATGTGTCCAGAGCAGCCTTTAGTCTGAGTTCTAAGTTTTCTCACTCCTAAGGTAATATCTTTCCAATCACTCTATCCTAGCTGTATATTAAAAGATTTTTCTGCTCTGGCTGGTGGGAACACAAACTATTCTCAGCTCTGTCTGAATCCCAGGAATTATTTGGTTTGCTGCTTTCTGATGGTTCTTTCCCAAGCTATGAGTAAGTAGTTTCTTCTCACACATATGCAGATCAGTAGCCAGCCAAAATTTCAGGAGAGCCTTCTGCATATATCTGGAGCTCTCTCTTTCTCTGTGCAGCTGACTCCTGTCTTGTAAATTTAACTGCCTTGACCTCCCAGAACTCTGATCTCTGTCTCTTCAGTGCATTGAGAACTCTGTGCTCTCCTTTGGTTTCACTCGCTGTGCTATGGTGTGGAAAATGCCTCCAGACCTTAGGCTGGGGCAATTATAGGGCTCTCCTTGTTTGTTTTCTTCTATCTGGCTGACAGTGTTACACGCCAGTTGTCCAGTGTTGAAAGGCATTGTTTCATATAGACTGTCCATTTGTTAGTTAAGATGGAAAGTAAACTTGGTCCCTGTTACTCCATCATATCCAGAAGCCTAAATCCCATTCAACCTTTTATTGATATAAAATAATTCAATACATTTACAATTAATATATTTACAAGTCATGTGTAAAAGAAAAAACCTGCAATAATCAAATACAAAACAGGTCTTTATACTCTTTCTGAAACTGTGACAAACTCATATATACAAGTCTGTGCACATATACATGGCCCTTGTGCATTTCATTATTTTGAAATTAGTTTGTGACTCCCTCACAGTATCTAAAAAGCAAAAATTAAATGCTGCAAAAGAGGAGAACATTAACAAGAATAAGTAAAGAAAAGAAAATTAAAGATAATGGTGGCTTCACTTTGTTATACAGCAGAAACTAACACACCATTGTAAAGCAATTATACTCCAATAAAGATGTTAAAAACAAACAAACAAAGAAAAGAGAGAATGGTGGCTTAACTGTGTAAGTGGTTAATAGTTTTTCTTTACCAAATAGCTGATGTACTTCCAGAACACCAAGCCATAGCACCAAACTTGGCCTCTTTTCTTTTTTTCTGATCACATGTCTAGACTATTTCTCAGCCTCCCTTGGAGTTACATGTAACGATGTGACTGAACATTTGCCAGTGAAAAATGAGGAGAAGAGATAAGTGCCACCACCAGGCCCAGGCCATGCAAACCTCCCATACGCAACCCACTGTGTCTTTCCATCTGTTGGGGTGTCCCTGAAAGTCACATATGGAAGATGGCAAAGGCACAAGAAGGACGGAACCAAATTACCACTTGCAGTAAAGCTGTAAAGTTGTCCACTTATCAGAAATCCCTATTTTGACTTTATGTGAGCAAGAAAATTAAAACAAAACATATCATGTTAAAGACACTGATTTGGGGGAATTTATCTGGCTTAAAAAGTGTTCTATTATACCTCAGATATGCCATCACTAAAGAGTACCTGTAGTTTAAAATTTTTTATTAATCATTTCTTCCTGAAGATATACCAGAATATTTTCTACACGGATCATAACAGGGTTAAATTTTAGATGAATCATTAGTAACATAAAGAAATAAAATCTCCTTTCCATAGAAACCCCTAGGTATTATCAATTTTAAGATAAAGAGGAAAGTTCAGAAGTATTCATAATCCTGTGGTTTGCAATCTGACTTGTGGTTCAAGGCAGAGGATAACTTAATCCTCCAAAGGCCCACCTAATCTTGTCAGAGAAGATATAACCAGAGTGAAGAAGTGTTTTTTTTCTGTGCCTTCACCTTTAAGTTATACTGCTACTAATGTGTCTTATCTTACAGATGGTCTGCTAAAGTGCCTAGTATTTAAGATTAAAGTCCTATGGGATGTTTGAAAACTCCAGATTAGAGTTAAATGGTCCTAATATTTTTCCAAACTCTCTCTCCAACTGAGCTTTGTGTCTAGGCTTCGAGTCCCACATTTAAAAAAATGTTTTTTAGTATCAAGCATATCACTCTGTTCCCATTAATCACATACTAAGAGGCTCGTTTCATTTCAATACTGGACCCATTCCTCAGTGACTGGAGGAGGCATCAAATTCTAAGCTAATGAACTAGAGTAATTATTTAAGCCACTTTCTTACTTATGCTGAACACCACACAAAACAGCTTAGAAGGAAAATTACTGCCTTGTCCTTGACACGCACATCTATGCACATAAGTGCTTTTAAATGCTGCTATAAAGTTTTTATTTAACTATTCCTTGGGACTTGCAAGTGAAAAACAACTTAGTTACATAGGTTATAAAGTAAACAAATCGCACCAGAAGGAAAATGCAGTTTTGAAAGGATATGCTCTGAAGATAAGGTTAAATTCAGGATGTGACTTTTTCTTTTTGGGGCGTGGGAGGAAAGAGGTTGGAGGGAGAAAATAAAGAGAGACTGTGAATGAATTATAAAGGAATCACATCATGAAAATATGTTACTGAAAGAAAATAAGAGCACACTGAAGATTGCATCCTTAATACTGAACACAAATTTCCTATAACTCCCGTATGGAGTGAATGAAATACTAAATCAACTAGTAGCAATGGAAAATTATATAATTTGGATTCCTTTGGAGTACACAATAATTAGCAAGGCTGAATAAGATATCCCTACCCCCAAATAATTGGGGAATCATTCAGATAAATCAGCAGTTAAGTAGATTTTAAAATTTTAATAATTACATTTTTATCGGACTGATCTCATCTATTTTCAACTATCAATTAAACAGTTATATATGTTTAAAATTTTATAAGGTAGTTCAGACATGTGAGTATAAGATTAAGAAAACTCACCAATCCAGGGTGGGCCCAACCAACTGTGTAGAATGTTGGCTGTTTAGCAGCATAGAAACAGGATTTTATTTCTACCTTCTCAGACATTAAAGTAATTAAAACAATTCTATTGACTGATTCTAGTTGTTTTAACCTCTACTTTATAATGTCAAGCAATCCCTTTGCTTTGAACTCCTGTTAGGAGGGGAGGAGAGATTCTAAATGTTTCAAAATCTAAGAAAAAACTTTAATTTGATTTCATTTGAAAAAACAGGAAGATGAGAGTAAACAGAGTTAATGAGGTTCCCAATTTATGAGTATTATTGTATTAGAGGAATAAAAACTTTAGAAAACCATAAATATATTATCTTATATTCCTGAAGAGTTTCATTTTTAATTTTTTGATCGGGATTTGTCTAGTCCTCATGTTCCAAACAACAATTTTTAATAGGCCATAAAGTAAAGGAAATAACTGGTCTTTTATCTAATTTGGACTTCAGAATGAAGTCACCATGAAAGAACAATTTCCATGTCAAAACTTGCTTATCAGTAGGAGGAACTGAGTACCTTGAAATAACTACAAAAGGAACTAAATCATAGGTTGTTGAAATTGGAGATGCTGTTTCAACCTGAGATTGTAATTTGATCATTTATCTGCATGAATGCACAACTCCCAAGTAAAAGATAATCTAATTTGAAAAATTAACTACGAAAGCTCATGTGGCAATCAAACTTGGAAATAGAAACTGCAAAGTGAGTGGGAATAGTTGAGACTTGCTCAAGAAGAAAAAAACTGAGTGCAATATTTCCATTTGGGACAAAGAGCAAAGTCAAAATACAGACAAATAGATTAACTATTTTAGAGGAAGGACATAGTGAGTGAAAAAAGAACATTTCCTTTTAAAATGGACTGCTATACATTGACGGCTAAAGATCCTAAATTATTTCTACATTTTAGTAGACTTAGGTCACAACAGATCAGTACTAAAATTGGGTTTCTAGAGTGTTCATTATGTGACTAAATTGAAATATGAATATCCATTGCTCAGCTGCTAAGTATTATGTTTAAGTTGACTGCTTGAAAATTAAAGTTCAAAGTCATTGTTCCTGTGAACATCTAAGACCTTTCATCTCAAGCAGTAAGTTATATCATAAGGTAACGTAAATTATGTCTTTACATCTTAAGGGAATGATAATGAAACAGTTTTCTCATGAGAAAACATAAGGATCTCAAAAAAGAACCTCATTTCTTCATGGAAGCACATAGATACAGCTTGTGTTAATCAGGGATCTTCAGAGAAACAAAACTAATAGGATGTGTGTATGTGTGTGTATGTGTGTGTGTGTGTGTGTGTGTGTGTGTGTGTGTGTGATTTATAATAAGGAAGTGGTTCACATGATTATGGAGGCTAGTAAGTCCCAAGACCTGCAGGGTGAGTCAGCAAGCTGGAGACCCAGGAGAACCGATGGTGTAGTTCCGGTCCAGAAGCCAGCAGGCTGGAGGCTCAGGAAGAGCCAGCGTCCCAGCTGAGACAGGAGGAACTCTCTCTTTCTCAAGGGCAGGGGCAGCCTTTTTGTTCTATTAGGCCCATCCATATCAGGTGCGGCAGTCTGCTTTACTCAGTCTATTTAAATGCTAATCTCATCCAAAAATACCCTCACAGAAAAATATTTGACCAAATATTTGGGCACCCTGTGGCCCAGTCAAGTAGAAACATAAAATTAAATCGTCACAAGTATGATGATTGGAGTCATTGGTCACACTTTCTCCACTCAAGGGTCCTCTGCATTGAAGTGGTAGTGAGTGGGGGAGTTATAACATGGGTTAAGTGTCAAAGTGCCTGTGTTAGAATCCTGTTTCCATAACTTAAACCCTGTGTGACCTTGAACAAGCTAATGCTATGTGCTTCTGATTTTGATTAGCAAATTAGGGATAATAATAGTCCTCACTTCATACTGTTATTATTGTTGTGAAGATTAAATGAAATGAGATATCACATGTAAAGCACCTAGAAGAATGACTAGCACACAGTAGGAATTTGCCAATAATATAATATATTACACAAAATTCCTTGAAATAAAATTCTTCTTAAAAATCATTCCTTCATGTATTTTTCCTTTTCTACTTGACTTTTTCAGTTTCCTACATAAACCTATGATTTTCACTTGCTCCAACTGTTTTTCCTGTTAAGTGTTCAGTAGCACATATCATAAAACTTTGCTAAAACATTTTGACACAATCATAACACAAGTATATCTTATATGTATATTGATTAACCAGCATTGAATGGTTATTAACTGCCATCAAGAGAATACAAAGAAAAGTAAGAAGAGTAAAATAGGTTCCTTTTTCTCAAAGAATCTTTAGCCCAATTGAAATAAATTAATAAATGGGACATGAAAAAAGATAAAAAAACAATTTTAGATGTTATTATAGTACAGTGGGGACAAGAATTCCCATTGTGTTAGAGGGGAACAAGGATTCCCAGCCTCCTCTCTTCTTCTCCATCTCAGAAGAGCAAAACTGTTTGCAAAACTGAATTTTGGGTTTTGTTTATGTACAGTAAGGAGAATGAGTAAAGCAAACAGAAAACTTAAAAAAAAAAAAAAGGCAGACAAGTTGGTAGATCAACATAATAAAGAGGAGGGAAAGGGACAAAGAAAGAAAGTGAGGAGAAACAAAATTCTTTGGGCTGAGTGTTCTGGGTGAGTGGGTAATAGTGAGACAAGGTTTAGAGTTGCTATAAAGTGAAGGGTATTTATACGGATAGGCGGCCTATTCTTTTAAATTTCTTCCCATCTTTTCCTGCTTTAGGTTCACCCCTTGTTTCATCCTACTCTTTGATTTTGCCAAAGCCTGAGCTCAAGTTTTGAGACCTTGCTCTACTTGCATTTGTCCCCTCATTTCTCCCTCCTGGCCCAGAACTGTCACTGATCTGTGTTATTGAGTGACCATCTCTGCTGTGACCCCAGAAACAATCTTCCTCTTATGGCTCCTTCTCTAGGGCCAACAGCCTGGGCTGGGAGAGGAGCGCTCAGAACTCACCTGCCCAGCCCTGGCCTCAGGTGTGTTGAGTGTCAGAAAATAAGAACAAAGCTTAGTTGGTGCTAATTACTTAATACAACTGTATGAAATTTTCTTACGTATTACTATGAGGCAAGTAGCATTTAGGGTGATTAAAGGGGAGAGAAACCGAGGGGCAAGAGATTATAAGAGTCAAGTGGTGAATTACAAAGGCTTGTAAAAATAACTGCTCTGAGTCAAAGAGATGCCTAAAAAGAGAACCGGCAAACTCTGGTAACCACACAGGTAAGGGAGGCAAAATATAATTGGAGCAGTCACAGTGACTTTGAGATCTTATTACGGGATAATGGCAGGACAGTCATGAAACTGTCAAATGTGATGGTAGAGAGTGGTAGATTTGAGTGGTAGACACAGATACAACAACATTTGTCTTTGCCAAGGTCAACTTGACTCAGAGATGGTAATATCTTGCTGAATTGGAGTTATGTTGGAGATGGGAAACAAGACAATTTTTCTGAGTATCTTCCTAAATGTTTGCTGAAACTATTGGATGAAAATTGCTCCCTTGGTAGAGAGAAAGTGAAAACAATTTAATTGAATCAATGCAATGCCTCTAAAGAGACATCCAAACAATTCCTGATTTATGAAGAGCTACATGAAGACTTTTTAAAAAAGATATGATGGTTTCTAAAATTCCCACAAAGGGAAGAAAGTAAAATTAACTCTAAGTTGACCTTTTTGCAGGTACCGTCGCATAAAGGTATTTCTGGACTTCTTAGTTGAAGGCAGTTTTCTTGTTTGTGTTTTGTTTTTTTTATAAAGGAAATGATTGGCACTTACTGTGTGAGTTAATATTTACTTTTTACCATATTTCAAGAATAAACTTCTGCTCATGCCTAATAATGTCTCCTACAAAGTTCAATAATCTACGTTGGGGAAGGATCAATTTCACAAACTAAGTCAAAGTTTCTGCCAAATCAGGACCAACTTTTCTGAAGCGCTGAAAATAATTCAGGGCATCACAGGACTGAGTAACCTGTGTGCTAATTAAGGTAAAAACTTCAAGAGTTTAAATCTTGTACTCGGGTTCCAGAGCAATATGACAGTAGCAATTTTATTTTTTTTCTATTTTTTAACATCTTTATTGGAGTATAATAGCTTTACAATGGTGTGCTAGTTTCTGCTGTATAACAAAGTGAATCAGCTATATGTATACATATATCCCCATACCTCCGCCCTCTTGCATCTCCCTCCCACCCTCCCTATCCCACCCCTCTAAGTGGCACAAAGCACCGAGCTGATCTCCCTGTGCTATGCAGCTGCTTCCCACTACCTATCTATTTTACATTTGGTAGTGTATATATATCCATGTCACCCTCTCACTTCGTCCCAGCTTACCCTTCCCCTCCCTGTGTCCTCAAGTCCATTCTCTACGTCTGCATCTTTATTCCTGTCCTGCCCCTAGGTTCATCAAAACCACTTTTTTTTCTTTTTTTTTAGGTTCCATATATATGTGTTGGCGTACGGTATTTGTTTTTCTCTTTCTGACTTACTTCACTCTGTATGACAGACTCTAGGTCCATCCACCTCACTACAAATAACTCAATTTCATTTCTTTTTATGGCTGAGTAATATTCCATTGTATATATGTGCCACATCTTCTTTATCCATTCATCTGTCAATGGACATTTAAGTTGCTTCCATGTCCTGGCTATCGTAAACAGAGCTTCAGTGAATGTTGTGGTACATGACTCTTTCTGAATTATGGTTTTCTCAGGGTATATGCCCCATAGTGAGAGTGCTGGGTCATATGGTAGTTCTATTTTTCGTTTTTTAAGGAACCTCCATACTGTTCTCCATAGTGGCTGTATCAATTTACATTCCCACCAACAGTGCAAGAGGGTTCCCTTTTCTCCACAGCCTTTCCAGCATTTATTGTTTGTAGATTTTTTGATGATGGCCATTTTGACTGGTGTGAGGTGATACCTCATTGTAGTTTTGATTTGCATTTTTCTAATGATTAGTGATGTTGAGCATCCTTTTATGTGTTTGTTGGCAATCTGTATATCTTCTTTGGAGAGATGTCTATTTAGGTCTTCTGCCCATATTTAGATTGGGTTGTTTGTTTTTTTTGATATTGAGCTGCATGAACTGCTTGTAAATTTTGGAGATGAATCCTTTGTCAGTTTCTTCATTTGCAACTACTTTCTCCCATTCTGAGGGTTGTCTTTTCATCTTGTTTATGGTTTCCTTTGCTGTGCAAAAGCTTTGAAGTTTCATTAGGTCTCATTTGTTTATTTTTGTTTTTATTTCCATTACTCTAGGAGGTGGATCAAAAAAGATCTTGCTGTGATTTATGTCAAAGAGTGTTCTTCCTATGTTTTCCTCTAAGAGTTTGATAGTGTCTGGCCTTACATTCAGGTCTTTAATCCATTTTGAGTTTATTTTTGTTTATGGTGTTAGGGAGTGTTCTAACTTCATTCTTTTACATGTAGCTGTCCAGTTTTCCCAGCACCACTTATTGAAGAGGCTGTCTTTTCTCCATTGTATATTCTTGCCTCCTTTATCAAAGATAAGGTGACCATATATGCATGGGTTTCTCTCTGGGCTTTCTATCCCGTTCCATTGATCTATATTTCTGTATTTCTGCCAGTACCATACTGTCTTGATTACTGTAGCTTTGTAGTATAGTCTGAAGTCAGGGAGCCTGATTCCTCCAGCTCCATTTTTCTTTCTCAAGATTGCTTTGGCTATTCGGGGTCTTTTGTGTTTCCATACAAATTGTGAAATTTTTTGTTCTAGTTCTGTGATAAATGCCATTGGTAGTTTGATAGGGATTGCATTGAATCTGTAGATTGCTTTGGGTAGTATAGTCATTTTCACAATGTTGATGCTTCCAATCCAAGAGCGTGGTATATCTCTCCATCTGTTTGTATCATCTTTAATTTCTTTCATCAATGTCTTATCATTTTCTGCATACAGGTCTTTTGTCTCCTTAGGTAGGTTTATACCTAGGTATTTTATTTTTTTTTGTTGCAATGGTAAATGGGAGTGTTTCCTTAATTTCTCTTTCAGATTTTTCATCATTACTGTATAGGAATGCAAGAGATTTCTGTGCATTAATTTTGTATCCTGCTACTTTACCAAATTCATTGATTAGCTTTAGTAGTTTTCTGGTAGCACTTTTAGGATTCTGTATGTATAGTATCATGTCATCTGCAAACAGTGACACTTTTACTTCTTCTTTTCTGATTTGGATTCCTTTTATTTCTTTTTCATCTCTGATTGCTGTGGCTAGAACTTCCAAAACTATGTTGAATAATAGTGGTGAGAGTGGACAACCTTGTCTTGTTCCTGATCTTAGAGGAAATGGTTTCAGTTTTTCACCATTGAGAATGATGTTGGCTGCGGTTTGTCATATATGGCCTTTATTATGTTGAGGTAAGTTCCCTCTATGCCTACGTTCTGAAGGGTTTTTATCATAAATGGGTGTTGAATTTTGTTGAAAGCTTTTTCTGAATCTATTGAGATGATCATATGGTTTTTCTCCTTCAATTTGCTATTATGGTTTATCACATCGATTGATTTGTGTATATTGAAGAATCCTTGCATTCCTGGGGTAAACCCCACTTGATCATGGTGTACGATCCTTTTAATGTGCTGTTGGATTCCGTTTGCTAGTATTTTGTTGAGGATTTTTGCATCTATGCTCATCAGTGGTATTGGCCTGTAGTTTTCTTTCTTTGTGATATGTTTGTCTGGTTTTGTTATCAGGGTGATTGTGGCCTCGTAGAATGAATTTGGGAGTGTTACTCCCTCTGCTATATTTTGGAAGAGTTTGAGAAGGATAGGTGTTAGCTCTTCTCTAAATGTTTGATAGAATTCACCTGTGAAGCCATCTGGTCCTGGGTTTTTGTTTGCTGGAAGATCTTTATCACAGTCTCAATTTCAGTGCTTGTGATTAGTCTGTTCATATTTTCTATTTCTTCCAGGTTCAGTCTCAGAAGATTGTGCTTTTCTAAGAATTTGTCAATTTCTTCCAGGTTTTCCATATTATTGGCATATTGTTGCTTGTAGTAATCTCTCATGATCCTTTGTGTTTCTGCAGTGTCAGTTGTTACTTCTCCTTTTTTATTTCTAATTCTATTGATTTGAGTCTTCTCCCTTTTTTTCTTGATGAGTCTGGCAAATGGTTTATGAATTTTATCTTCTCAAAGAACCAGCTTTTAGTTTTCTTGATCTTTTCTATTGTTTTCTTCATTTCTTTTTCATTTATTTCTGATCTGATCTTTATGATTTTTTCCTTCTTCTAACTTTGGGTTTTTTTGTTCTTCTTTCTCTAATTGCTTTAGTTGTAAGGTTAGGTTGTTTATTTGAGATGTTTCTTGTTTCTTGAGGTAGGATTGTATTGCTATAAACTTCCCTCTTAGAACTGCTTTTGCTGCATCCCATAGGTTTTGAGTCATCGTGTTTTCATTGTCTTTTGTTTCTAGGTATTTTTTGATGTCCTCTTTGATTTCTTCAGTGATCTCTTGGTTATTTAGTACTGTATTGTTTAGCCTCCGCGTGTTTGTATTTTTTACAGATTTTCTTCCTGTAATTGATATCTAGTCTCATACTGTTGTGGTCAGAAAAGATACCTGATACAATTTGAATTTTCTTAAATTTACCAAGGCTTGATTTGTGACCCAAGGTATTATCTATCCTGGAGAAGTTTCCATGAGCACTTGAGAAGAAAGTGTATTCTGTTGTTTTTCGATGGAATGTCCTATAGATATCAGTTAAGTTCAACTTTTTTAATGTTTCATTTAAAGCTTGTGTTTCCTTATTTATTTTCATTTTGGTTGATCTGTCCACTGGTGAAAGTAGGGTGTTAAAGTCCCCTACTATGTTTGTGTTACTGTCGATTTCCCCTTTTATGGCTGTTGGCATTTGCCTTATGCATTGAGGTGCTCCTATGTTGGGTGCATAAATATTTACAATTGTTATATCTTCTTCTTGGATTGATCCCTTGATCACTATGTAGTATCCTTCTT
Source organism: Balaenoptera borealis (assembly GCF_965194805.1). NCBI lineage: Eukaryota > Metazoa > Chordata > Mammalia > Artiodactyla > Balaenopteridae > Balaenoptera > Balaenoptera borealis. The sequence continues at coordinate 15,198,936 of NC_138861.1, read as the reverse complement.
TGTGTCTTGTAGTAGTCTTTATTTTAAAGTATTTTGTCTGAAATGAGGATTGCTACTCCAGCTTTCTTTTGATTTCCATTTGCATGGAATATCTTTTTCCATCCCCTCACTTTCAGTCTGTATTTGTCCCTAGGTCTGAAGTGAGTCTCTTGTAGACAGCATATATACGGGCCTTGTTTTTGTATCCATTCAGCCAGTCTATGCCTTTTGGTTGGAGCATTTAGTCCATTTACATTTAAGGTAATTATCAACATGTATGTTCTATTACCATTTTCTTAATTGTTCTGGGTTTGTTTTTGTAAGTCTTTTCCTTCTTTTGTGTTTCCTGCCTAGAGAAGTTCCTTTAGAATTTGTTGTAAAGCTGGTTTTGTGGTGCTGAATTGTGTTAACTTTTGCTTGTCTGTAAAGGTTTTAATTTCTCCATCAAATGTGAAAGAGATCCTTGCTGGCTAGAGTAATCTTGCTTGTAAGTTTTTCCCTTTCATCACTTTAAATATGTTCTGCCACTCCCTTCTGGCTTGCAGAGTTTCTGCTAAAAGATCAGCTGTTAACCTTATGGAAATTCCCTTGTATGTTATTTGTTGTTTTTCCCTTGCTGCTTTTAATATTTTTTCTTTGTATTTAATTTTTGATAGTTTGATTAATATGTGTCTTGGCGTGTTTCTCCTTGGATTTATCCTGTATGGGACTCTCTGTGCTTCCTGAGCTCGACTGACTATTTCCTTTCCCATATTAGGGAAGTTTTCAATTATAATCTCTTCAAATATTTTCTCAGTCCCTTTCTTTTTCTCTTCTTCTTCTGGGACCCCTATAATTCGAATATTGGTGCGTTTAATGTTGTCCCAGAGGTCTCTGAGACTGTCCTCAATTCTTTTCATTCTTTTTTCTTTATTCTGCTCTGTGGTAGTTATTTCCACTCTTTTATCTTCCAGGTCACTTATCCATTCTTCTGCCTCAGTTATTCTGCTATTGATCCCGTCTAGAGAATTTTTAATTTCATGTATTGTGTTGTTCATCATTGTTTGCTCTTTAGTTCTTCTAGGTCCTTGTTAAAGGTTTCTTGTATTTTCTCCATTCTATTTCCAAGATTTTGGATCATCCTTACTATCATTATTCTGAATTCTTCTTCAGATAGACTGCCTATTTCCTCTTCATTTGTTTGGTCTGGTGGGTTTTACCTTGCTCCTTCATCTGCTGTGTGCTTCCCTGTCTTCTCATTTTCCTTAAGTTACTGTGTTTGGGGTCTCCATTTCACAGGCTGCAGGTTCATAGTTCCCGTTGTTTTTGGTGTCTGCTCCCAGTGGCTAAGGTTGCTTCAGTGGCTTGTGTAGGCTTCTGGGTGGAGGGGACTGGTGCCTGTGTTCTGGTGGGTGAGGCTGGATCTTGTCTTTCTGGTGGGCAGGACTGCATCCAGTGGTGTGTTTTGTGTGTCTGTGAACTTGGTGGGGTTGTGTTCCTATCTTACTAGTTGTTTGGCATAGGGTATCCAGCACTGGAGCTTGCTGGTCGTTTAGTAGAGCTGGGTTCTAGCGTTGAGATGGAGATCTCTGGGAGAGCTTTCGCCATTTGATATTACATGGAGCTGGGAGGTCTTTGGTGGACCAATGTCCTGAACTTGGCTCTCCCACCAGAGAGGCATAGGCCTGACACCCAGCCAGAGCACGAAGACCCTGTCAGCCACACAGCTAGTTGGGCCCCAAAGTCTCCGGTCCGGACTCGGTGGCATGGCAGTAACTTCCACTCACCCCCCCACCCCACCTCCCGGCGGCAGCAGCGGGGGTGGCTCCTTGGTTCCTTTCAATTATGAGCAATTTTATAATGAAGAGTCCGTTGCTGGGGTTAGCTTTGAGTTATTTCTTTTCATGATCTATGACACTCATAAAAGAATATCCATTTTAAAAGATTTTCAAAACGACCTTTATTACACGTCCCTATGTGCAAAGCTTTGTTGGGTACTTTTGCTAAGGGGTGTTTTTTTAAATATCATTCTTTCACCGTGTAAACAGGAAAGATTTGGAGTGGGTAGATTAGTCAGAGGATGGAACTGGGGAAAGTATTTGGGGATGGAGGCTTATCCTGGAAGTATAAAGTGAGAGAAATGACATTTCTTGGCTCAGTTCCCAGTATTGTTTGCCAGACACGTTTTGCCTGTGAAACAAGCAGCATTCACACCCGATAGTACCACTTTCTAATCAACTGGGAGTGAATTTAAGTTTATAGGTGACAGTGTTTTGGAAATTAAAATTCCAAAGGATTAATTAAAGTTAACCTTGGATACACTTGCCAAAGGAGAACAGAAAGAACAGACGCAACACTGAGGACCCTCACTAGTTTCGCTCCTGTCATTGTGTAAAATGAATAAGCTTTGCCAAAAGCAAACTTGTCCTCACTCTGTTTTGAAGACTAACGCAGCTCACCCTAAGACAGTGAATGTATCCTAAAATAACTGGCAGTGGGTTGTGAAATGGTCTTCTTCAACCGGGTGTGTGTCATTTGAGCAGTGTTACCAAATCATAAGGCTAGTTTTCCATGTCCCTAAACCTCAATCTTTTTAAGTTAGGCTACAGAAGAAAAAAAAAAATGTGGGAAATAAATTAAATCCAGCTGTGATCATTCTGCATACCTCTACATAACCCTAGTGGTGTTTAAGAGGCTCCGGGGTTTCAAGGAACATGTTATGAAAATCACTGCAAACTCTTTCTTGTTTATGTTGAAATTCCCAGGAAGAATTTGAAACTTCAGTAACTCTGAGGAAAACAGGAAAAGGGGCCTTTGGTCAACACTTAACCTCAGTTGTAGCTTTCAGTGGCAGAGTATCAGAAGAAATGACACGGGGCATCTGCTGGAAGAATTTGGGGAAGGATGTTTTTATATTAAAATTTAACATATTCTCCAAAATTGCTAGCTAAGAGGACCTCTATTGTAGTAACTAGTAAAGAGCTGTGAGAGTGGGGGGCGTAGACATTGGAATGTAAGAGAGAATCGGCAAGTTTAATAAGTTAAAAATTATGTTAGTGAGGACAAGAAGGTACACTTTTAGACATGGGGAAATACTGTCTGTGTCTAAAGCAAATCTACATGAGGTAGCTTGTAAAAATCAAAAGACTAGGGAGCTTGTTCACATTAAGCCCTGAGTCTGATTCTGAGCTCCAGCGCTGTTCTTCTTTCTGTTCCTTGTTTCATTCCCAAGCCCAGGCATAAATGAAGGGTAAAAGTGATTCTTCTAAATTCTTCACAGGAGGGAGTGGAAACACCTAAGACTTTGATTTAAGAAACTTTCTAATTTTTAAACTTATAACCAGTTAGGTAACTGTCCAGTTAACTGGTTTTTCATATATATAAATACTTGTCATTTTTAATAAGTTAGAAGTCACCATGAATCAGACTGTCTTTCTGAAATGTTGTCGGAAGTGTTTAAAATGTTTCCTTTTAGCTTTTTCTCAAACTGACACGGGAGAAGGCTATCGGAGGGAGCTTCCCAAGTCTCCTCCTCACTCTCGTGGTTGCTACTGAATGAGGAGGAGCTGCCTTGGCCGAGGACCGTATTCCTTATATGGACTTGAGCAGTGTGCTCTTCAGAGACCTGTGCTTGCTTGTATTGTGCCGGCTCAGCATTGGCTGTTCTCAAGGGAAAACACTGTGGAACGTCACAAACCTGAGTGAGGATTAGACATCATAGCAGCCACGTCCTAGTTCATGGTCGAGTGCCGACCCCTGACACTCAAGGAAGTCAGGATGGACGGCATCTTATTGATACGGACTGCCAGTGTAAGAAAGGAGAAGTTCTCCCTCCCAACCCACCACACCCATTGAAAAAGAAATTGATTGGCACTGAAGATTTGAAATGCAGAAGAGAAAGTTGCTGGGATAAGGTTTAAAAAAAAAAAATCCACACTTTGGAACAGAAAAGAAATAAAACAGTTAAATCAGTGATGGATAAAAGTAAAAGTGGGGGGGCTTCCCTGGTGGCGCAGTGGTTAAGAATCCGCCTGCCAATGCAGGGGATACAGGTTCGATCCCTGGTCCGGGAAGATACCACATGCCGTGGAGCAACTAAGCCTGTGCGCCACAACTACGGAGCCTGTGCTCTAGAGCCTGTGAGCCACAGCTACTGAGCCCAAGTGCTGCAACTACTGAAGCCTGCGTGCTTAGAGCCCGTGCTCCACAACAGGAGAAGCCACCGCAATGAGAAGCCCATGCACCACGACGAAGAGTAGCCCCCGCTCGCCGCAACTAGAGAAAGCCTGCACACAGCAACGAAGACCCAACCCAGCCAAAAATAAATAAATAAATAAATAAAAATTTATAAACAAATAAATAAAATTGGGGATGAAGAAAACCATAGGATGTGAAAAGGGAGGAAAAAATTAGAAAAACACAATATAAGAGACAAGGTAATGCTACAAACTTAAAAACTGCAATAATTCAGTTTCTTACTATGTTTGCCTTTTAAGTATTAACTAAATTTGAAATATTTCTAATGAAGGTCAATTTAATAATCTTACTGGCAACTTAAGTTCTTGGCTAAACTTCCTAGAGCTATTTATAGACAATTTTCCCTCGCCTGCCTATAAAAACACATCACTGGAGTATTTTTAACAGCAAAGCCTGTACGAGACAATTTACTTTCATGACCTGTCAGATTCTTGTGGCTGCTTCTAAGTAGCCTCATTTGGAAAAACCCTTGTTTGTGGATTTTTTTTTGGTCCCAAATTGGTGTCATTTTTACTTAAAAAAAAAAAAATGTAGTAGTGTATTCATTAAGCCTACACTACATACAGCTACAACTTCCTTTTATATAATTTCACACCACTGCAGGTATTTTGGTCACTTCCAGAAATAATTTTTAGATCTAGGTGACCCTGAAGAAGGATCTGCTTTCTCTTTAATACAAACCAAAGCTGCTGCTATGTTATTTTTCTTTAAGCTTCCACATGGTTTATAAGTAACAAGAAATAGGGAGCAAAAAAAGAAATACGTTTTTTATAAAATGAGCTATAGGGAGGGGGCGTTTTTGAGAGGTTGTAAAATACCATTCTTTACCTCCAGCCGGGAATATACTCACATCATAGAGATCAGAAATGGCAACTAAGTTTCCTTGCATGTGCCAATCAGTTGCCATTGATCACTTGCTAGTTGCTGCTTGGAGAATCATAAGGAGAAGGGTTTAGAAGTTTAGTTCAGGCTCAGTGAGAGAAAGTGATGTGATTTTGAAATCTTCAAGGATTTTTTCAAAAATGTTCATGAGTTTAGAGGAATTATGGTTATTTTTGGCAAGAAGAAATGTTCTTGTCAGTAAGCAGCACAGAGATGCTTACCTCCACCCACTACTACTACTAGAATACTACTAGTATTCTTCTGGATGAATAAACTAATTTTTAAAAAATCGAAGATCTCTAAGGCATTTGGAAGAGCTGTAATATTAGTTGCTCATAGCTTAGTGGTAATTAATTAAATAATCTAACCCCTAAGGTGAGGTCAGTTGAGCTGTGGGAATGAAATGGAACTTGATTATGGGAGAAGAGAAGGAGTGATAATTTGTGGGCAGGAGACATTAGAAGCCTTCCTAAAATGTAAAATATTTTTGAGAGTTTGGCTCTCTGGGTTGCCAATGTCTTATCTAGGTCACTGATGAAAATGTCAAATAGAGCCTGGCCTTGGTTTGACACCTGCTAAACATTATTTATGTCTTAAGACCACATCAAACCATTTGTAACCATTCTATTTATAAGTTTCCTGAGCACCCTTCTGAGTTTCCAGATATAAACTATAGTAGTGTTCTTGGCACTTAGCCGATAGATTTGCCTGAAAATACAGTTCTCTGATTTAGTATAAGAATCTTCTTTCATGGTTTTACTTTCCTCTGTAATTCTGGGATGGTGGAAATTGTATGTGACAAAGTTTGAAAAGACTTGTATTTCAGCTCTAGAGCTCTAGCTCTAGTTAATTGTGTAATTTTGTACAAATTGGTTAATCTCTTTGGACCTCAGAAATGAAGGTTAGCGCAGATCAGCATTTCCCAACCGATGGGCCTCAAATTCCAGAATGTCCTATCTACTGACAAGGGCCTTCAAATGCATATGCAACCCAGAATTGTCTGACTGAGTACTGCTACCAAATGTGAAAGGTTGTGGAGTTACTGTCTCCAAAGAAGACTTTTGAAAAGGGTGGAAAACACCGCCATAGGTTATGAACAAGCTTCTCTCTCTCTTAGCTTTTAACTCATGGATCCCTCCTCTACATTTGACAAGGATAAGAATAATCACTTCTATTTTATAGTAAAATAACCTTGAGGCATAGAAAAGTATAATCAATTAAGTTCTCCCATATTATATGATGGCTTTTTCACTGATGTAGGAATTGAATGCTGTATTTTGAGTATGTTTGTTTTCCACAGCTAAGTACCACATATGATCTTTATTATATTTGGTTCCTTTCTCTGATAATAATTAAACAAGCATGGCTTTGTGATTACGTACTTGATTTAATTAAAATGTCCTCTGGGTGATAGATTCCAATGGGAAGCAGGAGCAGAGTATGCAATGAGTTACTTTCATAAAAGACGCAGTTTGACTTTTGCCAGAATTGACTGGTGGAGTTTCACTGTCAGCTAACATGAGCTATGGAAACTTGGCTCTCCGCAGAGCTAGCCACATGGTGCCAGATACTCTTTTCACAGCGCCAGGAGATATCTATGATGTCAAAACTCACAGGATAGTTGAGCTCAGAATGTAGGCTATGTACTCAGTAGGACACCAAAGAAAGTTGCTTGGGTCATACAGACAAACCGTATTCTGAACTGACGTCTTTGAGAGATCAAACTTCCACTGATATTTTTAAAACTTTAAGCTTAACAAATCTTCACAAGGAGAACACATGTCGGGAGCTACAGACACACTTATGTCGGGTGTCTTAATTGATGAATGGCAGGAATTGTGGCATTTCTTAATTGTATGTAGAAAGATACACATTTTCCATTTCCAAGAGTTGGTGAGGTTAAAAAAAAAATCTAACCAAAAAATATGATGTTTCCATCTTAAAAGTGGAGGTTTAGTGGGATAACACATAAATTCAATGATTCTCTTCTTTCAGACCCCAGACCTTATGCTATAGGTAAGGAGTACACTGTGTGTTTACTTCAAGGGATTCATGAACTTGCTTAGGCAAAGAGCCTTAACTGTTGGCTGATTAAATAATATATTTTGTGTATTTGTACTGCTATGTACACTACTGTGGCTAATACAATATTAATTCATTAAAAGGTGTTATTGACACTCTATCTTTTTACAGTATTGTTTTTATGTTTATATGTGTGTGTGCATATATATATTTATTTAATCTACTGATCTTAAGAGTTCAAGAGTTATCACATGGGGGTCTATGATGTTTTGCTTATAAAGAGCCCTCACTTTGAAAAGGTTGGGATCCACTGTCTTAATGGATTTCAGGTAGAGTGACAGGCTGATGGAGAGGTATTTTTGGCAAAGGGGCTCTCTGGCTGTAGCTGCCTGTATGCTAGGATAAAGGGCAAAATGTGTCTTGAGAAGAAGCAACCTTAACTAGTATTCTACAGGCCACAGACTAAATTTTACTTGTTAAGAATAACGCTTAGTGTGAGAAGTGATTTCTCTCCCAAATCCAAGGTGTCACCTTGTTTCTAAGTTATGGGACCAAAATAACAATAAAAACAACAGATTCTAAATGTTTTATTCGATCTCATGCTCCCAGGTATTATACCTCTAAATCACTGGTATTTTAAAGTTAGTTAAACTATATAACAGATATTTGCTGTAAGAGGAAGAAAATGATAAAGTATTAGTTAGAAGAAATATTAAACTGCTATAGGTATAGGGGGGGTTATGCTTGAGTGAAACTAGTTAAGGCAAGTGAGGTGGCTACCGCCCTCTAGTGGTTAGTGGTTGTCTCTCTCCCTCTCTTTCTCGATGTCTCTCTCTCACCTCAAGTGCCCTAGACATTTCCCTGAGAAGTTTCCTGTTTCCTCTTATTCAACCAAAGCACCATAAATTAAAAAAAAAAAAAAAAAAAAAGGCAAGAAAAGAAAAAAGAGTTTGCAATCTATTGCCACTGTCATCTTCAAATCCCAAGAGATTTTATCCCCCTGGCTTAAAGGCACACTCATATGTATTCATATATATATATATATAGGTGGGTTTTGCTTGTTGCTATCATAGATTTTTACATTTAACCAAAAATATTTGTTGAATATCTACTATGAAACTACCTGTATGCAACTATTCACAGAAAAAGTATGAGATAATTCTTACCCTGAAGAAACTTTTAATATAGGAGAGGATATGAGCAAACATGAAATTTTTTTTTTACCATGAAGGCCAAAGAGTTTTATTTACTAGAAAAACAATTCTTTGGTTTTATATGCTTGACTCACTGGTCATTGAGATAAGATGATTTTCAGTGTTTAGCAAAATTTTAAAAAAGAAAATTATAGTGCTGGAGGACGCCCATGTTACAAAAATTGGCATAGGTGTGTGTGATGGGGGAGGAGGAAGACACAGCCCTAGCTGTGTCCCTTACTTACACCTCTTCTTAAACTGTCATATTTACTCGTTGCCTTGCTTGTAAGAAGACGAAAGACTGGTAAGACATCGCCGATAATTTTCATTCCTTTTCCAGGTCAATAAAGGACATTATAGGGCTAATTGTCACCCTAATGCCGTACTTCGATGTGAGCACATTGTCTTGTGCATGAGTATCCAGAAAATGTCTAGCCTCCCAGTGCATTTATACCTCATGATTTCAGATTCCTTGCTCTCTAGGGATAAAGTTGTATGTTAAGAACAGAAATGGAGGTCTTATAAATGTTTCTATAAGTATGTTCAGTAAATTCTTATCATGCAAGTAAAAGAATATAATTTGTACTAAACATTGTGTTTGATTGTGGACCCACACATTATAGGACTATGTCATGGCAGTCAGATAATACTGATAAAAGGTATTCTTAGAGATTTAAAATTATTCCTAAAGATTTTTAAAAGTTTGCCCATGTGTAGAATGAGTCTCTTTTAAATTTTAATAGGCTTAAAAAGTTTTCTTTTTAAAATTAAGACTATTTTGGGGGCATACATTTAAAAATATTTGAAAAAAAATTGATTTAGAAGATAACCTGACTTTGAATGCCCTCATGTAAGATTTCTGAGGAACTTAGTTGATTTTATAGTATAAATATGAACGGATCGTATGATATCACAGGAAAAATATCTAATGAAGACATCAATTGCATTAATATAAGTATGATATTCAGATCAATACTGTTCTCTGTCCTGGGCAGGTACATGTGAGATACTGTGCTCTATTCTGGGTATCAGAGTTTAATGATGTCAACTAATCACAGAGTTTTCAGAAGCAGAAAATTTTGGAAGTTGTATGGAGAACAGCTGAACAAAACTGGGGCAAAACACTAAAGATGATATTTTAGCTCATTTTAAATATATGTAAGACTGTGATGTAGAAGGACAGGAAATGGAAGAGGAAACAGATATTGAGTCTAAACCTATAGTTTAAAAATTCCACTTTTTTCTATATAAAATATGTATCAAATTCATACCTTTCTTTCTTCTCACTTAATATGTCTCCTCGATTTGGCCCAGTCTCTTTATTCTCAATGTCATTACTTTAATTTGGATTATTGTAATAAATGTGTATCTGGGTTTTACAGCTCACCCCTGACCTCATCCATCTTAATACTGTTACTAAATGATTTTTCTTAAAATATTGTTGGTGTCATGGAACTACAATTCTAAACTATGGCTGACCTTTAAACGGCCCCATTCATAGTTTATGCTGATTTCACCCTGATCTTATTTTCTATTATTTCTGATGGGCCATCTACTCAACTTAAGTTTGTTCCTCCACTATCCCACATATATGTCATGTTCTTTGTCAGTTCCATAACTGACAAAGTTATATCTTTCATTTACCCACTCCAAACCCTCTGTCCATAAATTTCTCCCTATGCATCCAATTCTTATCTATTCTTTGAGAGCCATTACATGTCATTCTTTTCTTGAGGTCTTCTTAAACTATTCTAACCATAATAATTTTGCATCATAATTCCCATAGTGTATTTTGACTGACATTTAATACTTTAAAAATAAAGTATAGTTACAAAATAATACTTATTCCATGATATTACGCATCATTTCACTCTAGTCAAATTTTATACTGTCGAGATAGATTTTTTTTAGTGATGACCCTGATTCATCCATGCCTCCTTGTACCTGTGGGCTTGGAGAGACTCCAAATGGATTTGGCCATTTGACATCATTCGGCCAAAGAGACAATAAGCAAGTGCAATGTAAAAAGAGACTTGAAAAATGTTGTGCACTGGAGCTTGCCTTCTCTTGCTGCTCTTTGGCACCCTGAGACCAACCATGTGAAAGAACGTAGGCTACCTTGATGGAGACATGTGGCCTGGTCATCCTTGCTCCCTAATCCAGGGTCAGTACCAACTAAACACCAGTATCAACTGCCAGACATATGAGTGTGCCTGCCCTAGAGCCACGAGCCCCCAACCAACCCAACCAACATATTGCAGCTGCGTGACTGAGCCCAAGCAAGACCAACAGAAGAATCGGCCAATAGGCATTGCCAACTCATAGAATTGCTAGCTCAAAAAAAGAAAGATTGTTGTCCTAAGTCACTACTTTTAAGGGTGGCTTGTTTTGCAGCAAAAGCTGCTGGATATATAATAATAGTTCTTTATCAGTCAGTTTTTACTTGGGTTCTAGATCTGCCTCAGCACCTATACTGTGAGTTGTCCGAGAGCAAGAACCATGAAATCTTTTCTGAAATCTTCAGGATTTTAGCTAATTGACAATGCATAGACAATTTGATTAAAATTTTCCTGTAATAATTAAAAAAATTTTTTTTGCATCATAAGGATGAAATTACCAATCTTTACACACAATGACATCACCTGCATTTTCTAATTTTAGGTAGAATAAAATTGTTTTAAAATATAAAATTCATGATAAGTGTAACCCTGGATTAGACCTTAGATTTTTAAAAAATTTCTATAAAGAATGATACTGAGACAATTAGCAAAATCTGAATATGGACTGTATATTAGATAATAGTAATTTATCAATGGAAAATTTCCTCAATTTTATAATTACATTATGGTTATATAAGAGAATGACTCAGTAAAAATAGTAGTGCGAAATTTACTATTACTAAATAAGTATATACAGAGAGAGGAACAAGAAGGAGGTAAGACAGAGAGACAGAGAAAACAGTTTGGCAAAATGCCAAGAATCTGGTGCGTCTTAGGTGAAGGGTAAAATGGGATTCATTATACTATTCTTGTATCTTTTTTATATATTTGGAATTTTTATTCAAAAAAAGAGGTAAGAGCCACTGCTCACCAAGTAGTTTAAACATTTTAACTTATAAAAGATATAGGTCACTGCTGTTTAAAATGGAAAGTCTGTTGGACACTAAGAATAAGCTGACAGTTACTCCATCAACTCCGCTGTCATCACTCATTATCCTAAGGAATTTGTTCTTTAGCCCGTGGTGAAGGATTGGAGAAGGAACAGCAGACCGTGTGCAATGAATGCTGTAGATTGAGTGGCTAGAAATAAGCTTGGGGATCTTCAGGCTTACCACATTTTGTAATATATGCAAAAGTTACCAGTAGATTCTAAAAACAAATGCTTTCCAACATTATTCCTAGAAATAGTGTAGCACTGACCTACTATTTACTCTAAGAGCATGTCCCACTGCAGTGAAGAGCTGCTTACTTTGCAATTAATAAATGATAAAAGAGGAGAGAGAGTACACTACAATTTTTTTTCCTTTGGGTAGGAGATACAGAATTGAAACTTAAAGCATTTAATGATTTCCTAAATGTTCAGAGTCCTTTTCTCTGTAGACTGAGCTATGGGATCATCAGGAATTTAACACAACGACCCCTGTTAAAATTTATCTGAAATTCCTTGACTTCTTTACTATTGTATATATGTATAAATAATAAAAACCTTCATTTGCTGGAAAAACTCTGGAACGCTACGGACTAATTTGACATGTTTACTATTTCAGGAAAATTTTTTACAATAGGAACTTTAATCTTTAATTACAAGATGTTATAGATACTGTTTTATTGAAATACACAATGAAAACAAGCAAAACAGTCTGAAATTAAACTCCAAATGTTTAATTCCAAATGCTGTAAGAGGGTGAATATTTCCTTTAGGCATTTTAGGCATTGATTTAAACATCTTTTGCAAAGTATTGATTTTAGTAAGAAGTATAGTTTAAAAAGCTGAACTAATTTTATGTTTATGTTAGATTGGACTCATTTAAAAATAGTGGCCTTTTTCCTAGATATTCTTAGATAAAAGCATTGAATTAAAACAAAGGGATGCTGGGACTTCCCTGGTGGTCCAGTGGTAAAGAATCTGCCTCCCAATGAAGGGGATGCGGGTTCGATCCCTGGTTGGGGAACTAATATCCCACATGCCATGGTGCAACTCAGCCCACGCGCCACGACTACTGAGCTCACGCACCTCAACTAGAGAGCCCGCTGCCACAAACTACAGAGCCCACGCCCTCTGGAGCCCGCGCCACAACTAGAGAGAGAAAACCCGCACGCCATAACTGTAAAGAAGCTGCAATGAAGAGCCCGTGCACTGCAACAAGCACCGCAACAAAAGATCCTGCGTGCTGCAATGAAGACCTGATGCAGCCAAATAAATATTAAAAGCAAAGGAATGTTAAGCTTTGCTGCAATTGACACTATTTGGGAATAAGAGATAAATACATAGGCCAGTAGCCAAAATATGCGTTAAGCAAGGATCCAAGAGAGAAGACTGTGGTTAAAATAGAACTTTCTTTAAAAGCATGCTATGCTTTTCATTACTGATGGAAAATAAGTTCACAGCCAAGATAAAATCTCCCTGTTCGTTATCATCTACACAGTGTGCTAAGTTCAAAGGCAAATGGCCCTAAAAGTGCTGGAATCATTACTTAGCATCTGTTTACAAAATCATGATCAAGACATACTGGCATGAGAACCCCTTTAACATAGACAAGTCCAAAATATGTAGCTCCAGGAGGAATAACAAAGAATTAGTGTACAAAGAGTAAAGCTCTCTTAAGAAAAAAATAAAGTTTCCCACTTAGATTGCAAAAATATTTACTCTATAACTTGAACTGGGGTAGAGGCAAAAAAAATATTTCTCTTGAAATGCTCAAAAATCCAATTTCTTGTATGGTTTTGTGATATTTTTCCCCTTGCATAAATGAGATAACTGGGTCATAATGCTTATTTTAAAATACATTTTACCTTTTCTAACTGAGCCCAGATTCCACAACCTTAACTATCCCTGGTTCAACTCCATTCCTTAGCACTCCGTCTTGTCATTGGTTGGAAGTGATGAGGTATGCCCTGGTTTCTTCCTATTTATAGAGCAGAGGCAATGACCCGAAATGACAGATGTGGCTTATGTTAGTTAGGGTTTAAGGGAAAGTCTTAAGCTCTAGGCTTGTGTGTGAACCTAAAGAATGAGGAGGGGGCTCTTCACTAACTTCTCTTCTCCTTTGCTTATCAATTTTGATTAATCAACCATATATATACTTAGGAACTGGCAAAGGTAAATTATCTTCTCTTACTTACTAAATAAGAACTTCTAAATAATTGGAAACCTCTAAATAGATGAAGCTTAGCACATCTTTGTATCTGTTATTCAGGGAGCTTTTTTCCTCCATGCAGCCTGAATCATTAATTGTTCAGTTTTTTTTTTTTTAATATATTTATTTACTTATTTATGGCTGCATTGGGTCTTCGTTGCTGCACGCGGGCTTCTTCTAGTTGCGGCGAGCGGGGGCTACTCTTTGTTGTGGTGCGCAGGCTTCTTGTTGCGGTGGCTTCTCTTGTTGTGGAGCACGGTCTCTAGGTGCGCGGGCTTCAGTAGTTGTGGCACGTGGGCTTCAGTAGTTGTGGCTCGCGGGCTCAGTAGTTGTGGCGCATGGGCTTAGGTGCTCAGCGGCATGTGGGATCTTCCCGGACCAGGGCTCGAACCCGCGTCCCCTGCATTGGCAGGCAGATTCTTAACCACTGCGCCACTAGGGAAGTCCCAATGGTTCAGTTTTAATATTTTATATTTACTTGAGAAGAAATAGTGAACTATTATCCTCTTTAAATTTGTTCATATCCTACTGGGCTTAGAATACCATCCTTTAAATGAAAGAATATGGGTTCTATTCATCTCAATTGATTATAAATCTTAAAAAGGTCAAGTTGGTCTCTGGATTATGCTATTCATTCATTCATACAACAGATATTTCTTGAGTATGTGCCACATGCCAGGCATTTACTGGCACAGCAAAGAATACATAGTAAAGAATACACATTCCTCACGCCTATGGGTTTGATATCTTATGTAGGATAAAACCAAGTGTGTAGACAATTATGATACAGCACTATAAAGAAGTATAAGTTCTAGGATGAGGTTAAGTTACAAGGTGCTATGAAAGCATATAGAAAAGCAATACAACTCAACATTTGACACCAGGAAATTTCCCAGAGAAAGTAATACCTGAGATAAAAACTGAAAGACAAGTAGGAGTAAGGATCTGAAGACCAAATGTGAAGGAGGGGAGGGGCAATAGAAAGATGGAAAAGCATTTCAGTGAGAGGTACCAGCATGAGCAAGGCCCCAAAGGTTAGAGATAGCATGATGTGAGCCTAGACACTGGGATGGAATGAGAAGAGATGAGGTTGGCAATGTCAAATATTGAAGATAATTTCCATCCTTGTTAGGATTTCAAGCTTTGCCATGAAAGCAATGAGCAGCCATTGCCGACTTTTAAAGTAGGAAACAGACAATATAAAAATCACACTGTCTGCAATTGGAAATGGATCAGAGCAGGGAAATACTGTTAAGAATATGATTAGGAAGATGTTGCAATGATCTCAGCAAGAATGATGGAGATTTAAATCAAGGGATGGAGAGAAGTTGATAGATTTGGGGGAGATTTAGAAAGTGGACTTTAAAAGACTTGGTAATTAACTGGTGAGAGACAGGGAGAGAGAAAGACAGAGAGAATTAAAAAATAATACGCACAATTCTTGCCAGGGCAACTGATGGATGGTAGAGATATTAATAGTTATAAATGTGATATGGAGCACAGGAGAGAAATTCACCTTCCAGATTAAGATTTGGAAGTCATCAGCATATAGACTATAATTAAAACTGTGAGCTATGCATATAACCATGTGGGGTATGTGTAGGTGAAAAGAAGAGGAGGCCTGAAACAACCATGAAGGAGACCAACATTAAAGGAATCAGTTGAGCGAGATAAACCTGCAAAACAAACTGAGATGGACAACCCAAAGAGACATGAGGAAAATCTAGCTATGGTGTCAAGGAAATCAAAAGAAGCCAGTGTCACCAATGCCAATATCATATGGGATTAAGTCCTATGAACACCAAAGATTATCTTTATGCTTATTAATGGCCCATACCTTGAAGATATTGCTTTCCCAGCCTTTCCCTTTGACTACCTACTTGGTCACATCTTAAAAGAAATATTGGAAGCTAAAAACTATGTATTCTATTAGTGAGTATATTAATGATGTCACTGTAATATGTGTATTGTTAGTTTAAAAAAATTGTAGTACTAAAAATGGAGCTACCATATGACCCAGCAATCCCACTCCTAGGCATATATCCAGAGAAAAGCATAATTCGAAAGGATGCATGCACCCTGATGTTCATTGCAGCACTATTTAGAATAGCCAGGACATGGAAGCAACCTAAATGTCCATCAACAGAGGAGTGGATAAAGAAGATGTGGTACATATATACAATGGAATATTACTCAGCCATAAAAAGGAACGAAATTGTGCCATTTGCAGAAACGTGGATGGACCTAGAGACTGTCACACATAGTGAAGTAAGTCAGAAAGAGAAAAACAAATATCATATAATATTGCTTATATATGGAATCTATAAAAATGATACAGATGAACTTATTTGCAAAGCAGAAATACAGACACAGATGTAGAGAACAAACATATGGATACCAAGGGGAGAGGGGGAGTGGGATGAATTGGGAGATTGGGATTGACATAAATACACTACTATGTATAAAATAGATAACGAATGAGAACCTACTACTTAGTGTAGGGAACCCTACTCAATGATCTGTGGTGACCTAAATGGGAAGGAAATCTAAAAAAGAGTGGATATATGTATACATATAACTAATTCACTTTGCTGTACAGCAGAAACTAACACAACATTGTAAAGCAACTCTACTCCAATAAAAATTAATTTTAAAAATAGTAGTAATCATTTTAATTTCAGCAACACATTTTCCTTCCCTTTCTAGATCTAAAGTTGTAATCAGGGGTGCATAATATATTAAATTGTTAGTTAGGAGTTAATTTGGTTATGAAACAGAGGGGAAAATCCTTGTGTGGAACAATAGAGTTATTAGGCTAATTATTTAGAACTCAGATTTTGGACTCAAAGAGAGGTGGGTTTGAATATATTGCTACACATTTAGTAGCTATGTGACACTGGATAAACATCTTAAGTTCTCCAGCCTCAGTTTCCTCACCTGAAAATTGGAGATAAAAACAGTATGTATCTTTAAGTGTTTTTGTAAATATTAAATGTGATAATTTATGTAACATGATTAATACATTAATTAAATAGTTATTTCTTAGTAACATCATTGGCCTTATTAACAGATTATAACTGATTGAGCTAAATATCAAATACTCTGGTGATTTTTGCTCTGGTGCTTGTGTTTCATAAAAACTACAAAAATATTTGTATGAAAATCAGTGAGGAAACAGCAGACTTGTACAAAATGTAGATCAGATATGATTGGGCGTGTTCAGGGTGGTATGGCCATAGACAACAATATAAATCAAAGGACCTAACAGACATATTCAGAACAGTCCAACAGCAGCAGAGTACACATTCTTTTCAAGTGCACATGGAACATTCACCAGGATAGAACATGTCAGGCAGCAAAACAAGTCTTAACAAACTTAGGAAGACCGAAGTCATATCAAGTATCTTTTCTGACCACAATGGTATGAAACTAGACATCAGTAATGGGAAGAAAATTGGAAAATTCATAGATATATGGAAATTAAAAACCCACTCTAAACAACCAATAGGTCAAAAAAGAAATCAAAAGGGAAATCAAAAATATCTTGAGACAAATGAAAATGGAAACACAATATACCAAAATTCATGGGATGCACCAAAAGCAGGTCTAAGAGGGAAGTTCATAGCAATAAATGCCTACACTAAGAAAAAAGACAATCTTAAATAAACAAACTAACTTTACACCTCATCGAACTAGAAGAAGAAGAACAAACTAAACCCAAAGTTAACAGAAGGAAGGAAATAATAAAGATCAGAATAGAAAGAAATGAAATTAGACTAGAAAAACAATAGAAAAGATCAATGAAACTAGGAGTTGGTTTTTTGAAAAGATAAACAAAGTTGACAAACTTCAGTTGGACTAACAGAGAAAGAAAAAGGGAAGACTCAAACAAATAAAATTATAAATGAAAGAGGAAACATTACAGCCAACACCACAGAAATACAGAGGATCATAAGAGAGTATTATGAACAATTATATGCCAACAAATAGAAGAAATGGATAAATTCCTAGAAACATAAGACCTACAAAGACTGAATCATGAAGAAATAAAAGATCTAAATAGACCAATGATGAGTAAGGAGATTGAATCAGTATTCAAAAATCTCACCAAAAATAAAATCCCAGGACCTGATGGCATCACTGGTGAATTCTACCAAACACTTAAAGAAAAATTAATACCAACCCTTCTCAGACTCATCCAAAAAACTGAAGAGAACACTTCCAATATCATTTTACAAGACCAGCCTTAGTCTGATACCAAAACCAGACAAGGACACTACAAGAAAACAAAATTACAGGCCAATATCCCTCATGAACATAGATGCAAAAGTCTTCAATAATGTACTAGCAAACTGAATTCAATAGCACAGTAAAAGGATTATACACCATGATCAAATGGGATTTGCTCCAGGGATGCAAGGATGGATCAACATACATAAATCAATAAATGTACTGTACCACATTAAAAGAATGAAAGATTAAAAATCATATGATCATCTCAATAGATACAGGAAAATCATTTGACAAAATTCAACAGCGTTTCATGATAAAAAACTCTTAGCAAGACAGAGGACCTTCAAGATGGCTGAGGAGTAAGAAGTAAAGATCACCTTCCTCCCCACAAATACATGAAAAATACATCTACATGTGGAACAACTCCCACAGAACACCTACTGAATGCTGGCAGAAGACCCCAGACTTCCCAAACAGAAAGAAACTCCCCACGTACCTGGCCGTGTGGGTGACAGGGTCTTGGTGCTCCGGCAGGGTGTCAGGCCTGAGCCTCTGAGGTGGGAGAGCCGTGTTCAGGACACTGGACCACCAGAGACCTCCCAGCCCCACGTAATATCAATCGGCAAGAGCTCTCCCAGAGATCTCTGTCTCAACACTAAGACCCAGCTCCACTGAATGACCAGCAAGCTCCACTGCTGGACACCCCATGTCAAACAACTAGCAAGAGAGGAACACAACCCCACCCATTAGCAGAGAGGCTGCCTAAAATCTCACTAAGATCACAGACACCCCAAAACACACCACCGGACATGGTCCTGCCCACCAGAAAGATCCAGCCTCATCCACCAGAACACAGGCACCAGTCTCCTCCACCAGGAAGCCTACACAACCCACTGAACCAACCTTACCTACAGGGGGCAGACATCAAAAACAACGGGAACTACGAACCAGCAGCCTGAGAAAAGGAGACCCCAAACACAATAAGTTAAGCAAAATGAGAAGACAGAGAAATACATAGCAGATGAAGGAGAAAGGTAAAAACCCACCAGACCAAACAAATGAAGAGGAAATAGGCATCTAGCTGAAAAAGAATTCAGAGTAATGATAGTAAAGATGATCCAAAATCTTGGAAACAGAATGGAGAAAATACAAGAAATGATTAACAGGGACCTAGAAGGCCTAAAGAGCAAACAAACAATTATGAACAACACAGTACATGAAATTAAAAATTCTCTATAAGGAATCAATAGCAGAATAACTGAGGCAGAAGAATGGATAAGTGACCTGGAAGACAGAATGGTAGAATTCACGGCCACAGAACAGAATAAAGAAAAAAGAATGAAAAGAATTCAGGACAGTCTCAGAGACCTCTGGGACAACATTAAACACACCAACATTCGAATTATAGGGGTCCCAGAAGAAGACGAGAAAAAGAAAGGGACTGAGAAAATATTTGAAGAGATTATAGTTGAAAACTTCCCTAATATGGGTAAGGAAATCATCAATCAAGTCCAGAAAGCACAGAGAGTCCCATACAGGATAAATCCAAGGAGAAACACGCCAAGACACATATTAATCAAACTATCAAAAATTAAATACAAAGAAAAAATATTAAAGCAGCAAGGGAAAAGCAACAAATAACATACTAGGGAATCCCCATAAGATTAACAGCTGATCTTTCAGCAGAAACTCTGCAAGCCAGAAGGGAGTGGCAGGACATATTTAAAGTGATGAAAGGGAAAACCTACAACCAAGACTACTCTACCCAGCAAGGATCTCATTCAGATTTGACAGAGAAATTAAAACCTTTACAGACAGACCAAAACTAAGAGAATTCAGCACCACCAAACCAGCTTTACAACAAATTTTAAAGGAACTTCTCTAGGCCGGAAACATAAGAGAAGGAAAAGATCTACAAAAACAAACCCAAAACAATTAATAAACCGGTAGTAAGAACATACATATCAATAATTACCTTAAATGTAAATGGATTAAATGCTCCAACCAAAAGACATAGACTGGCTGAATGGATACAAAAACAAGACCCATATATATGCTGTCTACAAGAGACCCACTTCAGACGTAGGGACACATACAGACTGAAAGTGAGGGGATAGAAAAAGATATTCAATGCAAATGGAAATCAAAAGAAAGCTGGAGTAGCAATTCTCATATCAGACAAAATAGACTTTAAAATAAAGATTATTACAAGAGACAAAGAAGGACACTACATAATGATCAAGGGATCAATCCAAGAAGAAGATATAACAATTGTAAATATTTATGCACCCAACATAGGAGCACCACAATACATAAGGCAAATGCTAACAGCCATAAAAGGGGAAATCGACAGTAACACAATCATAGTAGGGGACTTAACACCCCACTTTCACCAATGGACAGATCATACAAAACGAAAATAAATAAGGAAACATAAGCTTTAAATGCTGCATTAAACAAGATGGATTAATTGATATCTATAGGACATTCCATCCAAAAACAACAGAATACACTTTCTTCTCAAGTGCTCATGGAACATTCTCCAGGATAGATCATATCTTGGGTCACAAATCAAGCTTTGGTAAATTTAAGAAAATTGAACTCGTATCAAGTATCTCTTCTGACCACAACACTATGAGACTAGATATATCAATTAGAGGGAAAAAACCTGTAAAAATACAAAAACATGGAGGCTAAACAATATGCTATTAAATAACCAGAGATCACTGAAGAAATCAAAGAGGAAATCAAAAAACGCCTAGAAACAAATGACAATGAAAACACGATGGCCCAAAACCTATGGGATGCATCAAAAGCTGTTCTAAGAGGGAAGTTTATAGCAATACAATCCTACCTCAAGAAACAAGAAAAATCACAAATAAACAACCTAACCTTACACCTAAAGCAATTAGAGAAAGAAGAACAAAAAAAAAACCCCCAAAGTTAACAGAAGGAAAGAAATCATAAAGATCAGAACAGAAATAAATGAAAAAGAATTGAAGGCAACAATAGCAAAGATCAAGAAAACTAAAAGCTGGTTCTTTGAGAAGATAAACAAAATTGATAAACCATTAGCCAGACTCATCAAGAAAAAAAGGGAGAAGACTCAAGTTAATAGAATTAGAAA
Organism: Balaenoptera borealis; assembly: GCF_965194805.1. NCBI lineage: Eukaryota > Metazoa > Chordata > Mammalia > Artiodactyla > Balaenopteridae > Balaenoptera > Balaenoptera borealis. The sequence goes on along the minus strand of NC_138861.1, from coordinate 15,177,908 downwards.
TGAAAAAGGAGAAGTCTCAACTGACCCTGCAGAAATACAAAGGATCATGAGAGATTACTACAAGCAACTATATGCCAATAAAATGGACAACCTGGAAGAAATGGACAAATTCTTAGAAAAGCACAACATTCTGAGACTGAACCAGAAAGACATAGAAAATACAAACAGACCAATCACAAGCACTGAAATTGAAACTGTGATTTAAAGTCTTCCAACAAACAAAAGCCCAGGACCGATGGCTTCACAGGCGAATTCTATCAAACATTTAGAAAAGAGCTAACACCTATCCTTCTCAAACTCTTTCAAGATATAGCAGAGGGAGGAACACTCCCAAACTCATTCTATGAGGCCACCATCACCCTGATTCCAAAATCAAAGATGTCATAAAAAAAGAAAACTACATACCAATATCACTGAGGAGTATAGATGCAAAAATTCTCAACAAAATACTAGGAAACAGAATCCAACAGCACATTAAAAGGATCATACACCATGATCAAGTGGAGTTTATCCCAGAATGCAAGGATTCTTCAATTTACGCAAATCATTCAATGTGATACACCATATTAACAAACTGAAGGAGAAAAACCATATGATCATTGCAATAGATGCAGAGAAAGCTTTTGACAAAATTCAACACCCATTTATGATAAAAACTCTCCAGAAAGTAGACATAGAGGGAGCTTACCTGAACATAATAAAGGTCATATATGACAAACCCACAGCCAACATCATTCTCAATGATGAAAAACTGAAACCATTTCCTCTAAGATCAGGAACAAGACAAGGTTGCCCACTCTCACCACTATTATTTAACATAGTTTTGGAAGTTTTAGCCACAGCAATCAGAGAAGAAAAAGAAATAAAAGGAATCCAAATTGGAAAAGAAGAAGTAAAACTGTCACTGTTTGCAGATGACATGATAGTATACATAGAGAATCCTAAAGATGCTACCAGAAAACTCCTAGATCTAATCAATGAATCTGGTAAAGTTGCAGGATACAAAATTAATGCACAGAAATCTCTTGCAATCTTATACACTAATGATGAAAAATCTGAAAGAGAAATTAAGGAAACACTCCCATTTACCATTGCAACAAAAAGAATAAAATATCTAGGAATAAACCTACCTAAGGAGACAAAAGACCTGTATGCAGAAAACTATAAGACACTGATGAAAGAAATTAAAGATGATACAAACAGATGGAAAGATATACCACGCTCTTGGATTGGAAGCATCAACATTGTGAAAATGACTATACTACCCAAAGCAATCTACAGATTCAATGCAATCCCTATCAAACTACCAATGGCATTTATCACAGAACTAGAACAAAAAATTTCACAATTTGTATGGAAACACAAAAGACCCCGAATATCCAAAGCAATCTTCAGAAAGCAAAATGGAGCTGGAGGAATCAGGCTCCCTGACTTCAGACTATACTACAAAGCTACAGTAATCAAGACAGTATGGTACTGGCAGAAATACAGAAATATAGATCAATGGAACAAGATAGAAAGCCCAGAGATAAACCCACACACATATGGTCACCTTAGTTTTGATAAAGAAGGCAGGAATATACAATGGAGAAAAGACAGCCTCTTCAATAAGTGGTGCTGGGAAAACTGGACAGCTACATGTAAAAGAATGACATTAGAACACTCCCTAAAACCATACACAAAAATAAACTCAAAATGGATTAAAGACCTAAATGTAAGGCCAGACACCATAAAACTCTTAGAGGAAAACACAGGCACAACACTCTATGACATAAATCACAACAAGATCCTTTTTGACCTACCTCCTAGAGGAATGGAAATAAAAGCAAAAATAAACAAATGGGACTTAATGAAACTTAAAAGCTTTTGCGTAGCAAAGGAAACCATAAACAAGACCAAAAGACAACCCTCAGAATGGGAGAAAATATTTGCAAATGAATCAACTGACAAAGGATTAATCTCCAAAATATACAAGCAGCTCATGCAGCTCAATATCAAAAAAACAAACAACCCAATCCAAATATTGGCAGGAATCTAAATAGACATCTCTCCAAAGAAGATATACAGATGGCCAACAAACATGTGAAAGGATCCTCAACATCACTAATCATTAGAGAAATGCAAATCAAAACTACAGTGAGGTATCACCTCACACCAGTCAGAATGGCCATCATCAAAATGTCTACAAACAATAAATGCCAGAGGGAGTGTGGAGAAAAGGGAACCCTCTTGCACTGTTGGTGAGAATGTAAACTGATACAGCCACTATGGAGGACAGTATGGAGGTTCCTTAAAAAACTAAAAATAGAACTACCATATGACCCAGCAATCCCACTACTGGGCATATACCCTGAGAAAACCATAATTCAAAAAGAGTCATGTACCACAATGTTCACTGCAGCTCTATTTACAATAGCCAGGACATGGAAGCAACCTAAGTGTCCACCAACAGATGAATGGATAAAGAAGATGTGGCACATATATACAATGGAATATTACTCAGCCATAAAAAGAAACGAAATTGAGTTATTAGTAGTGAGGTAGATGGACCTAGAGTCTGTCATACAGAGTGAAGTAAGTCAGAAAGAGAAAAACAAATACCGTACGCTAACACATATATATGGAATTTAAAAAAAAAAAAAGAAAAAAATGGTTCTGAAGAACCTAGGGGCAGGACAGGAATAAAGACGCAGATGTAGAGAATGGACTTGAGGACACGGGGAGGGGGAAGGGTAAGCTGGGATGAAGTGAGAGCGTGGCATGGACATATATACACTACCAAATGTAAAATAGATAGCTAGTGTGAAGCAGCTGCATAGCACAGGGAATCAGCTCGGTGCTTTGTGACCACCTAGAGGGGTAGGATAGGGCGGGTGGGAAGGAGACACATGACGGAGGGGATATGGGGATATATGTATACGTGTAGCTGATTCACTTTGTTATACAGCAGAAGCTAGCACAAAAATGTAAAGCAATTATACTCCAATAAAGATGGTTAAAAAAAAAAACTCTTAACAAATTAGGTATAAAAGGAATGTACATCAACATACTAAAGGCCATGTATGACAAGCCCAATGCCAACATCATACTCAATGGTGAAAAGCTGAAAGCTTTTCCTCTAAGATCAGGAACAAAACAAGGATGCCCAGTCTTGCCACTTTTTCTGTTCAATATAGTAGTGGAAGTCTTAGAGCAATTAGGCAAGAACAAGAAATAAAAGGCATTCAAATTAGAAAGGAAAAAGTAAAAATGTCACTATTTGCAGATGATATGATATTATATGTAGAAAACTCTAAAGCATCCATAAAAACTCTTAGAACTAGTAAAAAATTCAGTAAAGTTGCAGGATACAAAATCAGCATATATAAATCAGTTGCATTTCTATACACTAAGCATGATATATCAGAAAGAGAAATTAAGAAAATAATCGCACTTACAATAGCATCAAAAAAAAAATACCTAGGAATAAATTTAATCAAGGACAGGAAATATCTGTACACTGAAAACTATAAAACACTGATGAAAGAAATTGAAGATACAAATAAATGGAAAGATATCTCGTGTTCATGGGTTGAAAGAATTAATATTGTGAAAATATCCATACTACCCAAAGCAATCTAGATTCAATTCAAATCCTATTAAAATTCCAATGACGTTTTCCACAGAAATAGAAAAAAATTCTAAAATTCTTATAGAACCACAAAGACCACAACTAGCCGAAGTAATCTTGAGCAAGAAGAACAAAGTTGAAGGCATCACACTTCCTGGTTTCAAAATATTCTACAAAGCTATAGTAATAAAAACAGCATGATACTGGCATAAAATCAGACATATAGACCAATAAAACAGAATAGAGAGCCCAGAAAGAAATCCACTCACTTATGGTCAACTGATTTTCAACAAAGGTGTCTAGAACTTACAATGGGGAAAGCACAGTCTTTTCAATAAGTGCTGTGAGAAAACTAGTTTTCCACATGCAGAAGATTGAAATTGGACCCTTGTCTCACTCCATATGTAGTTAGAAACTTAAATATAAGACCTGAAACTATATAACTATTAGAAGAAAACACAGGGAAAAAGCTTTTTGACATTCATTTGGGCAATGTGTTTTTTTTGGATATGACCTCAAAACTACAGGCAACAATAATAGACAAATGGGATTGCATCAAATTTAAAAGCTTCTTCACAACCAAGGAAACAACAGAGTGAAGAAACAATGTATGGATTGTGAGAAAATATTTGCAAACCATACATTTGTTAAGGGGTTAATATCCAAAATATGTAAAGAACTCAAACAACTCAATAGCAAGAAGACAAATAACTTGATTAAAAAATGGGCAACAGACCTAGATAGACACTTCTCAAAGGAAGACACACAAATGGCCAAGAGATATATGAAAAGGTGCTCAACATCTCTAATCATCAGGAAATGCAACTCAAAACTACAATGAGATATCACCTCACTTCTGTTAGGATGTCTAGTATCAAAAAGACAAGAGACAGCAAATGCTGGCAAGGATGTAAAGAAAAGGGAATCCTTGTATACTGTCGGTGGAAATGTAAATTGGTACAGTCATTATGGAAAACAGTATAGAGACTGCTCAAAAAATTAAAACAAGAACTGCCATATGACCCAGCAATCTCGCTTCTGGGTATATAACCAAAGGAAATGAAATCATAATCTTGAAGAGATATCTGTATTCCTATGTTCATTGCAGCATTATTCACACTAGCCAAGATACAGAAAAAACCCAAGTGTCCATTGATGGGTGAATGGATAAAGAAGATGTGGTATATAAATACAGTGGCATATTATTCAGCCATGAGAAAGAAGGAAATCCTGCCTTTTGTGAAAACATGTATAAACCTGGAGGACATTATGCTAAGTGAAATAAGCCAGACAGAGAAAAGCAAATACTGTATAATCTCACTTATATATGGAATGTAAAAAAAAAAAAATGTTGAACTCATAGAAGCAGAGAGTCAAATGGTGGTTACCAGGGTCTGGCAGGGAGGGGAAGAGGTGGGGGAAGTGGGAAGATGTTGGTCAAAGGATACAAAGTTGCAGTTACGTTGGATGAATAAGTCTAGACATTAATGTACAGGCATGATGACTAAACTTAATAATACCGTATTGAACACTGGAAATATGCTAAGAGAGTAGATTTTAGGTGAACTCATCTCACACAAAAATGGTAACTATGTAAGGAGATGATATGTTAATTAGCTTGACTGTAGTAATCATTTCACTATGTATTTGTACATCAAATCATCATGTTGTACAGCTTAACTATATACGGTTTTTATTTTATATTTTTTTCTTTTTCTAATTTAATTTTTGTTGGAGTATAGTTGATTTACAATGTTGTGTTAGTTTCAGGTGTACAGCAAAGTGAATCAGTTATATATATACATATATCCACTGTTTTTTAGCTTCTTTTCCCATATAGGCCATAACAGAATATTGAGTAGAGTTCCTTGTGCTATACAGCAGGTCTCTATTAGTCATCTATTTTATATATAGTAGTGTGTATATGTCAATCCCAATCTCCCAGTTTATCCCTCCCTCCCTTGCCCTCTGGTAACCATAAGTTTGTTTTCTACATCTGTTAACTCTATTTCTGTTTTGTAGATAAGTTCATTTACACCCTTTTTTTTAGCTTCCATATATAAGTGATATCATATGATAATTGTCTTTCTCTGTCTGACTTACTTCACTCAAGTACGACAGTCTCTAGGTCCATCCATGTTGCTGCAAATGACATTATTTTGTTCTTTTTTATGGCTGACTAATATTACGCTGTATATATGTACCACATCTTCTTTATCCAATCCTCTGTTATATAAACCAAGTCTTCCCAGTGCCTTTCACTGAGGATAACCCACTCAGTGCCTAAACTGAGCAAAATCTTTCCAGTCCTTCCACTAAGGATAACCCAGGTACCTCTTCTTGAAACTAAGTTTCAAGGATAACCTATTACCCCACAGAATAAAACTTAGGATCATCAACAAATAATGGGAGATCCTAGAACCAGGAGAGAGTCACCCAAATTCACCTGGACTCCCCGAGGACGTGGATGGGCACAAGAGGCCCCTGCTTGGTACTAAGGCTCCAGATCCTCGTAGAGTTCAGGCAAAGGAGAGGTCCCTTCGTTGTTTGCCGTAACTGTTGACTAAAAAATTATTCACAACCTAAAAGTTGAGAGTTATGTTTTATTCAGCAGGATAATAGGACTTCAAGCCCAGGAGGCAGCATCTCAAGTAACCTTGAGAGAACTGCTTCTGGTTTTTATTTTAAAATGCATAAATAAATGAAGAAAAGAAACTGCCAAAAAAATTAGTCTGTTCACAACATTTTGTAGTGTATCACAGAAATCAGTTGGATTTACAGGTATATAAATGGACAGATTCTTAAAATTTTTCTTGCAAAGTTATTAGTATTTTGCTCTAATAGTTACCTTGAATAGAATTTTATCACTTTTACAAATATACTCTTTCAAAACTTTGATTACAAATGTAGGAACATTTTGACAGAAATCTTAATGAATACCCAATATTGGGATCCAGTACTCATTTACTTTAAGTTGTTGCCTTCTCTACCCAATTACACATTCTCTTACTTACAGAATCCTTGGATACAAGTGTGACTGAAATCAGGGAATTAAAAAAAAAAAATTATTTAAGCGGCCTTGTAAACTGCAAACAAATAAGATGCTATTCTTAAGATTATATACATTTATCTCTATGCATTTTTGGTACTGTGGATAGTTCAGCTTGTGAAACAATAAATATTAACACTAAAGTAGCATGTTCAACATTACTAAAGCCGAATGATAAGTGGATATAGACATGCTTGTTAAAAACACCAGCTGAGTTCTAATTCTTAGGTACTTGTTAACTTCTCATCAGTTTCTGATGTTGATGTCTGATGATTGCACTGCTGTTGATCGAGGTTCTGTGATTTACACAGCAGTCTGAACACAGTGATGATATTGATTCAGAAGGTTAATTTGTATTTGTTAGATAAAGGTTAGACGACTAAATGGTTTTCAAACTGTGTTTCAGGGAACCCCTGCAGAAGCTGCCCAGAGGGAGGATAAATGTGAAGATATTTCATCTCCCCCAAACATAACAGCTTTACTTTGTAGATTTCCTCCCTTCTTCCCTCCCTCCCTCCCTCCCTTCCTTCCTTCCTTCCTTTTTTCCTTCCTCCCTTCCTTCCTCCCTCCCTCCCTCCCTTCCTTCCTTCCTTTTTTCCTTCCTTCCATTTAAGCTTTCATTTCAGGGGCTTCCCTGGTGGCGCAGTGGTTAAGAATTGCCTGGCAATGCAGCGGACACAGGTTCGAGCCCTGATCCGGGAAGATCCCACATGCTGAGGAGCAATTAAGCCCGTGTGCCACAACTACTGAGCCTGCACTCTAGAGCCCACGAGCCACAACTACTGAAGCCCACGCGCTTAGAGCCTGTGCTCCGCAACAAGAGAAGCCACTGCAATCAGAAGCCCGTGCACGGCAATGAAGAGTAGCCCCCGCTCGCCGCAACTAGAGAAAGCCTATGTACAACAATGAAGACACAACACAGCCAAAAATAAAAATAAATTAAATAAATTTTTAAAAAAAGATTTGATTTCAGCAAGTTTCCAGGGTCAAAAACTAGTTTGAAAAGTCTATTATAGATAGGTAACAGTAACAAAAAATAACATGAGATGTAATTGAGCACTTATTCACCATGTTTTAGACACTTTTTAATGTAATGGGGAAAAAATGTGGCTGTATAACATAAAGTGAAGAAAGCAGGACATTAAACTAAATGCAAAATGTTCCCTTTTTTGTACACACACACATATTAAAAAGGGCTAGAAAGAAATGCCAATATATTAACTGTGATTATATCTGGGAGGTGGGATGTTATGGTAGATTTACATTTTCTTTCTTTCTAAATTTTCTGCACTAATTTTATAATCGGAAGGAATAAATGTTTCTGAAAATTAATCATTTCTTGCAAAACTATATTAAAATATTTCAATAACAATCTTTTGTATTTTTGTTTAAATTTAGTATATATTTTCAAAGAGTCTTCATTTAACAAATTTTTTCATGTGATTTTAACTTTTAAGATATTTTTGTTTGCCCATAAATTTCTTAACTTTACTAGATAATATTCTAGTAATGCAGATTTTCCATGTTTTGAAATATAAATATGTGAAAAATGAGTGACTTTCCCTATAAATAGAGCAGGAAGAAATAAAAATTACTGATCACTTTAGCATAATTTAATGAAGCAAATGTGCAGCCTTTCTAAAAAAATTAATTAATTAATTAATTGGCTGTGTCGGGTCTTCGTTGCTGCACACGGGCTTTCTCTAGTTGCGGTGAGCAGGGGCTACTCCTTGTTGCGCTGCGCGGGCTTCTCATTGCGGTGGCTTTTCTTGTTGCGGAGCACGGGCTGTAGGCGCACGGGCTTCAGTAGCTGTGGCACGGGGGCTCAGTAATTATGGCTCACGGGCTCTAGAGCGCAGGCTCAGTAGTTGTGACTCACGGGCTTAGTTCCTCCGCAGCATGTGGGATCCTCCCAGACCAGGGCTCAAACCCGTGTCCGCTGCATTGGCAGGCGGATTCTTAACCACTGCGCCAGCAGGGAAGCCGCTGTGCAACCTTTCTTGTATCTTATTCATGCTCATCTAATCCACAAAGAACTCACTAAGTAGAGTCTGTATCATCTTCTTGCTGTTTTACTAAATCTTTTCAAATTTTTTACTGCCACTTCTCTTTGATAGACTGTCTACAAAAGTTTTAAATTTTGAGGGAGAAACCAAGCGATTAACTTTGAGAGGGATAATGAGAAAAATACGTTGCTTCAATTTACATGTAAAGTTTTATTTACTTGTACTTCATAGAAATGCAACACTTGTTTTGCAAATAAAAAGAGTACTCATGATTTTATTTAGTGAGAAAACTCCCCAAAAAGAAATATGTCAGTGTCTTGAAAAAATAAATCTATTTAAAGGCATACTTAAAACATCTGTATCTTCATTGGTTCCAGGAGAATGACAGATTAGATGCAGAATAGTCCTTAAAAATGCCCTGATGTATTCAAAAGAATAATTTTGTCCATTGCCAACCTCAAACTAGATGACTGGAATTAGTCATCAAAGCTGTAGGACAGATAACAGGGTGTAGACCAGAGATAGCTAAGTCAGCACATCTCCTCATCAAGCTTGGCTTTTAGGAACAAGAAGATCATCATTAAAGGGAAAAGTCAGTGCCTGGAATATGAGGAAATATTATTTCTGTGCCTTCTATCCAAAATGTTACATGTAATATTGGGTATGCCTGGTAAGGCTCAGCAGATGTCAGCTCCATCTTTATGGTCATAGAAAACATAGCTGCTTGAATATTTTTATGACTGATTTTGTTCCAAGTGGCAGAGAAACACAAATTAAACTTTATGTCTATTTTTTTTTGTACATAAATCTTTGTGTGGAAATGCGTTTTTATTTATCTTAGGTAGGTACATGAGAGTAGGATTTCTGAGTCATAAATTGACAGTGTTTTCCAACGTAGCTTTACCATTTCACATTCCTGCCAGCAATGCAAGAGCAAGATTATCCACATTTTCACCAACAACTGTTATTTTCTGCCTTTTTGATTATAGTTATAGTCATGAAAAGTGTATTAAATTTAGTCAAAATCATTCAGCTATTTTGAGAGTTATTGTGGAATAGGAAAATGTGAATGCTATGGATTGAAACTCTATTACTTTGATATATGTGTGTGTCTGTGTTTATGTATATATGTGATAGATCATTGAGATTGTTTAACTTATAAAAATAATACCAAGTTTCTGAAAATAGAGCACAGTAAGTCCCCTACATATGAACCTTCAAGTTGCAAACTTTCAAAGATGCGAACGTACGTTCACATGTCCAATCACGTAGGTTAGTTCATGTGTCTGGCGTACATTATCACATGCATGCATCCTCTACAGGTGGTTGTGCTTTTGTGTACTTTACTGTACAGTACTGTATAGAGTACAGTACTACAGTATCATTATTTCAAGCCCAGGATGTCTGGAAGCAAGCGTAAAAGCAGTGGTGATGTAGCTGGTACTGCTAAGAAGGGCCAAGCGATGACGATGGAAACAGAAGTGAAAATAATTGAGAGAGTGGAGTGAGACGAAAAGATAGCTTGCCCTCCCTCTCCTATTGCTGATTATCCTTCTGCTCTACCATCTCCCACCTCCTCTCCCTCCTTTAGTTAGTAACTCTTCTGCCTGTTCACTCGATGCCAGCCCCTGGATGCCAGCTGTTGTACTGTACCACTGTATTTTTCAAGGTAAGATTTTAAATGTTTTCTTTATTTTTTGTGTTTGTTTTTTATGTATTATTTGTGCGAAAAGTATTATAAACCTATTATAGTACAGTACTATATAGCTGATTGTGTTTGGTACCTAGGCTAACTTTGCTGGACTTAGGAACAAATTGGACTTATTACTAAGGCGCTCTTGGAACAGAACTCGTTCATATGTAGGGGACTTACTATATAATATACCCAAAGTTAGAATTATATGCTTCATGTTTTTCTAGTAATATGAGAAAACTAAACTTCAATAGTTTTCTGTTTTATAGTTTCTTCTCTCCAACTGTAGCCTAAATCAAAAAGGGAAACTGTAGGTTTTAAATGATGTGAAATACTATTGTAAGGCCAAAATCCTTACTGTTTTAATACCAAAAATCTTTGTTCAAAGCATGAACCTAAATAACATTTTGGAAAAGAGAATAAATTTATTATCCATTGTTATTCAAAATAATATTACTGTTTAATATATTTTCCAGACTAAATCTTAGTTAACATACGGAGAGCATTTTGATATTTAGATATCATAAAGGAATTTTTTAAAACCTAAGTTTAAGAATGGAAGGTTTTAATGTCTAAACCTTCATAACGAAGTATAACTGGGAACTCATAACCCTGAAGAAATGTTATATGACGCTAACTATAGGCGTCACAACGTGATCCAAAAGCTGTAAGTGCAGGAGTCTAATAATGATTTATATTTATCTTGTTACTAACCACAAACTACAGGACTGAATAACTAATGTAATGCATTGAACAAAGGCATTTTATGGTTTTACGAAGATTAAGATTTGGACCCCATGCAGCCACATTGTTGTAATATGTTTCTTTAACAATGTCTATATAAAACTTTTGTTTGTAGGTATGACAGGCAAACTACAAACATCACTGGAGTTTCAAATAGTAGCTGCATAAATATTTGTTGCATGAATGTAAGTCCTAAGTAGGTAGGTAGACAGATATAATTGAAACAATTTCTAGTATTTTAGGTCTGTTTATATTTTCTTGATTTCTTCATTCCATTTTATGTTGTTAATTACGGTGAATTTATGTTTCATCTTTTTCTGCTAGTGAAGTAACTTTTAACGTCTTAAAGACAAGTGCTTTTGAAAATGCATTATTAGCACTGCTTTTTCTCCTAATGCCTTTTATTTATGTTTCATATCAGAGCTTGCAAATTATTTTTTGTGCTTTGATTTTAACAACTCTATTGATAAAAGTAAGCAATATATTGTAAGTTCCATTTTATAGATAAGGAGACAGATTCAGAAATATTAAGTGAGATAAATTTTCATTAGAACCAAAATCTTCTGATTCTCAGCCAAGTTTTTTCCTAATAACGATCTAGGTCAGCATTTCTATAAATTCAATTGTGGTGATGCTTCTATTGCATCAGCCAAAAAGTTTGTTCGGGTTTTTGTAACATCTTACGGAAAAACCTGAATGAACTTTTTTGGCCAACCCAGTATATATGCCTCTAAGATTTTCTAGGTAGCCATAAGAGAGCATAATTTGGATGAAAGCCAGTAGATTTTTATATACAATAATTTTATGTGTAATTAAAAAGCAGCAAAGATATTTATGCAGGCCTTTTCTTAAACCAGGAATAAAATGTTTTTAACCACTTCTATTTCTTTAAAAATTAAAATTCACTTATTTACTATATTGAGCTCCTCCTTCCTATGTGCTAGACAGCATGCTACAATGTAGACACATACACACAGAACACGAGCACGCACACACACAGACACACCAATGTATCATACAGTTTCCCTGCTCTCTTACTTCAGAAGCTGGTCTGTTACCACATCAGAAAGAGGCAGATGGGTGGGTGCTGAACTGAGCATCAGAGGAACCTGATTAAGAAAATGGTACTGGAAAAGGAGATCTAATATCATAAGCCAGTCTGCTCTCCTGGCGTGGTATAATTTTTGCTCAGGCAAACAGTCAACAACAGCAGACAATTCAGGTTGAAGTGACAGATGTGCAGGAGAGCAGAGATAGAGAATCAGCTGTAGGCAATATTCATGTGATCCTTGCAGGCATTCACTAGAGGACTAAACGAGATTATATATGTAATGCGATTTGGGAAGGATACATCCTAGTTTTAAATAACAACGAGTTTTTAAAAAAATTTAAATCCCATATGAGGAATTGTTTAACTTACTGTGTTGTGGGCTTCTCTCTCCCTCAATCCACACCCCCTAATTCTTTTACATATATTTCTTTTCTTCTCAAAGTTAAAGAGTTATTTTTATAAAAAAGCTAAAAATCATTTGCTCACAATTGAAGAAAGCTACTCCAAAGGCTTGAGTTCCATAAACAAGGTATTTCTCTTTAGCTGGTGGCAGCAACTTGATTTCTAGGCATAAATTCTCATATAATGGTAACACAATATACAAAAGTTTTACTGTTATGGCATTGATTGTTGGGATATTGTTTAAAATTCTAACTACATGAGAATTCTGCTTAATGAGATCCTGTGAGAGATATTTGAATCCCCAGTGCTAGGAAAAGATGTACTTGAACTAATCAACCAGAATATTTAAAATCTCATGGACACTGAATTTTTTTTTTTTAATGGCCATCAACACACCTTTAATATACAACTCTCACAAAACAAATAGCACTAAAGTACAGTAGACTGATCCGGGCCAGGTGGTGGACCCGGCTTCTCTGGTAGTAATAATGTAAGTGGAACGGAGCCTGCCAGGCACTATTTAACACTTTTGCAGCTCATCTGCACCATTCATGGACACTGAATTTTGAATTCATCATATTTAGTTCTAGGAAATCGAGGAATTTTGTGGCTAAACTCCAGCATTTGAGTAAGAACCTAAGATTTCCAGTAATTAACTTCATCCTTGCCTTCATCTTACTATCCTACTTTTTCTTGCCCTGATTTTTTCTATTCATCTTATAGTCCACTGTATGCATTACTTCTGCAAACAGAGTCAATTATTTTTAATGATATTGTACGTGTGTGTGTGCATATATATAAAATTAAATTCCATTGCAAATCTGTGGGATAATAATTATGTTCATTTCATAATAAGGAAACTGAAGTCCGGACTTGCTGTATGTTTCACATGAACTAACTAGTTTCTAGAGAGCAATACATTCTTATTTCAGCAACGGTAAATGTTTAATAGAAATAGCCTCAACTTAGTTCTTCAATGTGAGAAACTCCTTCAGGAAAGATGCGGACACTAAGCAGACTATTGGTGGAAAATTATCTGCCCTCCATTCCATCCCCACCTCCCACCTCTCCGATTATGCAGCCCTGAAACTGCTGCTCTGTCATCGACACAAACTACTCTTCTCCAAGCGTTGTCTCCACCTGACTTACTGCAGCTCTGAGGCTCCCGAGCAGCCCAGCAGAGCCGTGGGTAAGGTTCTTCCAAACCTTATAAACTTTACTCTCTAGAGGCCAGATCTGAAGTCTTTCTGCTCCTCACTGTATCTCCCAGATCATTACTGTATCCACCCACTGTCTCACAGAAAGTAACCCCACTCCTCTGAGGCTTATGCCATTTGCCCTCTATGACCAGCTCATTTTCTTTGTCAGTGTCATCTATCACTTAACCACTCTCCGTTGTTCATCAAACACTGTGGCACCAGACTCAGTCTTCTCTCTGTTCCAACTCCTGCCATCATTGTAGATGGCTTCAATATCCACAGTGTTCTTTCAATACTCTGGCTTTTCATTTCCTTACCCTCCTCATCTCTATGGCCTTTTCTACTCCACCTCAGCTACCTCTTCCCATGGTCACACTCTGGATTTTTTAATCAACAAAATCACTGATTTTCCAAATCAATGATGTAGACGTTGAGCAATCACAACCCTATCTCTCACCTTTCTGGCTTGCTTTTGCAGCTATTCCCACCTTGGTAATCCCCTGACCTCTTTGGACTCTCCAATAAATAACCAATTCTCATATCTGTATCTTTCCCTCTAGGTTTAATTTTCTTCCTATTCAGTTTATTTTCCATGGTCGATAATTTTAAGAACAATTTTGTCAATGCCATAAACTCTCGTTGCTCTGTCTTATCTCTTCTATCTGGCCAAAACCCTGCCAGTGTAATCCAACTCTTTACTTTTTCCATATATTTATATGTACAACAGAACAATTGTGGGAAAATGTCACAAGACAGGACATATCAGTACCACCAGAAATTTATGATCACCAGCTTCAACTGGGCTCTCAGCATGGCCCTGAAATCCTAGTGTGCTTTCCTAGGCAACTTGCTTTCTTGTTTGCTTAACTATTTCACATTTCTCAGTCTCCTAAATGCCTGTTATCCCATCGACCCTTTCAGCTCAGGTAATATCAAAACTATCAACTCCCGGTTACCTCCCAACCCTCACCTCTCTCCCAACATTCTTACCTGATGCATCGGAAGAGAGTACTCTTTTCTCGTCTTGGCCAATTTTCCGTGCCCAAGAATCCTTCTCTTGCCTTTCAAGAACCTTACAGAACGGATTCTCCCTCTTCACCTGTGTCTTCAACCGCTACTCTTAATGAGGATTTCTCATCAACATTTCAATTTGATCTACTCTTTCTCAGCTTAAAAGAAAATACCCTTTCCTCAACTACATGGCACATTTTAATATTAGCATTTTCAGTATCATTAACAGTATTACTATAAGTACAATCTATAAAACATTTTGAGGTACAGCCTCATCGACTTTCCTTTTCCTGTGCGCTAGAATCGAATGGCATTGTAAAATAGTTTCAAGGTTATCTAACACCCTACTGCCAGCAGGCAGCTCTGTGTCAAAAAGGGAAAAAGGAAACAAAAATACGAATTGTGAGAGTACAATCTAAGATTTGGACCCAGGTTCCTGTCATTACTACTTATGCTAGTTGTATCTTAATAGTTACCACCTGAAAGCTTTCTGTCATTTCTACTTATTTTGTTTATACCTCAGTAGTTTCCACCTGAAAGCTGTTTACTATCCAGTGAAGAGGAGGATATCCATGAAGGAGCAAACAACTAAAACAATAAAATAAATCAACAGTTCTTTCAAGGAGATTTCAAATGAGCTCCAGATCTATAATGAGATGTTGGCTTGGGCTTGAAAAAAATTTTTTGTATTTTTTTAAAATTTAATTTTATTTATTAATATAGTCAAAAAGGTAAGAGGGGAAGAAAATGGCAAGTACATTAAAAGAAACTATTGTTTTACCTTGATTTTCTGGAACTAGGGCAGAAAGAAAGGCTTTGAATATTACTCACATGTCCAGCAAATATTGACATATATTATAAAATAAACATCTGTGCACACCAATCATCCCAACAAATAGAACACTATCCAGCTCTCGAAGGATATGTGAACAAATTTCCTTTTTCCCAGAGGCAATGTTCTGATTTTCATGTTTATAATTTTTGTCATTTCCTTTCTTTTTTTTTGTTTGTTTTTTAAATTTTTGAATTTTATTTTATTTTATTTATTTTTTTATACAGCAGGTTCTTATTAGTCATCAATTTTATACACATTAGTGTATACATGTCAATCCCAATCTCCCAGTTCATCACACCACCCCCCCCACCCCCCCACGGCTTTCCCCCCTTGGTGTCCGTACGTTTGTTCTCTACATCTGTGTCTCAATTTCTGCCATGCAAACTGGTTCATCTGTACCATTTTTCTAGGTTCCACATATATGCGTTAATATACGATATTTGTTTTTCTCTTTCTCACTTACTTCACTCTGTATGACAGTCTCTAGGTCCATCCACGTCTCTACAAATGACCCAATTTCGTTCCTTTTCATGGCTGACTAATATTCCATTGTATATATGTACCACTTCTTCTTTATCCATTCGTCTGTCAATGGGCATTTAGGTTGCTTCCATGACCTGGCTATTGTAAATAGTGCTGCAGTGAACATTGAGGTGCATGTGTCTTTTTGAATTATGGTTTTCTCTGGGTATATGCCCAGTAGTGGGATTGCTGGGTCATATGGTAATTCTATTTTTAGTTTTTTAAGGAACCTCCATACTGTTCTCCATAGTGGCTGTATCAATTTACATTCCCATCAACAGTGCAAGAGGGTTCCCTTTTCTCCACACCCTCTCCAGCATTTGTTGTTTGTAGGTTTCCTGATGATGCCCATTCTAACTGGTGTGAGGTGATACCTCATTGTAGTTTTGATTTGCATTTCTCTAATGATTAGTGATGTTGAGCAGCTTTTCATGTGCTTCTTGGCCATCTGTATGTCTTCTTTGGAGAGATGTCCATTTAGGTCTTCTGCCCATTTTTGGATTGGGTTGTTTGTTTTTTTAATATTGAGCTGCATGAGCTGTTTATATATTTTAGAGATTAATCCTTTGTCCATTGATTCGTTTGCAAATATTTTCTCCCATTCTCAGGGTTGTCTTTTCGTCTTGTTTATTGTTTCCTTTGCTGTGCAAAAGCTTTGAAGTTTCATTAGGTCCCATTTGTTTATTTTTGTTTTTATTTCCATTATTCTAGGAGGTGGATCAAAAAAGATCTTGCTGTGATTTATGTCAAAGAGTGTTCTTCCTATGTTTTCCTCTAAGAGTTTTATAGTGTCCGGTCTTACATTTAGGTCTCGAATCCATTTTGAGTTTATTTTTGTGTATGGTGTTAGGGAGTGTTCTAATTTCATTCTTTTACATGTAGCTGTCCAGTTTTCCCAGCACCACTTATTGAAGAGACTGTCTTTTCTCCATTGTATATCCCTGCCTCTTTTGTCATAGATTAGTTGACCATATGTGTGTGGGTTTATCTCTGGGCTTTCTATCTTGTTCCATTGATCTATGTTTCTGTTTTTGTGCCAGTACCATATTGTCTTGATTACTGAAACTTTGTAGTATAGTCTGAAGCCAGGGAGTCTGATTCCTCCAGCTCCATTTTCTTCCCTCAAGACCGCTTTGGCTATTCGGGGTCTTTTGTGTCTCCACACATATTTTAAGATTTTTGTTCTGGTTCTGTAAAAAAAATGCCATTGGTAATTTGATAGGGATTGCATTGAATCTGTAGATTGCTTTGGGTAGTAGAGTCATTTTCACAATATTGATTCTTCCAATCCAACAACATGTTACATCTCTCCATCTGTTGGTATCATCTTTAATTTCTTTCATCAGTGTCTTATAGTTTTCTGCATACAGGTCTTTTGTCTCCCTAAGTAGGTTTATTCCTAGGTATTTTATTCTTTTTTGTAGCAGTGGTACATGGGAGTGTTTCCTTAATTTCTCTTTCAGATTTTTCATCATTAGTGTATAGGAATGCAAGAGATTTCTGTGCCTTAATTTTGTGTCCTGCTACTTTACCAAATTCATTGATTAGATCTAGTAGTTTTCTGCTAGCATCTTAAGGATTCTCTATGTATAGTATCATGTCACCTGCAAACAGTGACAGTTTTACTTCTTCTTTTCCAATTTGTATTCCTTTTATTTCTTTTTCTTCTCTGATTGCCATGACTAGGACTTCCAAGACTATGTTGAATAATAGTGGTGAGAGTGGACATCATTGTCTTGTTCCTGATCTTAGAGGAAATGCTTTCAGTTTTTCACCATTGAGAATGATATTTGCTGTGGGTTTGTTGTATATGGCCTTTATTATGTTGAGGTACGTTCCCTCTATGCCCACTTTCTGGAGAGTTTTTATCATAAATGGGTGTTGAATTTTCTCAACAGCTTTTTCTGCATCTACTGAGATGATCATATGGTTTTTCTTCTTCAATTTGTTAATATGGTTTATCACATTGATTGATTTGTGCATATTGAAGAATCCTTGCATCCCTGGGATAAATCCCACTTGATCATAGTGTATGATGCTTTTAATGTGTTGTTGGATTCTGTTCGCTAGTATTTTGTTGACGATTTTTGCATCTATATTCATCAGTGATACTGGTCTGTAATTTTCTAATTTTTGTAGTATTTTTGTCTGGTTTTGGTATCAGGGTGATGGTGGCCTCCTAGAATGAGTTTGGGAGTGTTCCTTCCTCTGCAATTTTTTGGAAGAGTTTGAGAAGGATGGGTGTTAGCTCTTCTCTAAATGTTTGATAGAATTCACCTGTGAAACCACCTGGCCCTGGACTTTTGTTTGTTGGAAGATTTTTAATCACAGTTTCAATTTCATTACTTCTGATTGGTCTGTTCATATTTTCTATTTCTTCCTGGTTCAGTCTTGGAAGGTTATACCTTTCTAAGAATTTGTCCATTTCTTCCAGGTTGTCCATTTTATTGGCATAGAGTTGCTTGTAGCAGTCTCTTAGGATTCTTTGTATTTCTGCGGTGTCTGTTGTAACTTCTCCTTTTTCATTTCTAATTTTATTGATTTGAGTCCTCTCCCTCTTTTTCTTGATGAGTCTGGCTAATGGTTTATCAATTTTGTTTATCTTCTCAAAGAACCAGCTTTTAGTTTTCTTGATCTTTGCTATTGTTTTCTTTGTTTCTATCTCATTTATTTCTGCTCTGATATTTATGATTTATTTTCTTCTACTAACTTTGGATTTTGTTTGTTCTTCTTTCTCTAGTTCCTTTAGGTGTAAGGTTAGATTGTTTATTTGAGATGTTTGTTGTTTCTTGAGGTAAGATTGTATTGCTATAAACTTCCCTCTTAGAACTGCTTTTGCTGCATCCCATAGGTTTTGGATCGTCGTGTTTTCATTGTCATTTGTCTCTAGGTATTTTTTGATTTCCTCTTTGATTTCTTCAGTGATCTCCTGGTTATTTAGTAACGTATTGTTTAGCCCCCACGTGTTTGTGTTTTTTACGTTTTTTTCCCTGTAATTGATTTCTAATCTCATAGCATTGTGGTCACAAAAGATGCTTCATATGATTTCAATTTTCTTAGATTTACTGAGGCTTGGTTTGTGACCCAAGATGTGATCTATCCTGGAGAATGTTCCGTGCGCACTTGAGAAGAAAGTGTAATCTGCTGTTTTTGGATGGAATGTCCTATAAATATCAATTACATCTATCTGGTCTATTGTGTCATTTAAAGCTTGTGTTTCCTTATTAATTTTCTGTTTGGATGATCTGTCCATTGGTGTCAGTGAGGTGTTAAAGTCCCCCAGTGTTATTGTGCTACTGTCTATTTCCTCTTTTATAGCTGTTAGCAGTTGCCTTATGTGTTGAGGTGCTCCTGTGTTGGGTATATATATATTTATAATTGTTATATTTTCTTCTTGGATTGATCCATTGATCATTATGTAGTGTCCTTCCTTGTCTCTTGTAACATTCCTTATTTTAAATTCTATTTTATCTGATATGAGTATTGCTACTCCAGCTTTCTTTTGATTTCCATTTGCATGGAATACCTTTTGCCATCCCCTCACTCTCAGTCTGTGTGTCCCTAGGTCTGAAGTGGGTCTCTTGTAGACAGCATATATATGGGTCTTGTTTTTGTATCCATTCAGCGAGCCCATGTCTTTTGGTTGGAGCATTTAATCCATTCACATTTAAGGTAATTATTGATATGTATGTTCCTATGACCATTTTCTTAATTGTTTTGGGTTTATTTTTGTAGGTCCTTTTCTTCTCTTGTGTTTCCCACTTAGAGAAGTTCCTTTAGCATTTGCTGTAGAGCAGGTTTGGTGGTGCTGAATTCTCTTAGCTTTTGCTTGTCTGTAAAGCTTTTGATTTCTCTATCAAATCTGAATGAGGTCCTTGCTGGGTAAAGTAATCTTGGTTGTAGGTTCTTGCCTTTCATCACTTTAAGTATATCATGCCACTCCCTTCTGGCTTGTAGAGTTTCTGCTGAGAAATCAGCTGTTAACATTATGGGAGTTCCTTTGTATGTTATTTGTCATTTTTCCCTTGCTGCTTTCAATAATTTTTCTTTTCTTTATTTTTTGCCAATTTGATTAGTATGTGTCTTGGCACGTTTTTCCTTGGGTTTATCCTATATGGGACTCGCTGCGCTTCCTGGACTTGGGTGGCTATTTCCTTTCCCATGTTAGGGAAGTTTTTGAGTATAATCTCTTCAAATATTTTCTTGGGTGATTTCTCTCTCTCTTCTCCTTCTGGGACCCCTATAATGCGAATGTTGTTGCGTTTAATGTTGTCCCAGAGGTCTCTTAGGCTGTCTTCATTTCTTTTCATTCTTTTTTCTTTATTCTGTTCCACAGTAGTGAATTCCACCATTCTGTCTCCTAGGTCACTTATCCGTTCTTCTGCCTCAGTTATTCTGCTATTGATTCCTTCTAGTGTAGTGTTCATTTCAGTTATTGTATTGATCATCTCTGTTTGTTTGTTCTTTAATTCTTCTAGGTCTTTGTTAAACATTTCTTGCATCTTCTCGATCTTTGCCTCCATTGTTTTTCCAAGGTCCTGGATCATCTTCACTATCATTATTCTGAATTCTTTTTTCTGGAAAGTTGCCTATCTCCACTTCATTTAGTTGTTTTTCTGGGGTTTTATCTTGTTCCTTCATGTGGTTTATAGCCCTCTGCCTTTTCATATTGTCTATCTTTCTGTGAATGTGGTTTTTGTTCTACAGGCTGCAGGATTGTAGTTCTTCTTGCTTCTGCTGTCTCTCCTCTGGTAGATGTGGCGATCTAAGAGGGAAATGTTTTTACCTTCTGTAGAAAAATGTACTGGAGTCAGTAAAATTCTCAACTACTAAGACATCCCTTCTGAAAAAGCAAAATAAAAACGAAAATTCCCCCCAGCAAAAAACACATGAAAATCTGCTTGGGGGGAAACATCACATCTGATTGTTTTGACTCATAAAAGATTTTGAGTTCTCAAGTATTCTCTGCAGCTCTACCCTGCTCTCATTGCTGGCAAATGGTAAAGCAGTTTACATTCTTAAGAGATATTGAAGGAAGGAGACTCTATAATTCCTCTCAGGAATTTGTTCAGTACTTTACAACCTTTGCTGTCAGGAAACTATTCTTCATATTTAACCAAAATCCCACAAGCCAAAGATTAGACCCATTTCCTCTGATTTAGTCCTCAGTGGAGATTGGTAACAGCTGGTCAACCTCTGCCTAATTTCCTTTATAAATTGGAAGGCTGAGGTCATTCCACAATCTTCCCTTCTTCTGGGTAATGATCCCATTCATTTAACCTGTTCTCATATCACCTATTTGCAAACCCTGAATTATCTTAGTTCATGCCTGGGAATTCAAAGTTTTTCTTATCTCTAATACGTTGTATACAAGACACTTTAATGTATGTACCAGAGTTGAGAGTAATTTCATTCCTCTGTTACAACTAAGTTCTTAAGATCCTGTATCATATACACTTTTAAATAATATTCTGCATTTCTACTATGTCATTATCTGTGTTCTCTGTGATTACTCTCTTCTTTTTAGCTACGTCACACATTCTTAAATTTAGTGTATTTTTTCTTCTGTATTTGAATCACTTTATGAACATGAATCTTTAAACTGAATTCCATTTTTTTCTGGCTGGGACAAAATATCTTATTATCATGGCAAATATCTTATTCTAATTTGAAATTACCTATGATTTTAATTTATATGCTCTATATTCCATTAATGTGATCATCAAATAAAATATGAAAAAAACCCAACTAGATTAGACATAAACTCCACAAAATATCTAGCTTCTAGGTCAGTGTTACCTTTGAGGACTGTTCATTTTTTCCCTAGGAAAATATTTCCATTGGACGATAATATTAGCTAGGCAATCTTTGGGGGCAACACACATACATATTTTGTTTGGGGGGGTTAATCTGCTTTGCTGCTGCACCGAGTTTGTTCCTCAAGCATCATTTTCTTTGCCTTCTGTGGACAGATGAGAAATGGCTCACTGTGAGCTTTTGCCATTTGGCTTTGGTGTATGCTGGCCTGCTGTGCAGCAGGGTTTTGTCAGAGTATCTTACTCCTCTTGTGTGCCACCAAACCGTGGCTACAAGCTGTTGCCAACGAAATTCTTACCATAACCACAAAAAGCAGTATGTGCAGAAAGCTTGCCTATAGTCTGACAGAAAAATCACTGAAAGGAGGAGTTGACGTTCATGCCAGACTGTATATTTCTGGGGTCATAATTTCCATTCCCACAGTGATCCTATTCAAGTCAAGATAAATTACACCTATTCTAACTAGTTCTGTCATTCTGGTCTCCAGAAAAGCTAGATTGGTCCCACAGGCTATTTTTCCACAAAGCCATGCTTCTTATTATTCTTTTGTTCCTAAGGTGTTTGCCAGTTGATTTTCTAATGATTAAATTTAGCTCTTTGGAGGGAAGAGTTGTTGAACTTTTAAACCTACAGTTTCTAAGGGGTATTTGGAAGGAAGAGGCATTAAACTCTTTACTTTATAATTTCTAAAGAGCCCCTTTCTTTTGTAGAAAGACAGGCACTGCATTGACTCTTACTGACAGGATTTACAGTTAACCAAAAATACTAAAGATCAGCATTTTAAAACCAAGGCAATAAATCAATTCTTGATTTTTGTCTTTAAAAAACATATAACCATGGAATATGAAACTTTCCAGGGAAGTTCTCTTCTCTATTCCAAAGGCAGACTTACAGAGAATGCTCTATTTTAAAGTGATCATGAATTAGAGCAATCACCTCATTGCTCTGAGTTGAAAAATAGTCTGTATCTCTTAGTGTTCATTCAGACCTACATTTCACACAATGACTTAAAGCTGTTTCCAAATTTAACACTGTTAAATTTTAAAAAATGAAACCATAATTTGAGGTTACAAGGTTTTCTTTTAGACATGTCTCATTTGAACTTACAGCTCCCTTATGAAATTGAAAATCATTCATATCAATGGTTTTCAAAGTTGTTTGCTTGCATAGGCCCTAAGGCCCTAGAGGATTTCTATTCATTTATTCAACAAATATTTTTTTGAGCATCTTCTATGGACAGGTGCTATTCTATGTTTTTGGGGTACATCAGTAAACAAAAACCAAGATCCTGCCTTCAAGGAGCTTACAGTTTAGAAACAGATAATAAACATAATAAAGAAATTAAATAGTATGTTTGAAGGTGATGTGTGCTATGGAAAAAAAAAAGTAGAAGAGGAAAAATAGAGGTCAGGATTGCAAAAGCAAGGGAATGCATTGGGAAGTTTGTAATATTAATAAGATTTGAGCAATGTGTTAAAAGAGAGGAGAAGTCAGGAATTCCCTGGCAGTCCAGTGGTTAGGACTCCACACTTCCACTGCAGGGGGCACAGGTTTGATCCCTGGTCGTGGAACTAAGATCCTGTGAGCCACGTGGCATGGCCAAAAAAAAAAAAAAAAAAAAAGGAAGGGGGAAATTGGAAGATCACTCCAGACAAAGGAGAAATCCTGTGCACAGACCCTAATATGGGAGCTTGCTGGGCATGTTCAAGGGTGCCAGTGTTTCTGGAATATGGTAAAGAGTAGGGACAGGTAAAAGAGGAATTCAGAGAGGCAATGGGAGGCCAGATCCTGAGGGAACTTGGCAGCCATTATATGGACTTTGGTTTTAACTCTGAGTAAGATGGAGGAAGAGGGCACTGGAGGGTTTTAAGACAGGAATAACATGACCTGAACTGCATTTTTTCTTCCAGTTTTACTGAGATATAATTGACATAGAGCACTGTATACGTTTAAGGTGTACCGCAAAATAATTTGACTTACATACCTCACGAAATGGTTATCACAATTAAGTTTAGATAACATCCATCATCTCATAAAGATACAAATATTTTTAAAGGATCATTGTGGTTACTTTGTTGAAAATAGACTGTATAGCAGCAAAGGTAGAAGTAGGGAGACCTCTAAGGAGGGTATTGAACAATTCAAGTGAGAAATGATGGTGTCTCAGAAAAGGCTAGTGAGAAGTCTGATTATGGACTTTTTGGAAGGTGAGTTACAAGATTTCTAGATGCACTGAATGTGCAACATAAGAGAAAGGAAGGAGTAAAGGATGGCTCAGGGCTTTTGAGGTAAATAAATATATATACACAACATAAAGTTTGTAGATAAGCCTGAAGTTCAAGAGAGAGGACTGGGATAGCAACGTACAATTGAGAGTCATTGGTAATATGATAGACTATGTTATTTAAGGCCATGAGGTTGAATGAGATCACAAAGGGTGTGTGTGTTGAGAACAATCAAGGATCAAGGACTGGGTCATATGGCGGACCAACATTTTGAGGTTGGAGTGAAGAGGAAGAAAAAACAAAGGAGACTGGGAAAGAGAGACCAGTGAGGGAGAAAGAACACAAAGGCGATATGTAGCTAAGAGAAAAATTTATATCAAGGAAGAAAGATTAATCAATTACTATATTAAATCCTACTGGTAGATCAAGGAAGCTGAAGCAGAAATGATCAATGGATTTAATAACTGTGAAAGTCATTAGTGAACTTTATAATAAACTTTTGGTGTAATGTTGGGTGAAAGCCTAACTTTGTAGCACTTCATAGGTTAAGGAGAGAATTGGAGAAAAGGAATCAGGGGAAGCAAGTATAGACAATTTTTGAGGAGTCTTATTAGAAATGAGAGCAAAAAATGGATAGTAGTTTTCAGAGTAAGTGAGGTTAAAAATAGGGTATTTTAAAGATAGAAAAAGAAAACCTCAGCATGTTTGGATACTGATAGGAAATTTGGTAGATAGTAAAAAATTGATTATGTGAGAAGAGGTGGAATTGCTAGTCTCAGTTCTTGACTAGGGAGAGAGAGGGTGGGAGCTATGCCCAAGTGGCGGAATTGGTTTTCCACCATAGCATGATAGTTATCTATAGTATCGGGTGGGAAAGCAGAGAATATGGTTACATTTATTGGTGGGTGAATTTGTATGGTGGTGGGAGACTGTGGAGGTGTTGCAGTTACTGGAAATGGCAAGGTCTAATCCATGATCCTGGAAGTTAATGGCTAAAGTAGGATGAAGCACGAGATCATTGGAGGAGAAGAGTTTAAGAAACTGAATTCACTGACTGGATGAAATAATGTACTGTCACCTTTGGTAGGCGTTACTGATGCTGTCTTTGCTTGTTCTCATTGCACTGTCCCTCAGATGAAATATACTTTTGTTGCCTATAATTAGGGGAGAGAAAAATTATCATTAAACAAAAAAAGTCATCACTCTAGCTACTCCTACTCTACAATATATCTAAATTCAGAACATTCCAGCATGGGCCAAAACCTCTATTTCTAACACCACTCACAGAAATATGTATAAATCAGGGATATATAAAGTCCTACCATGGATTTATGGTGCTTTGCTCAAATAAGGCTTCACTGACAGCAATATTTTCAGCCTTTCCTATATTTGGCACTCTCAGAGATTTTTACACCCTGGCACAATGTACATAGTAAAATTCAGTATGGCTGAACTACTCACCTCACTTTTATACTGTGAAAGGGAAAGTGGGAGAGGAAAATTGGCATGACTCCTTGAGGCAGATCAGTTTTAAGGAAAAGTACATATGAAAGTTGAGAATAAGGAAATTGATTCCCTTAAAACTTTCCATGTTCACATCCTGCATGAGAAGTCTTTGTGTGCCCTAGTTTTCAGGTCACCGATATAGATAGTTGAAAATTTAAAACAATTTGGCTCATTAACACTCTGTCTGGAAAAAAAAATCTGTCACAGCTTAACATATTCAAGATGAATGGTTAGTTCAATTAAAGCAGAGGGCAAATGAAACAAAAAACAAGTTGGAGCTCTCCAGAAAGAAAGGACTTTATTTTCCTAAATGAATAACTATATTATCTTTTAGATAACATTTCCACTGAGTGTCCATTCTTGAAATTTTATGACTCTGTATGGTGCTTGACTGTCTGGAACAGTAAATCCAAGGATGGCAATAAACCCATACTCCAGAGCAGGAGAGACTCAAGGAAACTTGCCCCAACAGTAGTGGTTGACAACACAGATTTACTCTTGCAGAAAAGCCTGTATCCAGGGGTTTCAATGGTCTTCAAATACAGTTTAAGCAAACACCAACATGGGCATTAGTACAAACTGAAGTACCTGGGTATCCCAACAGGTTGATAGAGGCTGCAACATAGATTGAAGCAAGGTTATTTAGAATCTGAGTCATACAGATAATCACCATGAGGGAAGCTTATCCATGGGTAGCTGAGCTTCCAGTCAACAAAGCCAACAATCTGTAACTTGACTGAGAAGTTACCTCTGCAGCTATTATCAAGATATGTCTTTCTGTAGAAGGAGAGGATAACAATTCTCACTGATAAATGGAGAATATCAAGTGGAGACTATTTGCTTCAATTAAGAGATTTCTGGACATCCCAGGGCATCTCTGCCTTCAGCCAGACCAACTCCTTCTCTTGCTAGACTCTGGTAATGGGTCTAATGCACATTCCACTTGAAAGTAACTGATGAACAGACAGTGGCAAGAACCACCATGAGTTTAGCAACACTTGGACATTTTACTACTTTTAAGAGCATCTACATAAATTGGAGAATTACTAATACATATATCTGTATGATATTTTATTTATTCTGAAAAAAGTTAGTGTTTGATAGACTCCTTACTTAATTTCAAAACTTCCTATTGTCAAGTGGGTTAGAAATGGAAAGTCATTGTTCTAATCTAATTCCTTCCAACCTTCTTGTATTACCTTGATTCAAGGAAGCCTCATTCCCCAATAGTCAGTATTGAAGTATGTCATCTATATTCATGATTCTAAAACTGACTGAGCTTTCTGAGAGATTTATAAGGAAACCTCTCTACAAATCTTGAAATGTGGTGATCAGCACATGGGCTCCTTGTAAACTTGATCTGAAGTTTTCATTTCAGAAAGAGACAATATGGAATTTGTGAAAACACAATTCTATGAAATGTTTAAAATCTTTGTATTAAAAAGTGTTTTGTCGTCAATCCCTGGCACCTTTACCAATTTTTTTATAAAAAAGTGTTTTGTCAAGAGTTTCCAAGATAGGATTAAGACCTGAATACTTACACTTAGATGAAAACATAGGCAGAACACTCTTTGACATAAATCACAGCAGGATCTTTTTTGACCCACCTCCTAGAGTAATGAAAATAAAAACAAAAATTAACAAATGAGACCCAACATAGGAGCGCCTCAATACACAAGGCAAATGCTAACACCTATAAAAGAGGAAACTGACAGTAATGCAATAACAGTGGGGGACATTTAACACCTCACTTATACCAATGGACAGATCATCCAGACAAAAAATTTATTAGGAAACACAACCTTTAAATGACACAATAGACCAGATAGATGTAACTGATATTTATAGGACATTCCATCCCAAAACAGCAGATTACACTTTCTTCTCAAGTGCACATGGAATATTCTTGAGGATAGATAACATCTTGGGTCACAAATCAAGCCTCAGTAAATCTAAGAAAATTGAAATCATATCAAGCATCTTTTCCAACCACAGTGCTATGAGACTAGAAATCAATTATAGGGGAAAAAAAATGTAAAAAACACAAACACATGGAAGCTGAACAATCCACTACTAAATAACCAAGAGATCACTGAAGAAATCAAAGAGGAAATCAAAAAATACCTAGAGACAAATGACAGCGAAAACACGACAACCCAAAACCTATGGGATTCAGCAAAGCAGTTCTAAGAGGGAAGTTTATAGCAATACAAGCCTACCTCAAGAAACAAGAAAAATCTCAGATAAACAACCTAAACTTACACCTAAAGCAATTAGAGAAAGAAGAACAAAAAAACCCCAAAATTAGCAGAAGGAAAGAAATCATAAAGATCAGATCAGAAATAAATGAAAAAGAAATGAAGGAAATAATAGCAAAGATCAATAAAACTAAAAGCTGGTTCTTTGAGAAGATAAACAAAATTGATAAACCATTAGCCAGACTCATCAAGCAAAAAAGGGAGAAGGCTCAAATCAACAGAATTAGAAATGAAAAAGGAGAAGTAACAACTGACACTGCAGAAATACAAAGGATCATGAGCTACTACTACAAGCAACAATATGCCAATAATATGGAAAACCTGCAAGAAATGGACAAATTCTTAGAAAAGCACAACCTTCTGAGACTGAACCAGGAAGAAATAGAAAATATAAACAGACCAATCACAAGCACTGAAATTGAAACTGTGATTAAATATCTTCCAACAAGCAAAAGTCCAGGACCAGATGGCTTCACAGGCGAATTCTCTCAAACATTTAGAGAAGAGCTAACACCTATCCTTCTCAAACTCTTCCAAAATATTGCAGAGGGAGGAACACTCCCAAACTCATTCTACGAGGCCACCAACTCCCTGATACCAAAACCAGACAAAGATGTCACAAAAAAAGAAAACTACAGACCAATATCACTGATGAACATAGATACAAAAATCCTCAACAAAATACTAGCAAACAGAATCCAACAACACATTAAAAGGATCATACACCATGATCAAGTGGGGTTTAACCCAGGAACGCAAGCATTCTTCAATATATGCAAATCAATCAATGTGATACACCATATTAACAAACTGAAGGAGAAAAACCATATGAACATCTCAATAGATGCAGAAATAGCTTTAGACAAAATTCAACACCCATTTGTGACAAAAACTCTCCAGAAAGTAGGCATAGAGGGAACTTACCTCAACATAATAAAGGCCATATATGACAAACCCACAGCCAACATCATTCTCAATGACGAAAAACTGAAACCATTTCCTCTAAAATCAGGAAAAGACGAGGATGTCCATTCTCACCACTATTATTCAACATAGTTTTGGAAATTTTAGCTACATCATTCAGAGAAGAAAAAGAAATAAAAGGAATCTAAATTGGAAAAGAAGAAGTAATGTTGTTACTGTTTGCAGATGACATGATACTATACGTAGTGAATCCTAAGGATGCTACCAGAGAACTACTAGAGCTAATCAATGAATATGGTAAAATAGCAGGATATAAAATGAATGCACAGTAATCTCTTGCATTCCTATACACTAATGATGAAAAATCTGAAAGAGAAATTAAGGAAACACTCCCATTTACCATTGCAACAAAAAGAATAAAATACCTAGGAAAAAACCTACCTAAGGAGACAAAAGATCTGTATGCAGAAAACTATAAGACACTGATGAAAGAAATTAAAGATGATACAAACAGATGGAGAGATATACCATGCTCTTGGATTGGAAGAATCAACATTGTGAAAATGACTATACTATCCAAAGCAATCTACAGATTCAATGCAATCTCTGTTCAAACTACCAATGGCATTTTTCACAGAACTAGAACAAAAAGTTTCACAATTTGTATGGAAACACAAAAGACCCCGAATAGCCAAAGCAATCTTGAGAAAGAAAAACGGAGCTGGAGAAATCAGGCTCCTGGACTTCAGATTATAATACAAAGCTACAGTAATCAAGAAAGTATGGTACTGGCACAAAAACAGAAATATAGATCAATGGAACAGGATAGAAAGCCCATAGATAATCCCACGCACATATGGTCACCTTATCTTTGACAAAGGAGGCAAGAATATA